>NC_133655.1:198256283-198576739 GCF_009905375.1 Apium graveolens | reverse complement strand
GAAGTCGGAACTTATATCAGAACTTAAGGCCATCAGGATTTATATCAGGACTTAAGTGCGGGTACTTCTGATAAGGAATGCAGCTGATTTACAGGAGAGGATCATGACTAAAACAATAGAAGATCTGCATGAAGAGTTGGACAGCTAAAAGACTTGTAGAAGATAATATCTGATTGATATATTTTAGGAGACAGAATTATATTCCATATCAATTAGAAGATATCTTATAACTGTGTACTATATAAACACAGCTTAGGGTTTATACTATATGTGTTATCATTCACGAGAAAGATTATACATTGTAACCTAGCAGCTCTTGGTGATATTGTTCATCACTGAGAAAGTAGTTTAACCTACTTTGTAACAGAGCTTATTATATTGAATAAACTTGATTACTGTTACATACTTGTGTTATAAATCAATTTGATTGTATAAACACTATATTCAACCCCCTTCTATAGTGTTGTGTGACTTGACAAGTGGTATCAGAGCCTCTCTGTTGATTTACAAACAGTGAGATCCAGTTTACAATAATGTCTGAAGAAACACAAACTCCACCTAAGCCCACCAAAACTCAAGATACTCAAAACAATCAAACTCACAGTCGATATGAGAGTATTAAGGTTCCTATACTGAGAGCATCTGAGTATCTTATATGGAAGGTAAAGATGGCTATGTTTCTAGAAGCCACAGATCCAGAATACCTTGATAGAATCAATGATGGACCATATAAGCCTACCAAGCTTTCTGTTGCAGTTGCTGATCAACCAGCAAAGATGATATTAAAGGAGAAAAGTGAGTACACAACTGAAGACATCTCATCTATTGCCAAGGATGCAAGGGTAAGGCATCTACTTCATAGTGCAATTGACAATGTCATGTCAAACAGGGTAATTGGATGCAAGACTGCAAAGGAGATATGGGATGCTTTGGAGACAAGATGCCAGGGAACTGATGCAATAAAAAAGAATAGGAAGACTATACTCACACAAGAGTATGAGCCCTTTGACTCAACAGCTGATGAGTCATTAACTGATTTATATGACAGGTTTTCCAAACTCTTGAATGATCTGTCACTGGTGGATAAGGAATATGATCTTGAAGATTCAAATCTAAAATTCCTTTTAGCTCTTCCTGAAAATTGGGATTTGAAGTCTACTCCATAAGAGACAATTATGACCTTGCTGAAACTACTCTTGATGAAATTTATGGTATGCTCAAGACTCGTGAACTTGAGATGGATCAAAGGAGCAAAAGGCATGAAAGAAAGTCAAAGACAGTTGCTCTTAAAGCTGAGGAGGAATCTTCTAAAGTGGTTGTCTCAAAGAGGGGAAAAGGAAAGGCTCTCATCATACAGTCTGATTCAAAGTCATCATATTCTGACGATGATGATTCAGAATCTGAAAATTTGTCTGAAGTGGATGTTGATGCAGAGATGATGCAACTGTGTGCTCTTATGGTGAAGGGTATCATAAAGATAGCCTACAAGAAATTCATAAAGGGCAAGAAGTTTTCCAGGAAAGGTGGAAGTTTTGAAAAGAAAGGGTTCAGAAAGTCAGAAGGCAAAGGAGGAAAGTCTGACAGAGGAGACAACTCAAATGTCAAATGCTACAATTGTGGTGAAAGAGGCCACATCTCTCCTGACTGCAAGAAAGGAAAAAGTGATAAAGGCCAGGCACTTATCACAAAGAAGAAAAACTGGGCAGACACTTCAGATTCTGAAGAAGAGGTGAACTATACCTTGATGGCAAATGTTGATAGCAGTTCTGATGCTGCTGAATTGAAGGTACCTCAATCAACTTTTGCTTTTCATACTGATGAAATTTTTGAGCTAAGATTATATCTTAAAACCATGTTCATTAGTTTTAGAGATCAGACTTTAACAAATGAAAGATTAACATTTGAAAGTCTTGCTCTTAGAAACAGAAATGACTACTTAGAAAAAGAGTTAGTTATGTTCCATCAAACTCAGAAAGAAAGAGATGAGGCTTTGTATGTTAGAGATGAAGTGCTAAAATTGAATAAATCTCTTAAATATGAACTGGAAAAGGAAAAGGTGATAATCAAAACTTGGACTAACTCTGGAAGAACAACTCATAAAATCTTAGAAAATGGAAATTGGAAAGAAGGTCTAGGTTACCTAGATGATAAAGAAGAAAAGGAAACTGTGTCATCTAAACCAAACTTTACCAAGAAAGCTGAAAAGCCTAAAGTTAATCCTGTTAAATTTGTAGCAAAAACTGTTGTGTCTGATTCTGAAAAGATGAAAGACTCTAAGACAAAAGTCAAAGAAAAGTCAACTGCTGACAAATTAAAACAGGACAAACCAGCTTCAGTAAACATAGGTTTAATGACAAAGAAGCAGCTTAAGCATAAGCTGAAAGAGATTAGAAATGTGAACAAGGTAAAGAAAGCTAGGAAAAATAGGAATGGAAAGGAAGATGTGAATAAAAGTAATAATTATATGCATGTTCCTAATGCTCCTAGAAAGAAATGTTATAATTGTGGAAACTCTAACCATCTTGCTTCTTTTTGCAGGAAAAATAAAGATATAAACTCTTTACCTCCTAGATCAGGAGTTGAGAGTCAGTCTGTTAGGTTTAAACCATAAAATCCTTGTTTTCATTGTGGTAGTTTATGGCATTCTATTTATACTTGTAAGGAATATCATAGTTTGTACTATGATTATTATCAAATAAAACCTTCTTTGAAGAAAGTTAGTGTAATTCCTTCTAGTGTAAATTCTGATGCAATGTCTGATATAAAGTCTGATAAGAAGCATGTTAGCATAAACTCTGAAACTAAATCCGCTGCAAATGCTAACAAACTTAAAAAGGCCAAAGGATCCAAGCAAGTCTGGGTCATTAAAACTTACCAATAGTGGTCTTTGTGATTGCAGGGCAACAGGAAAAACATCCTAGTACTGGACAGTGGATGTTCAGGACATATGACTGGAAATAAAGCCTTGCTATCAGACTTTGTGGAGAAAGTTGGCCCAGGAGTTTCTTATGGAGATGAAAACATGGGAAAAACTCTGGGATATGGCAATATCAATCTTGGGAATGTCATAATTGAATAAGTAGCTCTTGTCTCAGGACTTAAACACAATCTGCTAAGTGTGAGTCAAATTTGTGACAGAGGTTATCATGTGGATTTATTTGAAGAACACTGTGAAGTTGTAAGTAATTCTACAGGAAAAGTGGTTCTGAAAGGTTACAGACATGGTAACATATATGAAGCCAGACTTTTAACAAGTTCTGATGGTTCTACAATCTATCTGTTAAGCAGAGCATCAATTAAAGAAAGCTGGAATTGGCATAAAAGACTATCTCATTTAAATTTCAACAATATAAATGAGCTAGTAGAGAAAGATCTTGTGAGAGGACTGCCAAAATCAGTATTTTCTCCTGATGGTCTTTGTAATTCATGTCAAAAGGCAAAACAAAGAAAATCTCCATTCAAGAGCAAAACTGAATCCTCAATTCTTGAGCCTTATCACTTACTGCATGTTGATCTATTTGGTCCAGTCAATGTCATGTCCATTGCAAATAAGAAATATGATATGGTTATAGTGGATGAGTTCACAAGATACATTTGGGTGTATTTCTTGCACAAGAAGAATGAAACTGCATCTACTCTAACTGATCATGTCAGACAGCTGGATAAGTTGGTCAAAGATTCTGTTAAAATAATAAGAAGTGATAATGGCACTGAGTTCAAGAATTCAATCATGGAAGAGTTCTGCAAAGAGCATGGAATAAAGTAGGAATTTTCTGCACCAGGAACTCCACAGCAGAATGGAGTTGTAGAAAGAAAGAACAGGACTCTCATTGAAGCTGCAAGAACTATGCTTGATGAAGAAAAGCTACCAACCTATTTTTGGGCTGAAGCTGTGCAGACTTCTTATTTTACACAGAATGCTACACTCATAAATAAGCATGGAAAAACACCATATGAGATGGTGAAGAAAAAGAAGCCAAATCTGAAATACTTTCATGTATTTGGATGCAAGTGTTTTCTTCTTAAGACTCATCCTGAACAGCTGTCAAAATTTGATCTAAAAGCTGATGAAGGAATTTTTGTTGGATATCCAATTTCCACAAAAGCCTTCAAAGTCTACAATTTAAGAACAAGGGTTGTCATGGAATCTATCAATGTATCTTTTGATGATAAAAAGATTTCTGGACTTGAAGATTTCAATGATCATGATCAGCTGAGATTTGAAAATGAAGATATAAATTCTGATTCTGTAAATTCTGATGACCTAAATCCTGATCCTGTAAGTTCTGACGGGTTAAACTCTATTGTCATTGAAACTGTGGTAACTACTCTAAAGGAAAATGCACCTATTCAGGGGGAGCAAGCTGATGAACATACCACATCTCAAAACTCTCAAGAAGCATCAGAACCTATCATTGGCTCTTCAAGTTCTGATTCATCAAGTTCTGATGAGCCAAATTCTGATAATTCTGGAAACTCTGATTCTTCAATTTCTGAAGGATCCAACTCAAATTCTGAAATTTCGGAGAGCATAACTTCAGGGGGAGCATCAGAAAATACTGATGGAGATAGCATGGATCATGGGGGGGATCCAGTTCTAGAGATCAACTTCCATCTGTAAGGAAGTGGACTAAATCACATACACCTAACTTAATAATTGGAGATCCTGAAGCAGGTGTCAGAACTAGAACATCAAATGAATGGCTCTATCATTCCTTTCTATCTCAGACTGAACCAAAGAAAGTGAAAGAAGCTCTTCAAGATTCTGATTAGGTGCAAGCAATGCGGGAAGAGTGAAATGAATTTGAAAGAAATAAAGTCTGGATCCTAGTACCAAGACCAAAGAACAGATCAATTGTTGGCACAACATGGGTGTTCAGAAACAAAACTGACAGTGATGGCATAATCACAAGAAACAAAGCAAGGCTGGTTTCTAAAGGTTACTCTCAACAAGAGGGTATTGACTATGATGAAATATTTGCTCCAATTGCTAGATTGGAAGCCATAAGAATCTTTTTGGCTTATGTTGCTCATAAGAAGTTTAAAGTCTTTAAAATGGATATGAAAAGTGTTTTTCTCAATAGAGAATTGGAAGAAGAGGTATATGTTGAACAACCTCCAGGATTTGTAGATCCAAAATTTCCTAATCATGTCTACAGACTTGATAAAGCACTCTATGGCCTTAAGCAAGCTCCAAGAGCATGGTATGAGACTTTAGCTCAATTCCTTCTTGAAAGTGGATTTACCAGAGGCACAATTGATAAAACTCTGTTCTATCTCAACAATGGAAAGGACTTGCTTTTGGTACGGATATATGTTGATGATATCATCTTTGGTTCTACAAATGCCAAACTCTGTGAAAGGTTTGCAAAGCTAATGCAGTCAAGATATCAAATGAGTATGATGGGAGAACTTAGCTATTTTCTGGGACTTCAAGTCAAGCAAAATGTAGAAGGTACTTTCATAAATCAATCCAAGTACACCAGAAATTTACTCAAGAAATTTGGAATGCAAGACTGTTCAACTGCATCCACTCCCATGGCCACTGCAACCAAGTTAGATAAAGATACTGGAGCATCAGTAGATATTACTAACTACAGAGGTATGATTGGCTCTTTACTCTATTTAACTACAAGTAGACCTGATATCATGTATGTTACCTGTCTTTGTGCAAGATTTCAAGCTGATCCAAGAGAACCTCATCTAATAGCTGTGAAAAGAATTTTCAAGTACCTCAAGGGTACAGCTGATCTAGGATTGTGGTATCCTAGATAATCAGATTTTAAGCTAATAGGTTACTCTGATGCAGATTTTGCATGATGCAAAATAGACAGGAAAAGCACTAGCGGAAGCTGCCAATTTCTTGGAGGCAGATTGGTTTTTTGGTTTCGCAAGAAACAAAAATCAATTTCCACATCTACTGCAGAAGCAGAATATATTGTTGCAGGAAGCTGTTGTGCACATATTCTTTGGATGAAGAATCAGTTACTGGACTATGGATTACAATTTTCTAAAATACCCATTTACTGTGATAATCAAAGTGTTATTGCTATGACAGGAAATCCAGTTCAACACTAAATGACAAAGCACATCAGCATTAGGTACCATTTCATAAGGGAACATGTGATGAAAGGTACAGTGGAATTGCATTTTGTTCCAACAGATCAACAACTAGCAGATATCTTCACAAAACCACTATGTGAAGCTACTTTTACAAGACTGGTAAATGAACTTGGAATGGTTTCAGGTTCTTTCTCAAAATCTGCTTAGTTTTTGTTCTCATGCATCAGACTTTATGATCAGTGTTTACAGATTATCTTATCTCCATGTAATCTGTGCTTAAACTATAATATATTAATTACTGATTGTTATCTGATGTAATTCTATATACTCTGATAGTATTTTGAATGTTCTATGACTATTCAATCCAATGAGGATTATTTGTTAGATGTTGACTTAGTAGTCTTTAACAAACTGTATATCCCATGTTTGAATTAGTTATTTATGTGGAAATCCATAACACAAGCAAACTCTGATTTTGATCTCAGTCAAATTTACTTTGTGTATCTTATTACTAAGTCACAAACTAGATTATTGCTTCTTATATTCCT
This sequence comes from Apium graveolens, assembly GCF_009905375.1. Taxonomy (NCBI): domain Eukaryota; kingdom Viridiplantae; phylum Streptophyta; class Magnoliopsida; order Apiales; family Apiaceae; genus Apium; species Apium graveolens. Next base: position 198,570,128 of record NC_133655.1, on the reverse strand, counting down.
AATTCTGATGTTAGTAAATCTTAAGGATGAACTACATGCTTGATAAGCCTCACTTATCTGAAGAAAGCAAAAGAAAAGAAAAATCGAAGTCAGGTACTCCTTTGAGATCTAGAGTAAATATGTGAAAGGGAAGACCCAAATGCATTGCTGGTATTAAGTTATATACATTAGAAAAGCAAATAAATTTTTCTTGGTGACTTTTCACATTCTCTGATTACTAATGAAATACTCTGATAATAGCATAAATTATGATAGCAGTTGTGACTCATTTACACTGAGAAGCCACTGTAAAAAGAATGTCAAAAGATGCATAAAATGAGCACAAACAATTGAGGTGGACTCTTGCATAAATTTGTTCTATAGTAGACTTCAAATTAAAGAAAGATTTTAAGCATTTTTCTTAGTTATGCCTTATTTCTAAGATATCTGAAGTCTATCAGACTTTAATCTTTATCTGATCATTTGCAACTGCACACACTCTCACTCCATATGAATGATGAAAATTACTGTGGTGATTAAGTTGTTTCTGAAAAACAGTTAAGTATTATTTGCATAAATTCTAAGGACAAGTTCTGATGAAAATTCTGATGATTAAACTCTGAAGAAACCAGTCAGTATTTGTGTGGAGAATCATAGATACAGTCATTCACTTTTTTGAGTACAGAAGCCATGTTCTGATGACCATTAAATTCTGATAATAGTCAAGTTCTGATGCAAATCCTGATGGAAACTCTGATCCTTACGTGGCATTACTTAATTACTTGGCTTATTTTTTACTATTTACTGTAACGGTTATATTTTCTCAGAAAATAATTAAGTGAGATAAAAACAGTGATAATCATTACTGCACATTTACCGTGCCCACTCATTACTTTTTTGACTGTTTCCATGCTGCCAGGTGTAAAAAGTCTGTTTTGCTTCACAAAATTAGTTGTTGTCACGTGGAGTGTATAAATAAGAGAGTTAAAAGATTTTACAATCTTTTACCTACTATTCTTATTTTCTAATCTCTCTTATTCTCTCTCTCACTCTCTAATATTCTCTGAAGCTATTTCTTACAGGCATTTTATCAAACACCTTTCGTACACACAACTCTTCACTTAAGTTCTTACAGAAATGGCACCCAAGGACATTATCTTTAATGGAGCCAAGTTCGTTCCCAACAATTACATGGTTATTCTCAACAAGGATGATGATCCATCAGATCTTCATTTTATTCAAGACTTTCTGTGTTAGGTCACATACACTGTAGAAGGGGGTTGAATACAGTGTTTACAACAATCAAATCGAATATAAGAACTCAAGTAACAGAAAATAGATTTTATTCAACACAATAAACTCTGTTACAATATGGAACTGTCCTCTCTCAGTGATGAACAAATTATCACGAGAGCTGCTAGGGTTACAAAGAATAATAACTTCGATAATGATAACACTTATAGTGTAAACCCTATGCTTGTGTTTATATACTACACAGTTACAAGATAATGTTCTAATCGATATGGAATATAATTCTGCTTCCTAAAATATATCAACTAGTTATCTTTTCTTCCAAGTATTCTATTCTTCATAGAATTCCTTCTTCATGCATATTTTTTTCTGTCTTAGCCTCGATCTTCCTTCCTTTCAATCAGCCGTCTGCCTTATCTGAAAGTCATCTTAAGTCCTGATATTATCTCCTGATAAATATCTTCCAATAACTTAAGTTCTGATAACTTAAGTTCTGATATCTTAAGTTATGTCTTCGGTATAAGTGTTGATTTCCAGTTAAGTACTGATTTGTCCTGTTAGGTAAGATCTGAAAACTAAACACAAATCATATTACACATGACATTATCAAATATATCTAACAATCTCCCCCAACTTGTAAATTAGCATAATATACAAGTTCAACAGATATTTGAAGATGTCAAAAATATTAAGTACAAATGCATGAGAATTTGACTAGATATCTACAACATACCGTCCTTTTAGCTTTACCATTTTAAGGTCTGATAACAGCTTCAGTCTGTATACACTTCAGAATTTAAGCAGTTGTAGATCTTTGACTTGGCTTCAATTTCTGATCTCTTTGATGTCAGGAGTTGTTCTGAGATAGTTCTGTAACAAACATCTCTCAGCATATTCAAGTTCATTGACCATCCTCCTTTTAGCATTTATCAATTCAGCTGTATCTTCACCAGTTTGAAAAATAGCTGCTCTAAGATCATTTATCTTAGCTTTTCTTATCTCCTGATCTAGTCTGATCAGATATGCTTTATCAGACTCTAAATTGCATTCCACAGCCTTATAACCCAGAAAAGTAATTATGATCTTAGCAGATTTAGGCTTTATTTCGACAATATCACCTTTGTGATCTCTGTATTTGGGACAGTATGTGCTGTCAGACTTTACAGAATAAAGCTTCTTCTGTCTTTGAATTTTTGATTTTAAATAACCTGCAACACTATCTGTTAATCTGTCTTTCACTTGAAGTAGAAATAGAACATGTTACAGTTCAAAATACTTCAGTGGTATAGCATTCTGCCTAATCTGGTATACCCTTCCATCTGTCATAAAAGATAACAAGATATGTTCTTTCAAAAAGGTATGGTAAACCATTTGTACAAATTCAAGTCGATTCAATCTTTCAGGAGTTGCTCCAACACCTGGTTCACTTAAGGAAGTTGGATCATTGGTAGTGTTATGTACTCTTCTTTCATCAGAACTACCCAATCCAGATTTATCTCTTTCTTCCTTTCTTGTAACAACTCTTGCTTTAAAACCACTTGTTGCAGTCTTCAAAAGTTGAGCCTGTTTAGCTTTGGTGAATCCTGGTAGGAGTATCTTTGAACGTTTAACATGAGCAATATCAGAGGTTTCATTTTCCTTATCTTCTGATATCAAGCCAACTTGAGCTATGTCATAGGTTGCTTGCTTCACTGTCATATCATAACTTACTACATCTTGACTCTGAACAACATGAGCCATGTCAGAGGTTGTTTGGAAAATATTCTTTTGCATCAGAGTAAGATTAGCATCTTCTTCATCAACAATTATTTCTTCATCCATGACTGGCATATAAACCTTTACAGGTTCATCAACTTTTTCTTTTCCCTTGGACCTTGGATCAATTTCCACTTGTGATTTGGCTTTGGTTGCCTCAGAATTTGTCCTTTCCTTTATCACAATACCCTTAGGCTTTGGAAATTTCTTTTCAACAACAAAAGCTTTAGATTTTGTCTTGACACCTTCTGCTTTGAGTCTAGCTTCTTCTTCCTTTAGACTCTCAAAGTCCATTCATGGATTTTCTTTAAGAAATAACTCCTTTGAAATTTCTTCATCAAGTTCCAGATGTTCACCAGAACTTATCCTTTACCAGTATCAGGACTTATTCTTCTCCCAGTATCAGAACTTGTTCCTTGACTTATAATTCTATCTTTACTTGATGAAAATCCTTTGCCTTGACCTTGACCTCTACCCTTGTTAGAGTTTCCCTGGTCATCATTTCCATCATCCTTTCCCTTCAGTGTCTGAATAGATTTGCATTAAGACTTAATCACTTTCTCCCCCTTTTTGGCATCAATAGGTAAAAGAAGATAGACAAGCAATTGCACTGAGGATTGGATCTCATTGAGTTAATTTTGGTGAGAAGCTTTATTCTTCAGAATTTCATCAATTTGAGTTTGTTGCTTCTCCTGAGTTTTCTCAATGTAGGCAATTTTGTCAAAGGCTGGCTTGAAAAATCTGTTCTTTTCAAGTTTCACATTCATATCTTGCTGGATCAACGTTTCTTGAATTTTATTCACCTTGGCATGAGTTGTCGAGTGTTGACCTTGAAGGTGCCTAGTACTCAATGCAGTAACTCTCAGCTGTGCCTTAAAATCGTCATTTATCAGCATTTCATCATCTTTTGCCAAATGTTCAGCAAGAATCTTTTCAGAAGGAACAAAACTTACTGTGTTCCATTCCTTAGTCCACTCCTTTCCTCTAGGAGTTTCACTCCAAGGTACTGGTGCTTCCTTAACAAACTTTTTGATTAGATCAGCTTTATGAACTGTTTGTTGAGGTGCATGTCCTGATGGACCAGCTGCATCAGCATCTAAATTAGCAGCAGCTTCACCAGTAGTTTATTCATTGGCAGCATCAGAACTTGTAGATCCTGCAGTATCAGCATCCTTTGATAAAATAGCAGTATGTGAGGCTATAGAGGCTTCAACATCATCCTCTAAATTCTGATCTGCAGTCAGGTTTTGATCAACATCCAAAATTGATGTTGTTGGTGGAATGAGTTGAATTGGTGGAGCTTCCAAGTACAAAACCTCAGGCACAATCAAGTTATGAATATCAATTTCAGCACTTGTACCTGGTTCTTCAGTATGTCCTGGATCAACTATAGGTGACATAGGAGGTATAGGTATTCTGTCTTGAGCAGTTTCTGGTTGTGCAGAAGGAAGTGATTCAATAACAATTGGTTCTGTTGAGATCAGAGATTCCTGATCCCCTTCCTTAGCTGCTTCCACTATATCCTCTGAATCTGACTCAACTATGTCCCTGAGAGCTCTCTGTTTCTTTAATTTCTTCAACGTTGGAGACACAGTAGGAGCTTTATCATTAGAATTTAACTTTCTAAGCCTTTTGAGGGGCCTAGAACTCCCAGTTACAATATATTTCTGAGAAATAACCTTCTCAGCTTCTACAACAACAGGTTCTGATATGGGAACCTGTTCCTCAGCATCTGATTCATCTCACAGAATAATTCTCCTTCTCTTCTGTTGAGTCTGAGGTACTTTCTTAGTCCTCTTGGGTTTGGAAGATGAAGGCTTCACTGTATGATCTGAAATTTGAGGTTGAGAAGTTTGAAGTGTTTGTGTAGAGGTGGTAGGTGCTAATGGATGAGGTTCGGATGGTTGGACATCAGGATATAGTTCAGTGTATTTAACTGGATCATAGGTTATTAAGGCTTGTTTGACAGATAAAGGAACTAGGAGGGGTCTTAACACAGCCTTCTTATTATCAGTAGATAATAGTCATTAAAAGCTCTTTTAGCTAGTCTGAATGATGAAATTAATTCACTAGCTGATTGGGGCTTATCATCACAACAAAAACTATAGATAAGCTGACAGAATCTAGCAAAGTAAACAGTATTTTTGTCTTCTGTCATTCTATCCCCAATGAAACCTAAGACAACACTTGCATAATCAAAATCAGTTTGATTTATGAGAGCATACCCGATTTGTTGGCTGAATATGGGGATTACATCGAAATTAGAACATTTGTTTGCAAAAGCCTTGGTTATGTAGTCAAAGAAGAAACTCCATTCCCTCCTTATGTAAGATATCTTCAACTGACCCAGCTTTTCCAATATCCTCTCATACCCTAGACTGGCCATCATGTTTTGAAGAACTGGCTCTTCAACGGTAGAATAAACACAGTTCTCAGGCAGCTGTAGTGCTTGTCGAACCGTAGCCAATGTCACGACATGCTCATCCTCCCCTGATGAAAAAATTATACTTGGAGACCCTTGAGCACCACCATCATCATATACTCCGCTTCTCCAGAACTCCAGCACTTGAGTACCAGAGACTTCATTCGGTTCGGTCAGAGCATACCCAATATCAGAACTAGTAAAAAAGTCCTGAATGAAGTGAAGTTCTGATGGGGCTTCTGACTTGCTAAGAATAGCGGAGAAGTTATTAGGAAAAAACTTAGCCCCATTGCAAATTACGTCTTTTGGTGCCATTTCTGTAAGAAATTAAGTGGGTAAGAGTATGTTTGCAAAGTATTTGTAAAAAGTCCTGAGAGAAAAACAACTTCAGAAAATAAAAGAGAGAGAGAGAGATAGAGAGAAAGTAAAAGAGATTTAGAATAGAAAAGTAAGTAAAAGATTAGAAAATCTTTTATCTCTCATATTTATACTCTCTCCACTCAACAGTTGTATTTTTTAATCATGGGATACACTTTACACCTGGCACCATGTGAACAGTCAGTAAATGGTTAGAACAAGAGTTAATGGGCACATAAAATAAGCAATAATTACTGTGCACATGCAGTTTTTCAGGACATACATGTTCACCACTAACCCATAATGATTATGACTGTTTTCTCTCACATTAACCAATATTCTATAAAAATATTATCGTTCAAGTAATGACCAAAAATAAACCAAGTAAATAAATACTGCCACGTCAGCATCAGAACTTGATTATTATCAGGATTTAAAAGTCATCAGAATATGGCTCCTTTACTCGAAAAGTGAATGTGTATTCCTGTAATTCTTCACACAAATACTGATATGGTTTCATCAGAACTTGTCCTCGGAATTTATGCAATCTGACACATAAACTGTTCATCTAAAACAACATTTATCACCACGGTAATTTTCATCATTCATATTGAGTGTAAGTGTGTGCATTAAGCTAAATATCAGACAAAGAGTAAAGTCTGATTCACTTCAGTACATCTTAGAAATAAGGCATAACTAAGAACTTTACTCAAAATCTGTCATTATGCTGAAGTCTACTTTAGAATGAGTTCATGCACGAGTCCACCTCAACTGTTTTGTGCTCATTTTATGCATCTTTTGAAATTCCATTTTACAGTGGCTTCTCAGTGTAAGTGAGTCACGACTGCTTATCAGAATTTATGTTGTTATCAGAGTATTTCTCCAGTAATCATAGAGTGTGAAAAGTCACCAAGAAAATTTTATTTTGCTTTTCTAATGCATATTACTTAATACCAGCAATGCACTTGGGTCTTCCCTTCCACATTTTTACTCTAGATCTCAAAAGAGTACCTGATTTTTATTTCTTTTCTTTTCTTTTTGATAAGTGAGGCTTATCAGCACTTAGTACATCCACGAGATTTACTAACATCAAACTTAACAGATAAGAAGCATTATTCTAGTTTTTGACTTAGTAATAAGATACACAAAGTAAACTTAACTAAGCTCAATATCAGAATTTGGTTGTGTTAAAAGATTTCCACATAAACAATTACTTCAAATATCGGATCTTTAGTATATTAAAGACTACTAGGTCAGCATCTAGCACAGTTATCCTCATTGGATTGAATAGTCACAGAAACATTCATATCACTATCAGAGTTTAGAAATTCACATCAGACAACAATCAGCACTTAAGCAATTTTCAATTTAAGCACAGAATACATAAATATAGTAATATCTGTCAATACTGATCAGAAAGTCTGATGTATCAGAACATAAACTAAGCAGATTTAGAGAAAGAACCTGAAACCATTCCAAGTTCATTTACCAATCTTGTAAAAGTAGCTTCACACAGTGGTTTTGTGAAGATATCTGCTAGTTGTTGATCTATTGGAACAAAATGCAATTCCACTGTACCTTCATCCACATGTTCCCTTATGAAGTGGTACCTAATGTTGATGTGCTTTGTCATTGAATGTTGAACTGGATTACCTGTCATAGCAATAGCACTTTGATTATCACAGTAAATAGGGATTTTAGAAAATTCTAACCCATAATCCAGTAACTGATTCTTCATCCAAAGAATCTATGCACAACAGCTTCCTGCAGCAATGTATTTTGCTTCTGCAGTTGATGTGAAAATTGACTTCTGTTTCTTGCTAAACCAAGAAACCAATCTGCCTCCAAAAAATTGGCAGCTTCCACTTTCTTTGGTTCAGTCTGAGATAGAAAAGAATGATAGAGACATTCATTTGATGTAGCTGTTCTAGTTCTAACACCTGCATCATGATTTCCAATAATTAAGTCAGGTGTATGTGCTTTAGTCCACTTCCTTGTAGATGGAAGGTTATCTCTAGAACCGGATGCTCCCCCATGATCCATGATGTCTCCATCAACATATTCTGATGCTCCCCTTGAAATTATGCTCTCTGAGTTGTATCCTTCAGAATTTGAGTTTCCAGAAATATCAGAACATGAGTTTCGAGAATTATCAGAACTTGGCCCATCAGAACTTGATGAATCAGAACTTGAAGAGCCTGTTGTAGATTCTGATGCTTCTTGAGATGTGGTTGGATCTTCAGTATGCTCCCCCTGCAAAGGTACATCTTCCTTTGGCGTAGTCACCACAGTTTCAATAACATCAGAGTTTAATCCATCAGAGTTTGCAATATCATGATTTAGACTGTCAGGATTTACAGAATCAGAATTTAAAACTTCATTTTCAAAACTCAGCTGATCATGATCATTGAAATCTTCAAGTCCAGTAATCTTCTTATCATCAAAAGAGACATTGATAGATTCCATGACAACCCTTTTTCTTAAATTGTAGACTCTGAAAGCTTTTGTGGAAAGTGGATATCCAACAAAAATTCCTTCATCACCTTTTAGATCAAATTTGGATAGTTGTTAGGGATGAGTCTTAAGAACAAAACACTTGCATCCAAATACATGAAAATACTTCAGATTTGGCTTCTTTTTCTTCACCATCTCATATGGTGTTTTTACATGCTTGTTGATAAGTGTTGCATTCTGAGTCAAACAAGCAGTCTGCACAGCTTCAGCCCAAAAGTAGGTTGGCAACTTTGCTTCATCAAGCATAGTTCGTGCAGCTTCAATAAGAGTTCTATTCTTTCTTTCAACAACTCCATTTTGCTGTGGAGTTCCAGGAGCAGAAAATTCCTGCTTTATTCTATGGTCTTTGCAGAATCTTCCATGATCAAATTCTTGAACTCAGTGCCATTATAACTTCTTATGATCTTCACAGAATCTTTGACCAATTTATCCAGTTGCTTGACATGATCAATCAAGATAGATGCAGTTTCACTCTTTGTGTGCAAAAAATAACCCATGTGTATCTGGTAAACTCATCCACTATGACCATAGTATATTTCTTCTTTGTAATAGACATGACATTAACTGGACCAAATAGATCAACATGTAGTAGGTGATAAGGCTCAAGAATTGATAATTAAGTCTTGCTCTTGAATGAAGATTTTCTTTGTTTTGCCTTCTGACATGAATCACAAAGGCCATCAGGAGCAAATACTGATTTTGGCAGTCCTCTCACAAGATCTTTCTTGACTAGTTCATTTATATTGTTAAAATTTAAATGAGAGAGTTTCTTGTGCCAATCCCAGCTTTCTTCAATTGATGTTCTACTTAACAGACAGATTGCAGAACCATCAGTACTTGTTGAAAGCTTGGCTTCATAAATGTTACCATGCCTGTATCCTTTCAGAACAACTTTGCCTGTAGATTTGCTTACAACTTCACAGTGTTCTTCAAAGAAATCCACATGATAACCTCTGTCACAGATTTGACTCATACTCAGCAGATTGTGTTTAAGTCCAGAGACCAGAGCTACTTTTTCAATGATGACATTCCCAAGATTGATATTGCCATATCCCAGAGTTTTTCCAATGTTGCCATCTCCATAAGAAACACCTGGGCCAGCTTTCTCCATAAAGTCTGATAGCAGGACTTTATTTCCAGTCATATGTCCTGAACATCCACTGTCCAGAACTAGGATGTTTTTCCTGTTGCCCTGCAATCACAAAGACCACTAATGATTAGTTTTAAGGACCCAGACTTGCTTGGATACTTTGGTCTTTTTAAGTTTGTTAACATTTGCAACGGATTTAGCATCAGAGGTTATGTTAATATTTTTCTTATCAGAATTTGCAATATCAGACTTTGCGTTAGAACTTACACTAGAAGGAATAAAGCTAACTTTCTTTACAGAAGGTTTTATTTGATAATAATCATAGTACAAACTATGATATTCCTTACAAGTATAAATGGAATGCCATAAACTACCACAATAAAAATAAGGATTTTGTGGCTTATATCTAAAAGACTGACTTTTAACTCCTGATTTTGAAGGTAAGGAATTTATGTTCTTATTCTTCCTGCAAAAAGAAGCCAGATGGTTAGAGTTTCTACAGTTATGACATGTTTTTCTAGGAGCATTAGGAACAGGCTTATAATTGTTACTTTTGTTCACACCTTCCTTTCCATTCCTATTTTTCCTAGGTGGCTTTACCTTGTTTACATTCTTAACATCTTTCAGCTTATGTTTAAGCTGCTTCTTCATCATTAAGCCTATGTTAACTTCAGTTGGCTTATCCTATTTAGGTTTGTCAGAAGTTAATTTTTCCTTAACTTCTGATTTCTCAATATCAGTCTTTGCAGTTACAAACTTAACAGGATTTACCTTTGGTTTTTGTTTAACAACTATAGGCTCAGTTTCTACAGTTCCCTTACTGTTCTTATCATCTCCATAACCTAAGCCCTCTTTCCAGTTTCCACTACTAAGAATATCTTGAGTTGTTCTACCAGAGTTAGTCCAAGTCCTAATAATCTCTCTTTCCTTTTCTAACTCAGTTTTTAGAGATTCATTCATTTTTAGCACTTCATCCCTAACATAAAAGGCATCATCTCTATCTTTCTGAGTTTGATGGAACATGGCTAACTTTTTTTCTAAATAATTATTCCTCTTTTTATAAGCAAGATTTTCAGAAGTTAATCTTTCACATGTTAAAGTTTGATCTTTATAACTAATGAACATGGTTTTAAGATATCTTCTCAACTCAGTAATATCATCGGTATGAAAGGCATAAGTAGTTTGAGCTACCTTTAAGTCAGCAGTATCAGAACTGCTATCAGCATTTGCCATTAAGGCATAGTTTTCCTCATCCTCAGAATCTGAAGCATCAGACCAGCTTTCTTCTTTGTGACAAGAGCCTTGTCTTTGTCACTCTTCCCTTTTCTGCAATCAGGAGATATGTGGCCTTTCTCATCACAGTTGTAGCATTTAACATTTGAGTAATCTCCTCTGTCAGACTTTCCTCCTTTGCCTTCAGATTTTCTGAAACTTTTCTTATCAGAACTTGCACCTTTCCTGGAAAACTTCTTTCCTCTTCTGAATTTCCTGTATGCAATCTTTGTGATTCCTTTCACCATAAGAGCACACAGCTTCATCATCTCCTCATCAGGGTCCATCTCAGGTATACTTTCAGTTTCTGAGTCATCATCACTATCAGAACTTGATGACTCAGTATCAGACTTTGTGATGAGAGCTTTTCCCTTTTCTTTCTTTGAAGTAGCAACTTTGGGACTTTCCTCCTCAGCCACAAAGGCAACTGTCCTTGACTTTCTTCCATTCCTCTTGCTTTTGTGTTCCATCTCAAGTTCATGAGTCTTGAACATCCCATAAATTTCATCAAGAGTTGTTTCATCAAGATTATAGTTGTCTCTTATTATTGTGGCCTTCAAATCCCATCTTTCAGGAAGAGCTAATAGGAATTTAAGATTTGAATCTTCAATATCATACTCTTTGTCAACTAGTGACAAATCATTCAAGAGTTTGACAAATCTGTCATATAAATCAGTTAATGACTCATCAAGCTTTGAGTCAAAATGTTCATACTCTTGAGTGAGTATAGTCTTCCTGTTCTTTTTGATTGAATCAGTTCCCTGGCACCTTGTTTCTAAAGCATCCCATATCTCTTTTGCAGTCTTGCATTGAATTACCCTGTTTGACATGACATTATCAATGGCACTATGCAGCAAGTGTCTTACCTTTGCATCCTTTGTAATCGATGAGATATCTTCAGCAGTGTAATCACTTTTCTCCTTTGGTACAGACTTTGCTGGCTGACCTGCAACTTCCACAGAGAGTTTGGTTGGCATATGTGGTCCTTCATTAATCCTGTCGAGATATTCTGGAAACTTCCAGAAACATAGCCATCTTCATTTTCCATATGGAATACTCAGAAGGTTTCAACATGGTAACTCTTATAGTCTCATATCGACTATGGGTAATGGTTTTTAGAGGTTCTTCAGTTTTGGTGGGCTTGGTTGGAGTTTCTTCTTTAGACATGATTGTTTATGGATCTTAAATTGTATGTGTGTTAACAGATCTTCTCTGATACCACTTGTTAGGTCACACACACTGTAGAAGGGGGTTGAATACAGTGTTTACTACAATTAAATCGAATATAAGAACTCAAGTAACAGAAAACATATTTTTTATTCAACACAATAAACTCTGTTACAATATGGAACTGTCCTCTCTCAGTGATGAAGAAATTATCACGAGAGCTGCTAGCGTTACAAAGAATAATAACTTCGATAATGATAACACCTATAGTGTAAACCCTATGCCTGTGTTTATATACTACACAGTTACAAGATAATGTTCTAATTGATATGGAATATACTTCTTCTTCCTAAAATATATCAACTAGTTATCTTTTCTTCCAAGTATTCTATTCTTCATAGAATTCCTTCTTCATGCATATTTCTTTATATCTTAGTCCCGATCTTCTTTCCTTTCAATCAGCGGCCTGCCTTATCTGAAAGTCATCTTAAGTCCTGATATTATCTCCTGATAAATATCTTCTAATAACTTAAGTTCCGATAACTTAAGTTCTGATATCTTAAGTTCTGTCTTCAGTATAAGTGCTGATTTCCAGTTAAGTACTGATTTATCCTGTTAGGTAAGATCTGAAAACTAAACACAAATCATATTACAGATGACATTATCAAATATATCTAACATTCTGGCTCGAAGTGAGATTGGGTATACTCTGACCCAACCACAATTACTCTCAAGAACTCAAATACTGGAGTTTTAGAGGAGTGGTATTTATGATGATGGTGGTGAAGCTGGGTCCCCAAGTATCATTTTCACAACAGGGGAAGATGAGCATATGATTACTTTATCAACAGTTTGACAGGCTTTGCACTTACCAGAAAATTGCACTTTTAATGCTCAGATTGAGGAGTCACTTCTACAGAGTATGATGGCCAATCTTGGCTATGAGAAAAGTCTGTCCAAGCTAGGACAGCTGAAGAGGCCATACATCAGAAAGGACTAGAGCTACTTCTTTGACTGCATCACCAGAGCTTTTTCCAACAAATGCTCCAACTTTGATGCAATTCCCATTCTGAGTCAGCAAATAGGGTATGCACTTCTAAATCAAACTCACTTTGATTATGCTACTGCTATTCTTGGTTTTATTGGGGATAGGATGAATGAGGACCCAAATACTATGTATTTTGCTAGATTTTGTCAATTAATTTACAGTTTTTGTTGTCCTGATAAGCCTCAAAACTATAGTGAGACAATTCAACCTTTTAAACCTGATAAGTCTGAGATTACTAGAAGATGGTCAAATTTCATCATGAAGATCATAAGGGATAAAGCCAAAATCTCTAAATCAAGGGTTACAGCATTTGTTCCAAATATAGTTGAAGATGATGGAAGTGAAATTCCAATGAAGAAGAATTCTGCTAAACTTGAAGTTATTCTGAAAGAGAAATGTCTATGCTATAATGAAGACTCATCTCACCCAAGAGTAATCAGACTTGGTGATGGTTTAGAAAGAAATCATATCTCAGCACTTAGGACTGCAATCTACCATATTGGAAGTCAAGATGAAGAAATGAAGCAAGTCAAGGCTACATTAGCTCAAGTCCTGAGGAATGCAGAAGGTAAGCTGATATCAAACTTTGTCAAGAATCAATTTGGATTCGGATTGACTCAGTAAGATTGGTAAAAGCTACAAGGACTGTAAGTTGTAGTTAATTGTCTAAATAAACTCTCATTGCATTTGTACTTAAATGTTTTTGACATCAAATCTATTAACTTGTATATTTTTCATAATTTACAAGTTGGGAGAGATTGTTAGATATATTTAAGATGTCATGTCTAATCTGTTGTGTTTAGTTTCAGAACTTAATATCAGGACTTACTGGAAATCAGAAATTACTAAAGTCAGAACTTATATGAGAACTTAAGGCCGTCAGGATTTATATCAGGACTTAAGTGCGGGTAATTCAGATAAGGAATGTAGCTGATTTACAGGAGAGGATCATGACTAAAACAATAGAAGATATGCATGAAGAGTTGGACAGCTAGAAGACTTGTAGAAGATAATATCTGATTGATATATTTTAGGAGACGGAATTATATTCCATATCAATTAGAAGATATCTTGTAACTGTGTACTATATAAACACAGCTTAGGGTTTATACTATATGTGTTATCATTCACGAGAAAGATTATACATTGTAATCTAGCAGCTCTTGGTGATATTGTTCATCACTGAGAGAGTAGTTTAACCTACTTTGTAACAGAGCTTATTATATAGAATAAACTTGATTATTGTTACATACTTGTGTTCTAAATCGATTTGATTGTATAAACACTATATTCAACCCCCTTCTCTAATGTTGTGTGACCTAACACTAAATTTAACTGGTTTTAGTCAAAATTAAACCTTGACTATTATAAAAAGAATGTTGACCTTAAATTTTAGATTGCATTATGTCATATTTAACTTTGACCAGTTATCAATGAAGTTATAAATGAAGCCTGAATGTAAATATTTAGTTGGAGTCATATTCAGGTTGTCCTTTTTTTTAATATTATTATATTTAGGTAGTCAAATTTACCTTTATTCGCTTGTTTTGTAGTGAGAGAATCAATGATGATGCTCTTTTCTTCAACACAACTAATTTTATCGTGCAAATTATATATGTAACTCAAAAGTTTGCCGCTTTATTTGGTTTATGTGATAACTTGAATTTTTGAGACTTTGTAAAATGTTTGATGAATATTAACCCTGACAATTGGGGGGAAAGCCCGCACTATGTTGTGCATGGGAAATTGTTTCCGAGTCGATAACATGATTATGCGTACCAAATAAGTGTATGTAAATGCTATTAGTTTTCGAAGAAAACGAACTTTGAAAAACGACCGTATCTACGAACCGTAAAGGAATACGAGAATCACAGTATAAATACAAATATAAAATCCTACAAATTCAAACCCAAGTACGAGGCTTCAAAATGAAAAGGATGTATAAGAAAGGAATTACACCTCGAACCGTTTACGAAGATTTATTACGAAAACAAAAAACGACCGAGCGAACACGTAAGTAAATAAATAAACATATCAAGACAAGATAACCATACAAGCTAACTAGGGTAAGAAACTAACCATGTTTAATAACCAAATAGTAGCCTAGCTAGAGAATATGATTTCCTAGCTAGTGAATAGTGGCTTGAATAGTAACCAAGGTACTTAAGCTAGTGTTATAGCTTCGAAAAAAGGAAACCTAAGAAGATATGGTAAGATTTGACAATCCTAGGAGTTATATACAAGATTACATAGAATTAATTTCACAAGAAGCATCCAAGAAATAAAGAAAATTTCTCTTCTCTCTCTCTCTCTTAGCTCCATTCAGCTATTTCATAGAAAAATGGGAAATCAAATTCAAACCAACAACTTCAAGTCATGGCAAAAATCTACAATTAATTCCTAAGCTTCATAAATCCTAAACTAAGGTAATATAAAACTTTGAGATCATTTCATTAAGGTTTTATTGGTGAAATAAATTCATGAAAGTGATGATATACAGTGAGGAATAGTAACTTTTCTTGATTTCTTGATTTTCATAGCATGATCTAGGTTCCATAAGCACAACCAAGCCCTCCCAATGTTCAACCATCAAGAAGAACACTACCCAAGATTTCAAGAAAGGTATAAATCCTTTTCCAAACTTTGTTTAAGGTTTAAGTTTAAAGAAACTTTAATATCTTAATTATAAACCTAGTTTTGGTAGTTGTTTTGTGATTTTCTTAATGTTTAGTTAGTTAACTATTATGGTTGTTGTTTTTGCCTCAAAAAAATGATGTTCTTGAGAGGAGTAAGTGTTGAGATGATGGTATGGTGATTTTTGGTGGTTGGTTAGTGATTTAGAGCATAAACGAAACTCGGATCGCAATCGTAACGTTGTTTAAACGAACAAAACATAACTATAGGTTTTCTGCAGAGGTACATAAAATATAAACTGTAGTTTCTTGAAAATAATATTGATTATAATAGAAAATGTTATGATTATCGTTTAGGCGCTTGAATCGCTTAATTTCGAATTACGGATCAAAAGTTATGACCATTTTAGTAAAAATGATTTACGCGATAAAAACTGCTACGAATTATGAACTTTGAAAATAGAAATGATCGACTTAAAAATATTCAAAAATAATGAAATTTTTATAGAGAATAATAAATAGAGTTTATTAACTTCCATAAAAATTACAAGTGAAATATGAATTTTTCAATTTTATGAAAATGTCGTAGCCGAGACCGCGCGAATAGAAACACTTAATAATCGTGAGCGGGGCTGAGGGTCGAAACGTAAAAGGGATTAAAGGACATAGGAGATTTAGAAAATAAAGTGATTATGACGAGTACTTGTACTTATTGGAATAGTAAGATTAAAGTGAGTTGTGTGAATAAATAATAAGTATCGTGTATGTACAAGTAGCAATAAATACGAATGGATCTAACGAAACGAAGTTGTTTATAACCATAGATTTCCGGGAGAGAACCCTAGAGCACCCTCCACTTCAAAGTACCCAGGCAAGTTTACGAACCTGACTCCATATACTGTTGCGTTGTGAAAATTTATTTTACTATCTTTCGTATAAATGTCATGCTTGCCATGATAATAGCATTTTGAGTTTTTATGCATCAATAACGATTGTGTTACGATGTATAAATCGTAGAATATTTTGGCGCTACCATAAGCGTGATGTATAAATCATAAGACCGAGAGTCGGTCGGAGATATAAAACGAAAACTCGAGAATTATATCGATGATATTTTGGGTGATCAAAAGTCCGTACATATTTTATTCTAAGGGACTCGATGTCCATTTGCGAAGTATTAAATACCTCGAATTTATTTTAAGAGCTTCCAAAGATCATATTCCCTCAACTATATTTAATTACTTGAACAATATATTACTTCAATTATTCATTTAATAAAGGGGAAGTATTCTCCAAAGATTATTTATTTCAAACTCGATTAATTATATTATTAAAGATTACTTTAATTATTTAAACATAAACTAGTTGAGAAATATTATTTCAAAAATTCTCTTATAATGTAATTATTCGAGATTTAATTTTTTAATAATTATTATTTAATTATTAAATATTTATTAAATGATTTAATATGATTTAAAAATTCATAAAACGTATTTTAAAATATTTTCTGAAGATTCAGCAAAATCATTTTAACTATTTCGGATCGTCGAAAATATTATCTCGAATTATTCTTTTTATATATTTTGATTATAGTTTCAAAAAGAAACTCCCCCTAAATACTTATATAATGACTCGTGTATTTTTATTTTTATTTTTATTTTATACTTGGAAGTGTAATAAAAGTTTAAGTAAATAAATAAAAGGTGTGCATTGATTTTGGCAGCGATTATTGATTGTTATTTAATTAATTATGATTTGTTGATATGTGGGATTGGAATTATATGATTTATTGGTAAGTTATGTGATTTTATTTTGTTTATAAATGTAATTTTATTGTAATTTTAATTCCATAAATATTGGGGTTGTCTTAAAAATTAATTTTCTAATTTTATAATTTCAATAATTATTTTTAGGACTTTATAAAATTGAGAAATCAATATTTTGTTAATTATTCATTTTTTTAAATGAATTTCTGAGTGTGTTAAATGCTAAAATCCATATTTAATTGTGGGAATCTTTAAAAATTATAAAACTTACATTTTATTAAGTTCGTATTATTTTGAGAATTTTAAAATTATTTTGGAAATTTTCGGAAGTCGTTTTACCCGCGCGTTGATTTGTTTATTTGTTAAAAGCGGGTATAAATTGTGTTTTTAAAAATTAGTTTAAAATTTTGAAAGTTATGTTTTTAACTACTTCGGAATATATCGAATCTTTTTGGATTGGTTGGAATCTATTTCAACATGTTATCAATATTACTTGGTTCGTTAAAAGTGTATTATCGGGATATAAAAGGGGTTCCGGGGATTCAGAATTCTGAATTAATAATAAACCAACACATATCCCATTTTCACAGGACACGTGTTGGCTGCAGTTGTTTTTCTTTGTGCCATTTCAGTCTCTCTCTCAGTCTCAATCTCTCGCTCTCTCTCATCTCTGTCTCTCTCGCACTCCATCTCTCTCAAAATCTCTCTTCTCTCATCTCTCTCGTTATCTCTCTTCACTCTCTCTTCTCGTTTATTGTTTTCCCCGTGTTTCAGCTGCCCTGTTCTGTTCCGGCCATTTTGGGTGAGCCGCCGCTTGAATTCCTTGCTTGGCTGGTTCGATTATGCTGTTAATTTGTGTATATGCATGTGGTTATATATATGTGTGCCTATGTGAGTAAGTGTGTGTGTTTTTGTGATGTGCGTGTGTGTTTGTGATTTGTGTGTGTGTTTTGCACGGTGGCACGTGTGTTGGTGTGGTTGCAGCCGTGTGCTGTGGTTGTGTGCGATGCTTATCTGTGGTTTGGGCTTGCAGTTGGGCCGGACATTTTGGGCCTTAATGTTGGGCCTGTTTTTGCAGTTGGGTTTCTGGTTGTTGGGCCTTGTTGGGCTGTTTGAGTGTTGTTGGTTTGGATTTTGTGGGCTGTTTATGTTCTGTTGGGTTGGATTATTGCAGATTTTTAATTTTTTTTAAAATTCCATTATTGCAGGGAATTATTGATTAACATTCGTGATATTAATTTTTTGTGTTGGAAATAAATTTTAAAATAATCGGTATAATTTATTTGGGAACCCGTAATATATCGGGCGCCAATAAATTGTGCCGCCGTTGACGATGAACTTCGGTGAGTCAACGGTGGACGGTGATGACGATGTTCTGAGTCCTAAATTCTATAAATAAATAAAATAAAATAATTATGTAAATTATGTTTGGATTTAAATAACTAATCTTGATTGGTATTGGATTGTACGGAATAATGTTGTGGATTGTTAAGAATTGTTGACGTCGATTATAATCGACGGGTAGTCTTATAAATAAAGAAGTTGCTGCCAAAATTTTCTAAAAAAATATATTTGTAATCGTACATAATTATGTTTTACGTGATATTCCTATTTATGTTCGAGAAATATAATTACATGGTTATATGTATAATAATAATACGAGTCGGGTTATCGGATTTGGGGTTATTAGGATTTGAGGATATCAAGCATGTCAGTATAACTAATTGGGGTATTTTGTAATTGTAGATCCCAGTCAAGTTGTTCCACGATCAAAGTCAGCGTGAAAGCTATTAGGGTTTGTAAAGCGTTGCAAGGCAAGTACCCCTGACCATTCTTTTATAGTTCAGTGTATATTAATAGCTAAATGTTTTATTCTAGTAATGGAACAGAAACGTTTTAAGTTACGTATCCCCCGTAGTTATAAAATCACTGTTTTCGAATTGTTTTGGGGAGAAGTAACTTCGAAAGGTACCTATCTCGAATGAAATGATTTGCGAACTGGATTTTTATATGTGTGCTGGTTAAATAAATGGTTTTGAAATGAGATAGGTACGAGTGTTTTGAAAACTGGATAAAACGGTCAGATATGGGATACATTGGGGCCAAAGTAGGCCTATTGATGTGGCGTAAGAGGCTAATTCGGTTGCGCGCGTTATAAAACCGATTAGTCCAGCAGGTCAGAGACCTAGCTAGTCTCTGAGTTCCGGAACAAGTAAATGGGATGGCAGTTAGAGCCGTCTAGAGTTGATAGCCTGATCAGCTGTCTTCACATATCCGCTATGTATCTGATTGGGATTTGTGAATTATATGAAAGCATGATTGATTGATACAGCGGTTTTTATAAAATGATTAGCATACTAAAATTAGACTCTGGTATTACGCAGCACACTATAATGTTGTTTTCACAAAGCATGCTAGTTAGTGATATCCAGTTACTTTATTATCATTATGAAATGTTGATATCATGATTACAGCTCTGTTCCCATTATTGTTACATTACTGTTTTAATCTGTTATTCATATTTGGTACTGCTGAGCGATTATGCTCACCCTTGCAAACTGTTACGTATATTTCGCAGATGCCTAGAAGATCAGTCAGACCGACCCGTGTTCCCGCCCCTTCCGGACCTGGCTCCTCTGAGGTAGTTTGTATCAGACCATGAGGTCTGAAGAGTTGCTGAATAAAGTTAGTGTGTCTTAGATAGTGAATAAAGAGTTTGTAATAATGAGAATCTGAATTATACTTGAACCTGGATCGGATCTTGGTTTGGGGTCAAGTTAGTATATTTTAATAATATATCTATTGTTATAATTTTGGGTAATTGTGTTTAGTGACGTCAACTCCTGACCCCGGGGTTGAGGCCGTCACAGTTTTAATGAGAATCTAAATTATACTTGAACCTGGATCGGATCTTGGTTTGGGGTCAAGTTAGTATATTTTAATAATATCTCTATTGTTATAATTTTGGGTAATTGTGTTTAGTGACATCAACTCCTGACCCCGGGGTTGAGGCCGTCACAGTTGGTATCAGAGCTACAGGTTCAAGTCCCTGATTCAGGTTATGGATTGTGTCAAGTAGGTGATAATGTGAGACTTTAAGTGTGAGTCAGCAACTCATATAGAGGAGCAAACCTTTAGAGTCAGTCGAGGGTTCCGACGGCGTTACCCTGGCATCTATTAAATTTTTTGATAGAATTGCCTTGACCTGGTTGTGTCTTGTCTGTATACTAGTATGTTGACAGTGGCCTATTGCGATTTTGAGTTCTCCATCTTGGGCTTCTGATTCGGATAGCTCAGATTCGGAGAAACCCCTTGATGCTGTTGCTGAGGAGACCCCTATGCCTCCTCCACCAGTCCCTTCTTTTGTGCCTCGAGACATCCCTGGATCTGATCCTCGTCCCCGTTGGGTACGTAGGTCTGTGTCTACTGTCAGGGATTTCCCTCCCGGCTGCGGTCCCAGTTCTTCTATAATGAGACCTCCGGCACCCCTTGTGGCCCCTAGTGGTATTTCTTCACTGATCCCTTATCATGTGCATAGGGCGGTGAATACTTCCTTTATCAGAGATCAGAGTCCAGAGTTTGCTGCCCAGTTGGACCAGGAACCTATTGCACCGTTTCAGGGTATTTCTGCCCCTTCCCCTGAGGTGCGAGCCCGTGTGAGAGCATTGACCCAGATGGCTGTAGAGAGGGCTAGGTCTGTTGACCGTTTCATTAGTTCAGAGTTCAGAGCTGTGCAGTATCAGGACCTAGTGAAGTGGCTAGTGGTTGAGTTAGGTTCCATTGGTGGCAGTGGTAGAGACTAGACAGAACTGCAGTAGAGGGATGCAGAGCTCAGAGTTGACTTCTAGGAGTTCTGTGGTTGTTTACTTTGTATATGTACATTATGTTGTGATAGTTTGTACTAGGCGAGGCTGTTATGACAGCCAATTTTGGCGTGTATTCGGATGGTTCTTTGAATTTGGATTTTCAGTTGTACTAGTTGGATTCTATTGGTTACTGTAGTTCAACTGCTTTATATTATCGTTCAGTTTTTATATATCGTGTGTTGCTATTATTGTTGCTATTATTATTGTTGTTTCTGTTGCTGGCATTTTTAGATTATAATCATTCACTCAGGACGGATCCAATTATAATGGGGGATGAGAATAATGTCTTAGTGGCAATGCTCTCCTAATGCATAAATATAAACTGCTGGAGCAATCCATTTCCTTATATATGACTATTATGTTTCAGGAGATGCCACCAAAGAAAAATTCTCAGCCCAATAACGGATCTGCTGGGTATCCTTCCATGAGTGATTTGATGAACTTGTTGCGTCAGCAGACTGTACAGCTGGCCCAACAGCAACAACAATTCCAGCAACAGCAGCAATAATTGCAACAGCAACAACAACAGCAACAGCAGCTCATATAGCAACAACAACAGCAAATCCAACAGCAGCAACTACAAATCCAACAGCTGCATGAGATGAGAGGGGCAAATCAAGGTGTTAGTTTTAAGTCTTTTCAAGCAGTGAAGCCCCCAGAGTTTAAAGGAGAGGTAGATCCTGTTGCTGCCAGGATATGGTTAAAGGAAATGGAAAAGGCGTTTGCGCTCACCAAGGTGAGTGAGGATTTAAAAACTGATTATGCTAGTTATTTTCTGAGAAATGATTCGAATTATTGGTGGGAATCTACGCGAGCCCTAGAATGAGAAGGCCCAGTTCCCTAGGCCAGATTCACAGAGTTGTTCTTGGAAAAGTATTTCCCAGCCTGTCTCCAAAGTCAAATGGAGATGGAGTTTTTGGAGCTGAAACAAGGAAATAGGAGTGTCACGGAATATGAAGCAAAGTTTACGGAATTGGCTCGTATAGCACCGGAATATGTGAGTTCAGAAGCCCAACGAGCGAAGCGGTGTCAACAAGGGTTGAAGCCAGAAATAAGGAGTGGACTTGTAGCCTTACAACTCAAGACATATACTTCGGTAGTCCAGGCTGCCTTGGTAATAGAGAGTGATCAGAAGTTAGCTGGAAAGGAGCAGGGTGAAAAGAAGAGGAAATTTAAAAGTGGACCTGCAAAGTCAGAATCAGGAATAGCGAGTCGGAAGTTTCAGCGTTGGTTCGGCAGAAATAAGAATAAAAAGTTTAAAGGGCAGAACTTTCCCCAAGTTAAGCCCGGTGCAACATCAGTTAACTCTGCCCCGACGAGGATAAGTAAACCAGTAATTGATTGTAAGACGTGTGGGAAAAAGCACAGTGGACAGTGCCGAGAGAATGTTAATTGTTTTAAGTGTGGACAGAAATGTCACTATTCCACGGAGTGTAAGTCTGAGATTCAAGGAGTTACTTGCTTTAGTTGCGGCAAAGTGGGACACATATCTAGGAATTGCAAGTCAGTGACCCAAGGTAATGCGGGAAGGAGTGTGTCTCAAGGACCAGCAACCAGTACTGCGAGAGCTAGGACTTTTAAGATGACCCAGAAGTCTCCAGTTCATAATTCTGATGTGGTTGCAGGTACGCTTACTCTAAATTCCGTACCTGTTAACGTTTTGTTTGATTCGGGAGCGTCCAAATCTTTTATATATGTGAGTTGTGTGAATAAAATGCAATTGATGCTAGAAGATTTAGATGAACCCTTAACTATAGAAGTGGCTAATAAGGATAAAGTACTTGTAAAACAATTTTGTCCTAATTGTTCCCTAGAGATTTCGGGGTATATGTTCCCTGTTGACTTAATACCCTTCGAGTTGGGAGACTTTGATGTTATTCTAGGTATGGATTGGTTGTCTCGATATAGGGCAAATATTGATTGTAAGAAAAAGAGAGTTGTTATGTACACCTCCGATAATAGAAGGATCAGTTACCAAGGGCAAAGGCAAGATAGAAAGTTTCTCTCAGTGATGTAAGCAAGAAGATTGTTGAGACAAGGATGTGAAGCGTACTTGGCTCATGTAGTGGATACGAAGAAAGAGACCCCTATTTTGGATGACATCCCTATAGTAAGAGAATTCTCAGATATTTTTCCAGAAGAATTACCAGGATTGCCACCTGATCGTGAGATAGAGTTTTCCATTGATTTGGTACCTGGAGCTGAACCAGTTTCTAAGGCTCCATACAGAATGGCCCCGATTGAAATGAAAGAATTGGCTAAGCAACTTCAGGAGTTATTGGATAAAGGAGTTATTCGACCCAGTATTTCCCCATGGGGTGCTCCAGTGTTATTTGTGAAGAAAAGGATGGAAGTATGAGATTGTGTATTGATTATAGAGAGTTGAATAAGTTTACGATAAAGAATAAATATCCTTTGTAGCGGATCGATGATTTGTTTGAACAGCTTAAAGGAGCGTGTTACTTTTCAAAGATTGACTTAAGGTCTGGCTACCACCAATTGAAGATAAAGCCCGAGGATATCCCCAAGACTGCATTTCAAACAAGGTATGGCCATTACGAGCTTCTAGTAATGTCGTTTGGATTGACGAATGCGCCAGCAGCTTTCATGGATTTGATGAATAGGGTATACAAGGAGTATCTGGATAAGTTTATTATTGTATTTATTAATGACATCCTCATATACTCGAAGAATCCAGAAGATCACGCGGTGCATCTGCAGATTGCCCTTCAAAAGTTAAGAGAAAAGCAGTTGTATGCTAAGTTTTCTAAGTGTGAGTTTTGGCTGACGGAAGTACAATTCCTTGGTCACGTAATAAGTAAAGAAGGTATCAAAGTAGACCCGGTAAAGATTGAAGCCGTATCAAAATGGGAGCAACCGAAAACACCAACAGAAATAAGAAGTTTTCTTGGATTAGCAGGATATTATCGAAGGTTTGTGAAAGATTTCTCAAAGATTGCATCCCCACTAACCAAGTTAACCAGGAAGAATGAGAAGTTCGTTTGGACGGAAAAGTGTGAAGAGAGTTTCCAGGAGTTAAAACGAAGATTAGTGACTGCTCCAGTGTTAGTATTGCCAGATGAGACGGGAAACTTTGAAATTTATAGTGATGCTTTTCTGAAAGGATTGAGATGTGTGTTAATGCAGCATGACAAAGTGATTGCGTATGCCTCCAGACAACTAAAGCCCCACGAACAAAAATATCCAGTTCATGACCTTGAATTGGTGGCTATAGTATTTGCTTTAAAGTTATGACGTCACTACTTGTATGGAGAGAAATGTGATATTTACACTGATCATAAGAGCCTGAAGTACATATTCACGCAGAAAGATCTGAACATGAGGCAGAGAAGGTGGTTAGAGTTGATTAAGGACTATGATTGTTTTAATTAATTATCACCCAGGTAAAGCCAATGTAGTGGCTGATGCCTTAAGTAGGAAGGAAAGATTGAATATGGTTAAGATTGCTGAAGAGTTGGCACGAGACTTAGAAAGAATGGAAATTGAAGTTCGAGGATCTAGCGAAAGTCAAGAGCAACTATATGAAATTACTTTTCAACCGGCCTTGATGGAAAATATTAGAAGATGTCAAGAAGGAGTTATGGAACAGGAGTTGGATACTTTGACTGTAGAAGAGTTGTGTACTCAAAAAGATAGTCAAGGTTTATATAGGTTTTCGTCCAGAGTTTGGATTCCTGATGTAACAGAGTTGAAGAACGAAGTATTGTAGGAAGCACATAACTCTAGGTTTTCTATTCACCCTGGTAGTACCAAGATGTACCAGGATTTGAAGAAAAAATTCTGGTGGCCAGGAATGAAGAAGGATATTGCCAATTGGGTAAGTAAATGTCACGTGTGTTAGATGGTGAAAGCAGAACATCAACGACCAAGTGAATTGTTACAACCTCTGGAGATTCCTCAATGGAAATGGGAAGACATTGCTATGGATTTTGTAGTGGGATTGCCAAAGACGAGAGTGAATCATGATGCTATTTGGGTAATCATTGATAGATTGACTAAGTCGGCGCATTTCCTTCCGATTAATGAGAGGTATTCGTTGGAAAGGCTAGTGAAGTTATACTTGGATGAGATAGTTACCAAACATGGAGTTCCTGTTTCTATAGTGTCGGATCGAGACCCTAGATTTAATTCCAGGTTCTGGACTAAATTCCAAGAGTGCCTAGGAACGAAATTGAATATGAGCACCGCCTATCACCCTCAGACGGACGGCCAAAGTGAGAGAACGATTCAGACCATAGAGGATATGTTGAGAGTCTGTGTTCTAGATTTTGAGAGTCGTATAATAACAGCTACCATGCCAGTATAGGGATGCCACCTTATGAAGCTTTGTATGGGCGAAAGTGTAGATCACCATTGTACTGGGATGAGGTAGGAGAAAAGAAAGTGTTAGGCCCTGAGTTGGTTCACCAGACTAGAGATGCCATAGTGTTAATTCGGAAAAGATTGGAAGCAGCTCAAAATAGACAAAGAAAATACACAGATTTGAATAGGAAAGACATGGACTTTGAGATAGGAGCTTTGGTGTTACTAAAAGTATCACCTTGGAAAGGGTTAGTACGATTTGGTTAGAAGGGTAAACTTAGCCCTAGATTTATAGGACCCTTTGAGGTTTTGAAGAGAGTGGGAAAGGTCGCTTATGAGATAGCGTTACCACCGCAGTGGCAGCACATTCATAATGTGTTCTACGTATCTATGTTGAAGCCCTATGTCCCTAATTCGAATTAAATTATAGAATATGAACCGATTGAGCTTCAACCAGATTTGTCCTTTGTAGAACAACCGGTTTAAATCCTAGACCGTAAGGAACGAGTCCTTAGAAATAAGTCAATTCCTATAGTAAAAATTTTATGGAGAAATCCTCGAGTAGAAGAGTCTACTTGGGAATTAGAGTCAGACATGCTTGATAAATATCCTCACTTGTTTAGCTGAGTCAGATTCTGGGGACAGAATCTTTTTTAAGGGGGAAAGGATATAACGACTCGTGTATTTTTATTTTTATTTTATACTTGGCAGTGTAATAAAAGTTTAAGTAAATAAATAAAAGGTGTGTATTGATTTTGGCAGCGATTATTGATTGTTATTTAATTAATTATGATTTGTTGATATGTGGGATTGGAATTATGTGATTTATTGGTAAGTTATGTGATTTTATTTCGTTTGTAAAAGTGATTTTATTGTAATTTTAATTCCATAAATATTGGGGTTGTCTTAAAAATTGGTTTTCTAATTTTATAATTTCAATAATTATTTTTAGGACTTTATAAAATTGAGAAATCAATATTTTGTTAATTATTCATTTTTTTTAAATGAATTTCTGAGTGTGTTAAATGCTAAAATCCATATTTAATTGTGGGAATCTTTAAAAATTATACAACTAACATTTTATTAAGTTCGTATTATTTTGAGAATTTTAAAATTATTTTGGAAATTTTCGGAAGTCGTTTTACCCGCGCGTTGATTCGTTTATTTGTTAAAAGCGGGTATAAATTGTGTTTTTAAAAATTAGTTTAAAATTTTGAAAGTTATGTTTTTAACTACTTCGGAATATATCGAATCTTTTTGGATTGGTTGGAATCTATTTCAACAAGTTATCAATATTACTTGGTTCGTTAAAAGTGTATTATCGGGATATAAAAGGGGTTCCGGGGATTCAGAATTCTGAATTAATAATAAACCAACACGTATCCCATTTTCACAGGACACTTGTTGGCTGCAGTTGTTTTTCTTTATGCCATTTCAGTCTCTCTCGCAGTCTCAATCTCTCGCTCTCTCTCATCTCTGTCTCTCTCGCACTCCATCTCTCTCAAAATCTCTCTTCTCTCATCTCTCTCCTTATCTCTCTTCACTCTCTCTTCTCATTTCTTGTTTTCCCCGTGTTTCGACAGCCCTGTTCTGTCGCCGTTTCTGTTTTCCGGCCGTTTTCGGTGAGCCGCCGCTTGAATTCCTTGCTTGGCTGGTTCGATTGTGCTGTTAATTTATGTATATGCATGTGGTTATATATATGTGTGCCTATGTGAGTAAGTGTGTGTGTGTTTGTGATGTGCGTGTGTGTTTGTGATTTGTGTGTGTGTTCTGCGCGGTGGCACGTGTGTTGGTGTGGTTGCAGCCGTGTGCTGTGGTTGTGTGCGATGCTTCTCTGTGGTTTGGGCTTGCAGTTGGGTCGGACATTTTGGGCCTTACTGTTGGGCCTGTTTTTGCAGTTGGGTTTCTGGTTGTTGGGCCTTGTTGGGCTGTTTGAGTGTTGTTGGTTTGGATTTTGTGGGCTGTTTATGTTCTGTTGGGTTGGATTATTGCAGATTTTAAATTATTTTTAAAATTCCATTATTGCAGGGAATTATTGATTAACATTCGTGATATTAATTTTTCGTGTTGGAAATAAATTTTAAAATAATCGGTATAATTTATTTGGGAACCCGTAATATATCGGGCGCCAATAAATTGTGCCGCCGTTGACGATGAACTTCGGTGAGTCAACGGTGGACGGTGATGACGATGTTCTGAGTCCTAAATTCTATAAATAAATAAAATAAAATAATTATGTAAATTATGTTTGGATTTAAATAACTAATCTTGATTGGTATTGGATTGTACGGAATAATGTTGTGGATTGTTGAGAATTGTTGACGTCGATTATAATCGACGGGTAGTCTTATAAATAAAGAAGTTGCTGCCAAAATTTTCTAAAAAAATATATTTGTAATCGTACATAATTATGTTTTACGTGATATTCCTATTTATGTTCGAGAAATATAATTACATGGTTATATGTATAATAATAATACGAGTCGGGTTGTCGGATTTGGGGTTATTAGGATTTGAGGATATCAAGCAAGTCAGTATAACTAATTGGGGTATTTTGTAATTGTAGATCCCAGTCGAGTTGTTCCAGGATCAAAGTCAGCGTGAAAGCTATTAGGGTTTGTAAAGTGTTGCAAGGCAAGTACCCCTGACCATTCTTTTATGGTTCAGTGTATATGAATAGCTAAATGTTTTATTCTCGTAATGGAACAGAAATGTTTTAAGTTACGTATCCCCCGTAGTTATAAAATCACTGTTTTCGAATTGTTTTGGGGAGAAGTAACTTCGAAAGGTACCTATCTCGAATGAAATGATTTGCGAACTGGATTTTTTTATGTGTGCTGGTTAAATAAATGGTTTTGAAATGAGATAGGTACGAGTGTTTTGAAAACTGGATAAAACGGTCAGATATGGGATACATTGGGGCCAGAGTAGTCCTATTGAGGTGGCGTAAGAGGCTAATTCGGTTGCGCGCATTATAAAACCGATTAGTCTAGCAGGTCAGAGACCTAGCTAGTCTCTGAGTTCTGGAACAGGTAAATGGGATGGCAGTTGGAGCCGTCTGGTGTTGATAGCCTGATCAGCTGTCTTCACATATCCGCTATGTATCTGATTGGGATTTGTGAATTATATGAAAGCATGATCGATTGATACAGCGGTTTTTATAAAATGATTAGCATGCTAAAATTAGACTCTGGTATTACGCAGCACACTATAATATTGTTTTCACAAAGCATGCTAGTTAGTGATATCCAGTTACTTTGATTATCATTATGAAATGTTGATATCATGATTACAGCTCTGTTCCCATTATTGTTACATTACTGTTTTAATCTGTTATTCATATTTGGTACTGCTGAGCGATTATGCTCACCCTTGCAAACTGTTACGTATATTTCGCAGATGCCTAGAAGATCAGTCAGACCGACCCGTGTTCCCGCCCCTTCCGGACCTGGCTCCTCTGAGGTAGTTTGTATCAGACCATGAGGTCTGAAGAGTTGCTGAATAAAGTTAGTGTGTCTTAGATAGTGAATAAAGAGTTTGTAATAATGAGAATCTGAATTATACTTGAACTTGGATCGGATTTGGTTTGGGGTCAAGTTAGTATATTTTAATAATATCTCTATTGTTATAATTTTGGGTAATTGTGTTTAGTGACGTCAACTCCTGACCCCGGGGTTGAGGCCGTCACAACTTATCTGTTGATAACGGTCAATTCACATTATCTTTATGCTTCCTCTGAAATTTCCGGAATACATATATATAAACGAGATGAGTTGTGCCTATCAACAAGCAAAACGCTTGGAGAACTTTGACGTGGTTCGAGTTCTTGAGATATGATAGGATGTTTTAAAGGACAAGGGAGGGGTAGAGATCCAGTACTTCGTGTACTGGGGAGACTGCCAGTACCGTGGGAGACGGTACCATGTGTACCTAAGGACATGTGAAGTGTGTGTATACCCAAAATGGGACACATAGCCCGTATGCGGCCAGGGTGATAACAAGGAGTTTGGAAGTCATCCTCCTACTAGTAGATAAGGTTACTAATTTTCGTCTTATAACTGATCATCGTAAGCGGTGGCTATAGTGAATGTCCTATATTCTTCCAATTGGAATTGTGATGCAATATTGTAACCCAAGCTTAGGTGCTGGGTTTACCATTAAGGTATTTGCATGCTAATAAGTCAACAAAAGAATTATTCTGAAAGAAGGTTTGTATCACTGGGAAGAACTATTTCTAAACAAACATATTTTTTGTATATGGAATCGGTCATAAATTTTTCATATAGTCTTTTTATACTGTACATTATTATGCTGAGCATTGTAGCTCACACTTGTTTTCTTAAATTGACACAACACGACAGTGAATCAAGGTGCCTATCATAAAACTCACGGCCATGAAACGGGTAGGAAACAGCCATTTGTTTCATAGGATGTTTGGTGCAGTACCCTAGGTAGATCGAATAAGCTGGATTGGTTTTCAGTTATTTTTAGTCCGACTTATTTATACGTATGACTTATGTAAGATAATAACTCAGAAACATATATTTTCCTTCGGTCTAACCTTACATAAAGGCTACGCTTGTGGTAAGACTTAATCACTTTTGGGATTGTAATAATTATCACTTTGTGGATTGGGACACTCTAGTAATGCATTGTTCGTTTTCAAGATAATAACATGTAAGTGTGTGTGTGTGTGTGGATAAGTGTGGGGTCATAAAGGTGTGAGTATTTATATATTGTTGTACGAGATAAGTGTTATACATGATTCAAGATGGCGTGGCCTCCTAGATCCCTGACCCTGGATTTTGGGGCGCCACAGAAATGGTATCAGAGCCTTAGATTATCAAATCTTGGAAAAGATAGGAAATAAAATATGTAGACATAGGAATAATAATAATCAATTAGAACTCAAGTGGAGGTCGTTGTCAGACTATATGGGTAGTCTTGACAGTTTTACCCTCAAGGAAATTCCGACTCTAAGATAGTAACACCTTGCCTATTGTGTCAGATACCAGTGGAGCCTATGGGGGAGGTTGACCCAGTTGAGGATGTTATGGCCCCTGAGCGCAACCCTACTCCCAAGCCGGAGGACCCACCTGTTGATGACTCAGATGATGACCCTACCGAGGATCCCCGGAAGAGGAGACTGACTTCCCTACCCCTATATTTGATGATGTTGAGATGCCCCAGGGCGGTGGCATAGACTGGACAGACATAGAGATATACCCTCTTCCGACCGTTCACCCTCTCACACCTCACCCAAGGATGCTGAGCCCTTTGCCCCATATTGATGAGGACGGGGATGACGAGATGGAGGCGCAAACCTATGAGATTCATGACATATCCTCCAGTGACCCGAACTCACCTCTACCACCCCAGCAACCATACATATAGACGTGCATGACTGGATAGTGGCTTAGCTTAATACTGAGATCACCGCGATATATGCCCGCATTGTGAAGTTACGAAAGGCACTGACCGCCGAGAGAACCATCAAGCTAGGCTACCCAGGGGACTTCAGAGCTGCTTCCCCGACTATAGCTCACTGGGAGATTGATGGGATTGAGCTCCGTACTCGAGTGCAAATGAGGATGACGACGATGGGAGGATACATCCCGGTGGTTGATGGTGAGCTGATGCTAGCAGGAGCAATGAGGGGGTTTGAGACCTCACGCGAAGTGAAAATTACTGAGAGGCTAGTGACCACATATGGACCTTGTAAAGGGCTGGGTGACTTGTCACAAATTTTGTTAGGATAGCTAGTAGTAGATAGCATTCCTAGCCCTTCAAGGTACCCGGTGCCTGTATTTGTATTTTAGTATTCAGGATGTTGTAGTGATGTATTGTATTCAGGACCATGTATGGAGTAGGATGGTTGTTTTTGTCCCCAAGACATAGTCTGGGAGACCCTACGATATATATTATAGCAGTTATTAAGAAATTGTCTTATCATATTATTGCACCTTGATAGAAGCATGCTAAATATTTAAATAACATGTTTACCTACAAATGAATTAATCCAAATGTAAAAATATGCAACTGTATTAACATCATTTTCATTAATCAGAATGATGCCACCCCGTAGAAGAGGAACCAGGGCACAGCCCGCAGAATCTGTCAATCAATGATAAAATGAACCTGACCATATAGTGAATGAGGAAAGTGAAGAAGACCTAGACTTTAATGAGTTTGATGAAGAAGGATATGTAGAGGAAGAAGCTGAGGATACCCATCAAGGGGAACCCCATGAATGAATTCATGGAACTTTTAAGAGCCAATCTGAACCAACAGCCCCTTCCACCACAGCCACATGTTGTCCAACCAATTGCTGCTACTGCCTTCAGGGCATTCAAGTCTCTCAAACCCCCGGAGTTTTTAGGATCTGCCGACCCCGTTAAGGCACGGGCCTGGCTTAAGGATATAGAAAAGTCCTTCGAGATACTAGGTATTGAAGAGCGACACAAGACCATCTTCGCCTCTTACATGCTGAAGGGAGAAGCTAACTACTGGTGGGAGTCTAAACGTAATCTCGAGACTGATGATGTGATCCCATGGGGTAGATTTATCTGATTGTTCTAAGACAAGTACTTCCCTAGGTTTATGGAGACTTAGATGGAGATTAAGTTTCTAGAGCTGAAATATGATAGAATGACTGTGGCGGAGTATGAGGACAAGTTTATTGGGTTGTCACAATTCGTACTAGAGTTTGTGTATACAGAAGAGAAGAAGGCATGAAGGTTTCAGCTTGGTCTGAAACAGTGGATCCAGAACCGAGTAGCAATGCTAGAGCTAACAGATTCTTCCACCTTAGTGCAGAAGGCCTCGATTATTGAAGCAGGTAGTAAGTATAGTTTGAAAGAAAAGGAAAGTAGGAAAAGGAAGATAGGAAATCAAGGAGGAGGAGAAACCGGAAACAGGAGCCTTCCGAGCAGTTTTGTCAGGGGAGTGGTATCCCAACCTGCGAGAGGCCCCAGATTTAGAAAGGCCCCAAGTGAGAGCGTTGGCAAGGGCGGTGGACCATCTAGGGTGACATTTCACAGCAAACCCCACGCCCATATACCAGAATGTCGAACATGCGGAAAGAGGCACCACGGAGTGTGTGTCCAGGCAAGAGCCCCTCTGAAGTGCTTTACATGCAACCAACCAGGACACCTTGCCCCAAATTGCCCACGACCAGGATTAACATGTTTCCAGTGTGAAAATATAAGGAACATGAAGAAAGATTGCCTCACGCTAAAGCCTCAGGCTTCAGGAATGAGCAGAGTCGCTTCCAACCGGCCCCCAGCTGCTAGGACTTTCAACATGACCGTTTAGGATGCTGTCAGGAACACTGACGTGATAGCAGGTACCCTTCTGTTAAATTCCGAATATGCAAATATCTTATTTGATTCCGGAATGACCAAGTCTTTTATATCTCAAAATTTTGCTAAGAAGTTAAATCTTAATGTTGTACCCTTACGTGAGGTATTACAAGTAGAAATAGTAAATCGAGAAATCATCCTTGTAAATCAAGTACACCCTAGATGCAAGTTGAATATAGAAGGGAAAGTCTTTGAGATTGACTTAATCCCATTTGCGTTAGGAGTATTTGATGTGATTCTAGGAATGGACTGGTTATCCAGTAATGGAGCGCAGATAGACTGTGAGCGAAAGAAGGTAAGTATAAGAGTGCAAAATGGAAAGAGATGGTGTTTAAAGGACAACGACAGACCCAGAAAGTTCTGACCATGATTCAGGCTAAGAGATTGTTAAAGAATGGTAATGAGGTCTACTTGGCTTATGTGATGGATACTAAGAAGGAATTTCCCAACATACATGACATACCCGTAGTAAATGAATTTGAGGATGTATTTCCAGGGAACTTACCAAGATTTCCACCCGACAGAGAAATAGAATTCGTTATAGAATTATCACCAGGGACGACACCAGTATCTAAGGCCCCATATAGACTGTCCCCAGTTGAGATGAAGGAACTAGTTTCTTAACTGCAAAAGTTGTTAGACAACGGAATGATAAGACTCAGTGTGTCACCGTGGGGTGCACCAGTATTGTTCGTAAAGAAGAAGGATGGTAGCATGAGATTATGCATAGACTACAGAGAGTTGAATAAGCTAGCCATTAAGAATAGGTACCCTCTCCCTAGGACTGACGACTTATTCAACTAGCTCAAAGGTGTTGTGCACTTTTCCAAAATAGATTTGAGGACAGGATATCACCAGTTAAAAATCAAACATGAAGATATACCAAAGACAGCCTTTTACACTAGGTATGGACATTATGAGTTCTTAGTCATGTTGTTCGGGTTAACCAATGCACCCGCAGCCTTTATAGATTTGATGAACAGAGTGTTCAAGAAGTACCTAGACATATGTGTAATAGTTTTTATAGATGATATTTTAATTTACTCAAAGATAGAGCAAGAACATGCAGAACATTTAAGAATAGTCTTAAAAATCTTGAGGAATGAGAAGTTGTATGTCAAGTACTCAAAATATGAGTTTTGGTTAGAGGAAGTTCAGTTCTTAGGGCATGTGGTGAGTAGCAAAGGAGTTTTCATCGACCCCGCTAAGATAGAGGCAGTATCCAATTGGGAATGACCGATAACCCCAACCGAGGTTAGGAGTTTTGTGGGTTTAGCAGGATATTACCAGAGATTCATGCAAGACTTTGCCAAGATAGCCGGCCCATTGACTAGACTTACCCGAAAAATAGAAAAGTTTGTGTGGACAGAGAAATGTGAGGAAAGCTTTCAAGAGTTGAAAAGGAGACTGGTGTCAGCACCAGTACTCACTCTTCCCGATGGAAAGGGAGAGTTTGTGATACACAGCGATGCTTCGCACAAAGGGCTCGGATGTGTGCTTATGTAGCACAGAAAGGTTATTGTATATGCTCTCGACAGTTGAAAGAATATGAGATAAGGTAACCTAACCACGATCTAGAATTAGAAGCCATAGTGTTTTCCCTAAAAATTTGGAGGCACTACCTGTACGGGGGAAAATGCGAGATTTACACAGACCATAAGAGCCTCAAGTATATTTTTACTCAGAAAGAATTAACATGAGACAGAGGAGATGGTTAAAGTTGATTAAGGACTATAAATTGTGAAATCTTGTATTACTCATCTGAGGAGTTGGTTAAAGAGTTTGAGAAAATGGAAATCGACGTGAGAATAACCGGTAAAGAATCAGAAGGACTATTCGAAATCAGGTTATTACCAGAACTAGCTGAGAAGATACGAGTGTGTCAGGAAAAGAAGATAAGTGAAGAAAGAGAAACATTGATCGGTGAGGAGGTCAGATGCGAGAAAGATGAGAGAGGGATCATGAGGTATGCATCTCAGATTTGGGTTCCGAATGTGCAAGAACTGAGAGACGAGTTTTTGCACGAAAGGTAGAGCTCCAGGTATTCAATCTACCCAGGAAGTACAAAAATGTACCGTGACCTTAAGGAATATTATTGGTGGCCTAACATGAAGAGAGAAATAACAGAGTGGGTCAGCAAATGCTTGACATGCCAGAGAGTGAAGGCTGAACATCAGGGACCGAGTGGACTATTACGGCCCCTAGAAATTTCGGAATGGAAATGAGAGCATATAGCCATGGATTTTGTGACAGGCCTACCAAGGACTAAAACCAATCATGATGCCATATGGGTTATCATAGATAGACTGACCAAGTCTGTGCACTTTCTGCCAATTACCGAAAGGTACACCGTAGACAAGTTAGTGGCTATTTACCTAAGAGAGATCGTAGTGAGGCACGGAGTTCCTATTGCCATAGTATCGGACAGGGACCCAAGGTTTAACTTCCGATTTTGGAGAAGCTTACAAGAGTGTATAGGCACCAGACTGAATATGAGTACCACTTACCACCCCCAAACAGATGGGCAAAGCAAAAGAACTATCCAGACCCTAGAAGATATGTTGCGAGTATGTGCCATTAACTTTAAAGGAAACTGGAATGACCACTTACCCCAGATTGAGTTTTCCTACAATAATAGCTATAACCCTAGCATATGAATGCCCCCGTATGAAGCTCTTTACGAAAGAAGATGACACTCTCCCTTATGTTGGGATGAAGTTGGAGAACATAAAATAATAGGACCTGAGTTGGTCCAGTAGATCCGAGAGATGGTGGGACTCATCAGAAAGAGGTTGGTAGCGGCTCAAGATAGACAAAAGAAGTATGCCGACCAGACCAGGAAAGATAGAGAGTATGAAGTGAGAGATTCAGTGTTGTTTAAAGTATCTCCATGAAAAGGAGTGATGAGGTTTGGCAAGAAAGGGAAACTGAGTCCCCGATTCATAGGACCCTTTGAGATATTGAGGAGGATAGGACCTCTAGCTTACGAGCTCGCCTTGCCTCCTAACTTAAAACAAGTGCACAACGTGCTTCATGTGTCAATGCTAAGGAAGTACCATGCTGATGCACGACATGTGATAGAGTACGAACATGTAGATTTACAACTAGGCCTGGCGTATGTGGAACAGCCAGTAAGAGTGATGGACCAGAAAGAACTAGTGTTGAGGAACAAGACTATAAATCTTTGAGATCATTTCATTAAGGTTTGATTGGTGAAATAAATTTATGAAAGTGATGATGAATAGTGGGGACTAGTAACTTTTCTTGATTTCTTGATTTTCATGGCATGATCTAGGTTCCTTAAGCACAACCAAGCCCTCCCAAGGTTCAACCATCAAGAAAAAAACACATCCCAATCTTTCAAGAAAGGTTTAAAATCTTGATCAAAATTTGTTTAAGGTTTAAGTTTCAAGAAACTTTAAGATCTTAGTTATAAACCTAGTTTCGGTAGTTGTTTTATAATTTTCTTGATGTTTAGTTAGTTAACTATTAAGATTGTTGTTGTTGCCTCAAGAACATGATGTTCTTGAGAGGAGTTAGTGTTGAGATGATGGTATGATGATTGTTGGTGGTTGGTTAGTGATTTAGAGCATAAACGAAACTCGGATCGTAATCGTTACGCCGTTAAAATGAACAAAACACAACTATAAGTTTTCTGCAGAGTTATAGAAATTATAAACTATAGTTTCTTGAAAATAAGACTTGATTATGATATAAAATGTTATGAGGATATTTTAGGCGCTTGAATCACTTAATTTCGATTTATGGATCAAAGGTTATGACCGTTTTAGTGAAAATGATTTACGCGATAAAAACTGCTACAAATTATGAAATTTTAAAATAGAAATGATCGACTTAAAATATTCAAAAATAATGAATTTTTTACAGAAAATAAGAAATAGAGTTTATTAACTTCCATAAAAATTTCAAGTAAAAATATGGATGTTTCAATTTTATAAAAATGTTGGAGCTGAGACCGCGCGAATAAAAACCCTTAAGAATCGCGAGCGGGGGCGAGGGTCGAAACGTAAAAGGGATTAAAGAACATAAGAGATTTAGAAAAGAAAGAGAATATGACGAGTACTTGTACTTATTGGAATAATAATATTAAAGTGAGTTGTGTGAACAAATAATAAGTATCGCATATGTACAAGTAGCAATAAATACGAACGGGATCTAACAAAACGAAATTGTTTATAATCATAGATTTCCGTGCGGGCCCTAGAGCACCCTCCACTTCAAAGTACCCAGAAAAGTTTACGAACCCGACTCCATATGCTGTTGTGTTGTGAAAAGTTGTTTTACTGTCTTTCGTACAAATGTCATGCTTGCCATGATAATAGCATTTTGAGTTTTTACGCATTAATAATGATTGTGTTACAATGTATATATCGTAGAATATTTTGGCGCTACCATAAGCGTGATGAATAAATCATAAGACCGAGAGTCGGTCGGAGATATAAAACGAAAACCCAAGAACTATCTCAGTGATGTTTTGGGTGATCAAAAGTCCGTACTTATTTTATTCCAAGGGACTCGATGTCCACTTGCGGAGTATTAAATACCTTGAATTTATTTAAAATGATTCCAAAGATCGTATTCCCTCAACTATATTTAATTACTCGAACAAAGAATATTATTCTAATTATTCATTTAATATAGGAGAAGTAATCACCAACAATTATTTATTTCAAACTCGATTAATTATATTATTAAAGATTATTTTAATTATTTAAACATAAATTAGTTCAGGAATATTATTTCAAAAATTCTTTTAAAATATATTTGTTCGAGGTTTAATTATTTGATAATTATTATTTAATTATTAAATATTTATTAAATGATTTAATATGATTAAAAAATTCATAAAACATATTTTAAAATATTTTTTGAAGATTCAGAAAATCATTCAAACTATTTCGGATCGTCGAAAATTTTATCTCGACGTATTTTTTTAAATTTTGACTATAGTTTCAAAAAGAAACTCCACCTTAAATACTTATCTGTTGACAACGGTCAACTCACATTATCTTAGTGCTTCCTTCAAAATTTTCGGAATTACATATATATATAAAAACGAGATGAGTTGTGCCTATCAACAAGCAAAATGCTTGGAGAACTTCGATGTGGTTCGAGTTCCTGAGATTTGATAGGATATTTTAAAGGACAAAGGAGGGGTAGAGATCCAGTAATTCGTGTACTGGGGAGACTGCCAGTACCGCGTGAGACGGTACCATGTGTACCTAAGGACCTGTGAAGTGTGTTTATACCCAAAATGGGACACATAGCCTGTATGCGGCTAGGGTTATAAAAAGGAGTTTGGAAGTCATCATCTTACTAATAGAAAAGGTTACTAATTTTTGTCTTACGACTGATCATCGTAAGCGGTGGCTCTAGTGAATGTCCTATATTCTTCCAATTGGAATTGTGATGCAATACCATAACCCAAGCCTAGGTGCTGGATTTACTATTAAGTTATTTGCAGACTAATGAGTCAATAAAAGAATTATTTTGAAAGAAGGTGTGTATCACCGGGAAGAACTATTTATAAACAAACATATTTATTTTGTATGAAATCAGTCATAAATTTCTCATACAGTATTTTTATACTGTACATTATTATGCTGGGCATTATAGCTCACACTTGTTTTCTTAAATTGACACAACATAATAGTGAATCAAGATGCCTATCATGAAACTCACGGCCAGTAAACGGAAAGGAAATGGCCAACTGTTCCGTAGAATGTTTGGTGCAGTACCCCAGGTAGATCGAATAAGCTGGATTGGTTTTCAGTTATTTTTAGTCCGGCTTATTTATAAGTATGACTTATGTAAGATAATAACTAAGAAACGTATATTTAGTCACCGGTCGAACCTTACATAAAGATTATGCCCGTGGCAAGACTTAATCATTTTTGAGATTGTAATAATTATCACTTTGTAGATTGATACACTCTAGTAATGCATTGTTCGTTTCCAAGATAATAACATGTAAGTGTGTGTGGATAAGTGTGGAGTTATAAAGGTTTGAGTATTTATATATTATTGTACGGGATAAGTGTTATATATTTTATTATTTTTTCTTTTTTAATCTTTTTATCCTACAATTAACGGTAAAAATTTTAAAGTTTACTTTATATTATTTATTTTCTGATCAAGTAGTTTACATTTTGTATATGAAATTATAAAAAAAAATAAGTGAAACATAATAATTATTATTATGGGATAAAGTCAAAAATTTTAATAGATTTTTTGTTCTTAATACGAAATTCCATTTTTCATTAGCTTGGATATATAACTTGCTATTATTCCTTTTAAAAATTTGTTAAGCTATAGACGTTAGATTATAATATTGAGCAAGTCCAACAATGTTTAACTAATTACCTTATAAGTATAATAAAATATAATATTTTAAGGTATCACTCAAATATTGTAGAAGCAGTTAATTGTTCAAAATACCTCATTATTTAACTTATGACAACTTTTTAGGACACTGAATTTACTCTTATAAATAGACTTAATGTTTCTCGCCATTGGAGTTACCGATACCTCGTATCTTGAATATTTTAAAATTGGTATATTTATTTATGTTAACAAAAAAATGAATATAAAAAACATTTGTAGTATGAATTAAAGGTTTCCGGGATAATTCCATATATCATTTACGTGGAAAAAGATTAACTGAAGCCACAAGACTTGATTTAATATTTCATAAATTGTTAACTTTATTTTATTAGTAGAGTATAATAAAAGTTAAAAAATATGATAATATGAAATGATGGATTATGACTATTAA
Source organism: Apium graveolens (assembly GCF_009905375.1). NCBI lineage: Eukaryota > Viridiplantae > Streptophyta > Magnoliopsida > Apiales > Apiaceae > Apium > Apium graveolens. The sequence goes on along the minus strand of NC_133655.1, from coordinate 198,530,528 downwards.
AAGATGATTAGATGTGGAGTTGAGTTTGAATTGAATATATTTTATATTAATATGACTATTATTATTTTTTAAGTTTTGTGTTTAACATTTTAGATCCATGTCAGTTTCTTTTCAATACCATATTCTAATTCTGATACTCTTTATTTTTTTTATTCTAATATGAATGTCCAATAATTTTTTTATACATCGAATACATCTATAAGACAAAGGCCAAACAATTTGCTGATCATATTAAATGGAAATGACCATGGAGCAAAACTCATAGTCTGTCTTAAACAAAGACATCTAACACTAGAGATATTTAACGAAGACTTTAGCTGCAAAATTTAACAATTAATATCAAATCAAGTCAAGGGTCAAGATATAATATTGTTGGTGCATAAAGTGAAAGCTTTGCTGAAAAATCATTGTTTAAAGTAAGATTGAGTTTTTGCATCTATACTTGTATTATAAATGTTAATATTTTCTAAATTTAATTTAAGATTATACTTGTATTATAAATGTAGTGTTTAGATACAAAGGCTCTAAATCTTAAATTAAATTTAGAAAAAACTAACATCATTCTTTGTAATCTTTCCTGATCGGGTAGAAGTGGTTTCTATTGAAGTCTCAACCTTTTATTTGTGACTATTACGGTCGATAAACTTAATAACGATTTGAATTTATGAAACAAATTGCTTGTTTTTTTGTAAGTTTATAAAAAAAATCAGATCATTAAATGAACTTTATATATCAAATCTGTATTTCAAATCAGCACAGCTCAATTTTAACGAATTCTCATAATCAGATGGAAGTCAAAAACATGGAAGCCTACTATATATCAATATTAGAAAATTTCAAAAAACCAATAAATAGATATAAAAAAAACTTGTGAAAATTATTAGACTATAAAACAGTTGCATTCTACTTACTGGGGCCCGAATGAAAAATGAGCTTACTTTGATTATAACAATTAGTTGTTTTTCTCTTTGTCATTAAAATAAAAAAAATGAATTTTTGAATATCATCATATTTTAATGGAAATTTTAAAATTTAATATAAATACCCTAATATTTTGATACTTTTTTTAAATTAATATTAAATACACTCAAGGGGCGTGTTGAACTGGGATTTTAAAGAATTTTTTTCATTCATGAAATCCAGATGTATTTAACTGGGATTTTAAAAAATATATCAGAATTTTATGGTATTTAACTAGAAATTTAAATTGTGTTACAAAATCTGGTGGTATTCAATCAGAATTTTATATTATGCTTAGAAATCTGATGGTATTCAACTGAAATTATTTAAAATCCATTAAAATCTGATGGTATTCACGTGCTGATGGATTTTTTTGGACTTCATAAAATGATGGATTTTGTGGGATTGTTCAATGTATTTTATGGTTTTTGTTATTCCCAAACAATGCAACAAAAATTACAGAAGGGAGGGTTGAATGTAATTATGGCTTCTTTTTCTGAATTTAAGAATGTTCATACTTAATATATAACTGTGTTTGATTTTGTAAGAAGTGCAGAATGAAAGTTAAATAGAAATCAAAACATAAAGTAATAAAACACAAGGCTTTAAAACTTTCTGGTGGATTTGAACTTATCCACCAGAGATGTGTATAAAGATGGGAACTTTGTGATGCTTGAATAGCACACTGCTGCTTACAATAGAACTTACAGAATTACAAAGAGATTCTTAACAGATACAGCTTTTTCTATCTCTCTGAAAATAATGCTTACTTCTATCTTTGTTCTACTTGCTACTCTTGATTTATATATCACCAAGATACATGATAAAAAGACAAACTAATAAGATAAAATGAATCTAGTCTAATATCATGCTTCTTCACTTCTCTTTCCAACATCCTTGAATATCATCAGTTTAGCATGGAAATAAAAATGCTTATTTGTTCTCTAAATCCTACTAACAGGCTGCCACATTCCAATGGCATACAATCAACGCATATGACTGTCAAGTCACTATCAACTGCTCTTTTGAATTTGATCATCCGTTGAAACTTCATTGAATCATCCGTTGAAACTGTGGATGATCATCCGTTGATACTTTGGCTGATCATCCGGTGAAGCTTTGTAGATCATCCGTTGAAGCTTTTTCTGAGCATCCGTTGAAACTTTGAGAATCATCTGTTGAGACTATTTCCTTTACAGTTAACTCCATTTCATTTATAGAAGATTTCAAGGCATCATCTATTTACAATTAACCAGCCTATCTTGCATATCAATCTAGTAGTCAACATGACTTAGATATTACTCAAAGATCTAGTTCACTAAGCTATTTAAGTATGCAGAAATGTGCTACTAATCTTATTGTACATAAGCTAATCTTTCAATGGATGTTGAAATGATCATCCGTGGAAAGTTACAAAATGCTAAGTTAAATATACTAAGGTGTTTTGTTTAACTTATAATCAAGTTCACAACATATTCCTAACAATCTCCCCCAATTTATGTCTACTGGAATTGTAGCCATAAATTAATAGATACTTGATGATAACAAAACACCCTTAAATAAACAGATTGAATAATGGTAGATAAAACTTGTAAGTGTTACGGTTTATTTGAAAATTGAACAAAGTAAAGTGCACAAAGAGTTCTCACAATCATTTTCAAGGTGCTCCTCTAGTCTGAGAAGATGTGATCTATCTCCTTGATTAACTTGATTTCTTGCCAAGCTTCATGTTGTTCTCTTCTATTTAATTTTGGAGTTGTCTGTGAAATTCATGTTCTTCAGTATTTGATAAGTCTAGTTTTTATTGCATTTCCAATAGAGTCTCATTGTTTGAGATGCTCAATTGGTCATCCAGCCTAAAAAATCTCCCAATACCTTTATCATCAATGAATTCCATCATCCAGTTAGGCCTCAAGTGCACTCTATTTCCTTTGAAGGGAATTGATAGAGTCCTTGGAGTGCATTTGAGGCTTTGATGCTCCTTAGTTCTTTTATCTTCTTTAGAATCATTATTTTGGCAGTCACGTTGAATCCAAAAAATTTCTTGAAAGATGAGAAGATCTTTATCAAAACAGAACATCTTTCTTGAAGAATCTTGTGAAGGGGCCATATGATCTCTTTTCCACCCTTATACTTGAACACCGGTCTTTCAGGGAGATTCTTGTGAGCATCAATTGCTCTCACTTCTTCTAGTTCATCCATGTAAAGATTTATATCTGAAAACTCCTTGATGTCACAAATATATAGAAGATCTCTCTTGCTGACAGTTGGTTGAGTTTTGGTTAAGGTTTTGGTTTTGAGTTTCACAGGCTTGACCTTCTAGATTGCTCTTGTCTTTGTCTTCTTTAGCTTGTTGAAGATTGGTAAATTAAGCTCAGGAAGAGGCAAACTATCCCAGTCTATAGGCTCATCCTTGGGAACTATTGGCTCACCATGAAAGCTCTTTGTAGGATCCACCTTAAATTCATCTTGCACTTCTAAGGGCTTGGATGTTTGAGTTGGAGTTGTAGACTGTTTGGGAATGTAATCTTCCATCTTGTCATCATCAAAATCCAACATTCTTTTGGGAAGTATTTTGTATCTAAACTTCTTTTTCTGTTGAGGTTCCTTGTGCATTTTCTGATCTTGATCTTCAGCTACCACGGGTTGTTTCTCAGAAATCTCAGTTACAATTTTCACAGCTTGAAGCTTGGCTACTATAGCAGCTTGCTTTTTCTTCTGTTTGAGTTTCTTAGCATCTAAAGCAGCTTGCTTCTTTTCTTGCTTGATTCTTTCCTTTTCTTCCTTCTTTGCTTCTGCAAACTGAGGGTGTACAGCCATCACACATATATCTTTCCCATTCCTGTAGATCTTAGAAATTCTTCTCTTTAGCAATGAGTCAGTTGGATATTTGAAGAATGCAATGGACCTTGCCAACAGCTTATTTTCATCTGGCCTTAGAGTCTCAAACATAAGTTCCAAGGGATTCTTGTCAGATGACTTTGGATAATTTCTTTTGGGCTTCAAAACCAAGTTGGCTTTTGGAGACTTTATACATGAAGGTTGGCCCTTTTCCAAGTTATTCAGACTCATTTCATTTACAGAAATTTGTCTCAATTGAGAGAAGTGAGAAAAGACTTTGTCTTTCTTCTCAATTGGACCAGACTTATTTGCTATCTCTTCATCAATTTTCTTCCATTTTTCATCCAGTTCCTTCTCAACTGCTGCAACATCAAGCTTTTTGAATTTTTCAATTATTTAAAACTTAGCAGTTGCTATCTGGATCAGATCAATGTTGTCCAAGACTGGTGGCTTAAGAAAAGTAATTTCTAGAACAATTACTTGACTGACTTGTATGTTTAGCACTTTATCCCCCTCACTAGTTGGCTCCTCTTGGATAACTGGAACAATTGAGTCATTCTCCCCCTTTTTGTTAGCATCAAGTTGATTAGAGGTAGAAGTCTGTGCAGCCACTAGCTTTTGAAGCAATTGAGTTTGTTAAGCTTGATGTAAATGGATTGCAGTGATGGAAGCTTCCAAGGTTTTGAGTCTAGTATCCAAGAAGTACACTTTGCTGGCATGATTAGAGTTTTTCCTTAGTTGTCAGTTGATGTCAAGCAGGGTTGTGTTAGGAAATTTAGCATCCAATCTCTCAGAAACATCCTTCTTGACTTGATCAATATCTGTTCTAATTACAGTGACATCCAGATTGTGTTGAAGAGATTGAATTTGGTGTAGTTGAAGAGAATTGAGATGTGCTTGAAGTAGCTTCTTTGTGTTGGCATTGGTTGTAGCTTGAAGAGCTGTCTGAGTTTGTTGAATGATATGAAAGAGAGTAGACTTGAAATGTTTCTCATCATATTCTTTGCAAAATGCCCAAGATGGCATGCTAGATCTTGAGCTAGGACTGACATCTCCCCCTATGTCCATTAAATCTCCTTCATCATCATCTTCATCACCAAATAAATCCTCAGAACCACCAGTTCCATAATCAATGTCATCACCAGCTGTGGGTGGCATAAATATGATGGCATCCTTGGCCCTTTGCATAGAAGCGGTAGTGTGCACCAAGTTGAGCATCCTTTCAGCATCCTCATTGCCCTATCCAGTTAGAGTTTGATAAGCTAAAATAGGATGAGTAAATGTCTCAGCATCCAAGGAGATAGAATGTATGACAGCTTGATATTCTTGCTGAAATAGTCTACCCTTTTCTGCATCACTGACATTCATTGACTCACTAGAAATTGCTTCCATCCTTATATCTCATGTACCTGCATTTCTCTCATTTTCTCTATTTTCTTGCATCAAGGGCTCCCCTTGGCTCACCACCCTCACACCCTCACCTTCACCTACTAAGGTGGAACTCCCCTCACTCACTTTTTCCAGGCTGGAAGAAATAGCCTGCATAATTTTCTCTTTTCCTCTCCTTTTGCCTGAGAGCAACTCAGCCTCTCACTCAATTCACTCCCTTCCCTCAATCCTAAGAGTGATTGTACTACTACTAAATCATCTGTACTTATGACAGTTGTTGAAATTTGAAGTGGTGCAGTGATCATCAACAGATAAGGAACATCTGTCGAAGCAGTAGTTTGAAGTGTCAACGGATGACTGCTATTAAGCACATCCATCGAGATATAATCACTTGTCGACGGATGAACAATATCCGTCGAGATAGAAGAAATGAATGAGTTTGGAGTAGAGACTATTGTAGAATCTGTGATGATTGATTTGAGATTTTGCACAGATGTTTTAGTAGACTCGGAAAGAAATGGCAAGTGAGCAAATAAATCATCTAAAAGATGATGCTCACTTGCTTGGATTTTTTGCTCCTCCATGAGAGTTAAAGATGGAGAATCAGGAATTGATGTATGAATCATGTCTACATCCAGTGATTGTGTGGGTGAGTTTGGTGTTTTTGGTGTTTTTGGTGCTTCTATTGTTAAAGATTTTGGTTGTGACTCTACATTTATTGGAGCCACATCAAACTGACTTTGAGAAGATGCATGTATTGAGTTTTTGACTGTAGTAGGCACTGTCTATGCACCTTGTGTATCCCCAATGTGTTTAGATTTCTTCTTTCTATCATAAGTTTGTGGTGAACTAGTGTCCCTTACCCTTTTGGCATGTGCTCTTGGCTGAGACCTTTGTTCAATAGTTACATCCTTTTGGGAGGATGCAACTAGCAATGAGCTAATGTCCTTATTAAGCACTGCAGTTTGTTGGGAAACTGCAGTGTGGCTAGGTTGGGATTCACTCACCTCTCCAACCTTATCCTTAGGGCTTCTTTGATGTTCACCCTGTCCCTCACCAATCTCACTCTCCTGCACACTCCCCTCTTGATGTTTAGTGGATTTTGTAACTGGTTTCTTTTGAGAGAAACCATAGGGGCTTTCTTTGATTTGGATTTAGAAACCTTTGGTTTAGTTGCTTGGGTAGGCATCTGTTTGGTCACATGCACAAATGTCATTTCTACAGTTGAAGGCAAAGAAACAGGTGGTTGAGAAGTAGTGGTAGAAACAAAAACATTTACCTCACTTACCTGAGGCAGCTCCATGATTGGCATGTACACAAGTGTAACATCCTTGTGATGATTTGCCCTATTCAAGTCAGCAATAATTCTCCTCTCTTGGACCCAACAATCTAACTTGTTTGTTGGGTTCTCAATGGAGAGGTCCTCAGAAACAAAATTAGCTAACAACATGAAAAATCTGGCATAATAAATATTCTTGGACCTCTTCTTGATATCTCCTAACTTACTCCTATCTCATAGATAACATAAGTGCTAAAATTAAAGTACGTATCACTAAGAAGCATATAAAGCATGTTCACAAGTGAATAAGTAACAGCATCAAAATTGCTAATTTTACCAGAAAATACTTTAATAAATGAATCACATAGAAAACTCCATCATTTTCTAAAAACCATTATACTAACATCACCTAACTTAGTGGCATCAAGAGCATAGCCCATAGAAACTAGCATGTTACTCACATCAGTGTCAGTGTGTGGAACAAATGTATTATTTTCAGGCAATTTAAAGCATTTTTCAATAGCATCACAGTTCACACAGTGTTCATTACCTTTGAGAGTGAAGGTAATAGTCTTGTCCTTGGAGTTGAACACTGCTGTAGTCCAAATTTCCTCAACAACTTCACAGTAGATAATTGGGGATTCAAGCATGGTATAATTTAATTTGTAGTTTAGTATGAAGTCCATCATCTTATGATAATCTTTAGATGCCGGAATCTGTTTATTCACCAAAGCCACAAAGTTGTTCTTTTCATAGACAAAGCCAGTTGAGGACATGATCTTGACTACGGGTACCATTGTTGTAATTGAGTTTAGTTGCAGAAAGAGAGAATTTTCTTTGGGAAATAAGAGAGTTAGAGAAATTGCTTTGAGAATGATAAAAGAAAAGAGTAAAAATGAATTTGGGTTTTATACCATCTCAGAAATAAATTGTCAAAAGTGATAAAGTAAAATAAAGTAACCAATCAAAATAGCCCAAAATAGCCGTTTTAAGATAAGAAAATTGTCAAAATTCTAAGATTATCCATTGAAATATACATACAGGCTGTAAGTAAATTCGACGGACAATGCTCAAAATCAATGGCTGGGATTGAGTGCAATTTGACGAATAATGATAAAAGTACCAAGAGTAATAATTGATACTTCAACAGATAATGCGACTCAACGGATATTCATTTTCAACGGATAATGAACATCCGTCGAGATATAAATTATAACTTAGCCAAAAATTTATCTTTGAAAAGAAATATCAACTTTTACTCTGGCTGCATTTCAACTTGAAAAGTTATCAAAAATGATTTAAGAATAATTAAGCATACCTAACTCACTTACCAACCTAGAAAAGGTGGATTCATCAAGTGGCTTGGTAGCTTCTCACTTGGAACAAAATGAAGTTCCACAGTATCACTCATTACATGTTCCCTAATGAAGTGATACTTGATATCTATGTGCTTCGTTCTTGAATGTTGTACTGGATTTTCAGTAATGGCAATTGCACTTGTGTTGTCACAGAAAATAGGAATCATGTCCACTTGCAGACCATAGTCCAACAATTGGTTTTTCATCCATAGAATATGTGCACAGCAACTACCAGCAGCAATATATTCTGCCTCAACTGTAGAAGTAGAAACTGAATTTTGTTTTTTACTGAACCAGGATACTAGCTTGTTTCCTAGAAATTGACAGGTTCCTGTAGTGCTTTTTCTATCAATTTTGTACCCTGCATAGTCTGCATCTGAATAACCAGTTAGATCAAAGCCAGAATCTCTAGGATACCAAATGCCAAGTTTTGGTGTTCCCTTGAGATATCTAAAAATTCTTTTAATAGCTACTAAATGAGATTCTCTAGGATCAACCTGAAATCTAACACAAGGACAAGTAGCAAACATTATATCTGGCATACTAGCTGTTAAGTGCAAAAGTGAGCCAACCATGCCTCTATAGTTTGAAATATCCACAGACTTTTCAGTAGTGTTTAATTCAAGTTTAGTTGCAGTGGCCATGGGAGTTTTTGCAGATGTGCAATCCATTAGATCAAACTTCTTCAAAAGATCCATTAGAAGGCTGACTAACATAGACTTCCTTCTCCAAATCTCCATTCAGAAAGGCACTTTTAACATCCATTTGATAGACTTTGAAATTGGCATGGGTTGCATAGGCTAAGAAAATTCTGATGGCCTCAAGTCTTGCAACAGGAGCAAAAGTTTCATCAAAATATATTCCTTCTTGTTGACAATAGCCCTTGGCAACCAATCTAGCTTTGTTCCTGACAACTGTGTCATTTTCATCCATCTCGTTTCTAAATACCCACTTGATGTCAATTGGATTCTTTCCTTTAGGCTTGGGTACCATCTTCCATACTTTGTTCCTTTCAAATTGGTTTAGCTCCTCCTGCATAGCTAGAACCCAATCAGGATCCAACAGAGCTTCTTCTACCTTCTTTGGTTCTTCTTTTGAGAAAAAACTATTATACAGACATTCTTCTTGAGTTGTTTTTCTTATTTGAACTCTAGAAGATGCATCACCAATTATGAGCTCAAAAGGGTGATCTTTAGTCCATTTTCTCTGTTGTGGTAGATTAGCTCTAGATGAAGAGGCCTCATTATTGTCTTGATGATTAATAAACTTTTGATGATCAGAAACTCCCCCTGAGTTTATGGATCTTTGACTTGAAAATGGGGTTCTTTCTGACTGTGATCTTAATTGACTTCCAACTCCTATTGAGGGATCAACGGATGTTGTTCTTTGCTTGTTGACGGATGATGCAGATTGTCTTTCAATGGATGATGCACTTGGTCTTTTGATGGATGTTGAATTATGTGCTTCATTAGTTGTAGACTATTCTGCATGGTCCTTGGATATTGGTTCTTGATCACTATCATCACAAATCATCTCCACATTGTCAAATTTGAGGCTCTCATAGAAATCTCCATCTTGCAGTCCTTCAATCTTTTTATCATCAAACACAACATGTACAGATTCCATAACAATGTTGGTTCTTAGATTGTAGACTCTGTATGCTTTTCCTACAGCATATCCAACAAAAATTCCTTCATCTTCTTTGGCATCAAACTTTCCATATTGATCATTTTGATTCCTTAAGATATAGCATTTATAGCCAAAGACATGTAGAAAGTTTAATGTTGGCTTCCTATTCTTGAACAACTGGTAGGGTGTCATGCATTTGGCTTGATTAACCAAAGAAATATTCTGAGTGTAGCATGCAGTATTTACAGCTTCAGCCCAAAAATATGTTGGTAACTTTGATTCTTCCAACATTGTTCTTGCAGCTTCTATAAGAGATCTGTTCTTTATTTCCACTACTCCATTTTATTGTGGAGTTCTGGCTGCAGAAAACTCGTGCATGATCCCAGTTTCTTCACAAAATAATCTCATCACAGAATTCTTGAACTCAGTTCTATTGTCACTCCTGATTCTTCTTACATTGAAATCAGGATGATTGTTGACTTGCCTTATGTGATTGATGATGATTTCACTAGATTCATCTTTGGATTTTAGGAAATATGTCCAAGAGAACTTTGAGAAATCATCTACAATTACTAGGCAATATCTTTTCATTGAGATGGACAACACATTGACTGGTCCAAACAAATCCATGTGCAATAATTACAAAGGTTCTTCAATAGTTGAATCAAGCTTCTTTCTGAATGATGCTTTAATCTGCTTTCCTTTCTGGCAGGCATCACACAATCCATCATTTGAAAACTCCACTTGAGGAATACCTCTAACCAAATCTTTCTTGACTAGCTCATTCATGGTCTTGAAGTTTAGATGGGACAGCTTCTTGTGTCATAGCCAACTTTCATCTTGACTTACTTTACTGAGAAGACAAGTTACAGATTCTGCATTTGATGAGTTGAAATCAGCTAAGTACACATTTCCTTTTTTCACTCCAGTGAGAACCACTTTGTTGCTCTTCTTGTTGGTCACAACACAGGTTTTAGTATTGAAAGAGACTGAGTTACCCTTATCACAAAGCTGGCTGATAATCAACAGATTATGCTTGAGTCCATCCACTAGGGGAACCTCCTCAATGATGACATTATCCTTTGAAATCAATCTATATCCCACAGTATAACCCTTGCTGTCATCTCCAAAAGTGATCTTGGGCCAGCTCTTTCCTTGAACTCAGTGAGCAGGGTAAAATCTCTAGTGCCTTGAGCAACCACTATCCAGATACCAAAGCTTCTGTTTGTTTCCCTGCACACATCAAAATCAAATCAAGTTGATTTTGATACCCAAGTTTCCTTGGGTCCTGCCTTGTTAGCCTTTTTCTTTGGTTTCTTAGGTTTGACCTCATTTGACTTGGGTATTTCAGATTCATCCTTAGTCATTTGAGTTGGACCTTTGAAACCATTCACTGAAGCAGAATTGTCATGCACATTTTGATTAACAGGAAAGGGCATGCTATGTGCAAACATGTTATTCCAGTAAGGCATGCTAAATGAAACTTGAGGCATACTAAATGCAGTATAATAAGGATTAGGTGCAAATGGCATATTAGCAAATTGTGCATTCATATTTTATGCAGGCATAACATTAACATGCATTGTAGGCATGTTGGGAAATGAGGGAGGTGCAGACATAGGAGTAGGCATAGCAAGTTTGCAATTAACAGACAAATGGTTGTCACTGCCACACTTAACACAGATTTTTCTTCGTGCGTATTTATCAGGTGTGAAGTTGTTATGTTTGTTGATTCCTACTTTCCCATTTCTATTATTTTTCCTTTTTGATTTTGTTTTAACCTCAATCTTTTCTAATCTTCCATTCAATTGCTTGATAGACAGATGACCAACATTGACTCTCTTTTTTTTCTCACTTAACTTGATTCTCCTGAAACAAAGTTTTTAGAAACTGATCCATATTTGTCATTCAACTTAGCTAGCATAGTTTTGCTAACTGGCTTACTTACATTCAACGGATGTGGCTTATTGTCTTTCGTCCTTTTGATTATTCGACGGATAATTTTCATCATCCATCGAATCCACATCCGTTGAAAGTCCTTCAACCAGATTGGAATCAAGCTTCTCTTTGTTCTTTTTCCAGGTTGCATCATAAAAAGATTCTATACCTTGAACTTTAGTAATTTGGGCATGAACATCTCTACATGATTTATATGCCTTAATTACTTCATGATCTCGTTTAAGTTGATTTCTTAAAATCTCCTATTTCTTTAAGGATTCAGTTAGTTCATCCTTAGCAATCTTACATTCAATTTTCAATTTCTCAAACTCAACAAATTGAGTCTCTAGCACATTGTTTCTTTCACTTAAAAACACATTGTTCTCTTTAATTTTATTATTTTCTTTAGTGAGAGACTTTAGTGTAACACGCAGATGATATAATTCAATAGACATGTCATTTATGGCATCATTACACTCAATTTTAGATAAGTGAGCTAGGTTAGTTGTGATTACCTGATTGCTTGATGAACTTGTCTCAATTTTATCTGATATGGCCATTAGGGCTAGGTTGACATAGTTTGTATCTTCATCCTCTTCCAATCCATCTGCAGCCCGGTCATTTTTTGTGTAATGAAAGCCATTTCCTTTTACTTGAGCAACTCAAAGTATTTCTGCTTATAATCAACAGACTCAAACTTCTTTTAACTAGAATCAGGCTTTCTACACTCACTACCAAAATGACCTGCCAAGCCACTCTTGAAACATTTTAATTTAGACTTATCAACCATATTTTTATTTGACTTAGATGCTCCAAAATTCTTCTTGAATTTGAGCTTGGCAAATCTCCTGGATAGAAAAGTAAGATGCTCATCTATGTCATCCATGTCTGTTGAGTGGCATTTATGACACTTTATAATGCTCTAATAAGCTTTGAATTGATGCCTTTGTACTCAAGTTATTAAGTGTTTTAACGTATTTTTGCATTTCAAGCATTATCTCAGTAATCAGTGTATTAGCATTATTTTGGTGCTAATTTGGTGTCAAGGTGGTGTTGGAATAAAAGCTCATTGAAATTCGGCTCGAAGCTGCAAGAAAAATAAAGAAGTCAGTTTTGGCAGAAGCCCAGCGCGCCCGCGCAGATCAAGCGCGCGACCGCGCCAAAGTACAGAATGTAGCGCGCCCGCGCTGATCAAGCGTGCGGTCACGCCGTGTCGGGATGCAGAATTATGATTCTATTCTAATTCAAAATGGGAGACTTTTATACTGCATGGGGCTGCTATATAAATAACTCTAGGTCATTTTTAATAAGTAATCAAGCCAGAGACATATCAAGGAGAGCGTAAGAAGACCATTTTAGCACGATTCAACGAAGACGAAGAAGATCTTGTTTTTACTTGTGAACCTTTGTTTAAGTTGTATTTGGATGCTAGTTTTCTTATTTGTGAACCACAATCTTGTTTTGTACTTGGTTTTATTTATTCGTTATAAAGACTACGTTTTATATACCACGTTGATGATGAGTCCGATTATGGGATAATCGTTATTGTGGGGTTCTAGCGGATTTATTTATGGATTTCTTTAGTTAAATTGTTTGATGCCTTGGTATGTGGTGATTGTATGATATCCTAGTATTGGTGGTGCGTATTCGTCTTATGAGCATCGAGAACTTATAAGATAGTGTGTTAATTCTTAATGAATCGAAAGTAAATTTAAGGATTTAGAACTTGCCATGCTAGCATAGGTTCATGTATTCAATATGCATGATTCGTAGGTAATTTTAACCATCTTACTTTCCATGTGTAATCAAGATAGACAACTTGTGCTTAAACCATTATGTTGTCAAATTCTATAGACATGTAGGGTCTCAATATAATTGGTGTCTATTCAGCTTCTATCTCTTTTGTGGATGTCTGGTAGTATGGTACTCATGCAACGAAAGTTGGCTTTTATCAGTTTCGTGTTGTCTGATTAGGGTCATCACCATTACATGTTAAGGTTAAGAACAATAAGGCTATTAAATGAAGTAATTAATGAAGTTAGAATCCCATGTTTGTCATATATATTAATTCAATCAATCTTATTCTCGTAGTTATAATCATTAGTTTAATTCTTAGTTATAAACAACCTCAATTTGTCATCATCTTAGCATTGAATAATAACCATACATTGTTGCTTAAGTGCGTGAATTAATTAGTTAGCCAATATAGTCTATGTGGGAACGAACTAGAAAAGATTCTATACTACTTGAGAACTCGTATACTTGTGTGTATTATTAGTGCGTGTTTAGCGACTAACAAGTTTTTGGCACCGTTGCCGGGGATGGAACCCGGGTCACCCGCGTGACAGGCGGGAAGAAGTTGTGGTAGTTCGTGTATGCGTCACCCGCGTGACAGGCGCGTGTATGCATACGCATTCGCGTACTCGTAAGAGAATACTGGATAAAGCTGAGGAAGAAGTTGTGGTAGTTCGTAAGGAAGTTTTTGAGTAAGAAAAGAAGGTAGAGGAAGAAGAGAAAGTCGAAGAACCAGTTGTAGTAGCGATGGGTGATCAAGCGGAAAATCTGAAGGCTTTGATGGATTATTCTCAGCCCAAGATTAATGACATTCAATCAAGCATCATCAGACCAGCCATTAGGGCAAACACTTTTGAGATCAAGTCAAGCACGATTCAGATGATACAGAACTTAGTTCAGTTTGGGGGTTCTCCTACTGAAGACCCCAACATACACATAAGGAATTTCATCGAGATCTGTGACACTTTTAAATTCAATGATGTGACTGAAGATGCTATCAAGCTATGCCTTTTCCCATTCTCTCTGAGGGACAAGGCTAAGTGCTGGTTACACTCTCTACCAGCAGGATCTATCACCACTTGGGAGGATCTCGCGCAAAAATTTCTCACTAAATTTTTTCCCATGGTGAAGACTACTGCAATCAGGAATGCTCTTACCCAGTTTGCTCAGCAAACTCGGGAATCTCTGTGTGAGGCTTGGGATTGATATAAGGAGATGCTAAGGAAGTGCCCACACCATCGCATGCCTGATTAGATGATTATTAATTGTTTCTACAATGGTTTGGGTGTTACTTCTAGACCCATGCTTGATGCAGCATCAGGAGGAGCCTTGTGGGCTAAGAGCTACGATGAAGCTTATGAACTTATTGAACTGATGGTTGCTAATGAGTACCAGAATCCTTCCCAGAGACTGACTCAGGGGAAAGTCGCAGAAATTCTGGAGTTGGACGCAGCAACGGCTATCGCTACCCAACTTAAGGCTTTGACGATGAAGGTTGACACTTTGGCTAATTATGGAGTTAATCAAATCGCCAGTTTCTGTGAACATTGTGCTGGTACCCATGAGACTGATCAGTGCACAATTTCTAGTGAATTAGCTCAATTTGTGAGCAACTTCCAGCGATCGCAGCAACCAGTGCCAGCCACCTATCATCCCAACAACCGTAATCATCCAAATTTCAGTTGGATCAATGCTTAGAATACGGTTCAACAGCCTTATCAGCAGTACCCATCAAAGCAGTATAACCCTCCTCATTTTCAGTAACCACAATATGCACCTAGACAGTAACTCCACCTGCAACAAGCCAATAAAAAATCTGAATTAGAGGAGTTGAAGCTTATGTGCAAGAGTCAAGTTATTTCTATCAAGATCTTGGAAAATCAAATTGGGCAAATTGCTAATGTCTTGCTAAATCGTCAGCCTGGTACACTACCTAGTGACACTGAAGTGCCAGGTGAGAGGAAAGCTAAAGAAAAGGTAAAGGTAATCACTCCAAGGTCTGGAAAGGTTACGAATCCCGAGCAAACTCAAGAGTTGACTGAAGAAGCTGAGGCTGAGAAAGAAGTAGAGCAACAGGATAAAGAAGTGGAACCAAGGAAGACTACTGTTGATCACACTCCGCCTGAGGGTAATACAGGGAAAAAATAGACCTATCCTCCACCGCCTTTTCCCAAGCGGCTATAAAAGAAAAAGTTGGACAAGCAATTTAAGAAGTTTCTGGAGGTGTTCAAGAAACTTCATATCAGCATACCTTTCGCCGAGGCTCTTGAGCAGATGCCTAGTTATGCAAAGTTTATGAAAGGTATTCTCTCTCGGAAGGTGAAGCTAGATGATTTAGAGACAGTCGCTCTCACGGAGGAATGCAGTGTTGTGCTGCAGCAGATGTTGCCTCTGAAGCTTAAAGATCCCGGAAGCTTCACTATTCCATGTACTATTGGAAAAGTATCTTTTGATAGATGCCTATGTGACTTGAGAGCTAGCATCAATTTGATGCCTTTGTTAATTTTCAAGCAATTGGACTTACTTGATCCCAAACCGACTTATATGACCTTGCAGTTGGCCGACCGTTCTATTACATATCCGCGAGGTATTGTGGAGGATGTCTTGGTCAAGGTTGATAAACTCATCTTCCCTGCTGATTTCGTAATTCTTGATTTCGAGGAGGATAAGAAGATTCCCATAATCTTGGGAGGACCTTTCCTGGCGACTGGCTGAACCTTGATAGATGTGCAAAAGGATGAGCTCACAATGCGAGTCTGGATCAGGATGTTACTTTTAATGTGTTCAATGCTATGAAATTTCCTACTGATAATGAGGAGTGCTTAAAAGTGGAGTTGGTCGATTTGGTGGTCACATCGGAACTTAATCAATTGCTAAGGTCCGATGCCTTAGAGAAAGCCTTGTTGGAGAATTCAGATAGTGAAGATGATGAAGGTGAAGAACAATTGCAATATTTGAATGCTTCTCCCTGGAAAAGGAAGATTGATATGCCTTTTGAATCTCTTGGAATGGAGGAATTGAACAAAGCTCTTAAACGCCTCAAGCAATCTATTGAGGAAGCTCCCACTCTTGAGCTTAAACATTTACCTGAGCATTTGAGATATGCGTTTTTAGGTGATGCATCTACTCTGCCTGTTATTATTTCATCTGACCTTTCAAGTAGTGATGAGGAAAAGCTTTTGAGGATTCTGAGAGAGTTCAAATCGGCAATTGGATGGACTATAGCAGATATCAAGGGAATCAGCCCTTCTTATTGCATGCATAAAATTCTGCTAGAGGAAGGAAGCAAGCCTACGGTCGAGCAGCAAAGAAGACTTAACCCTATCATGAAGGAAGTAGTGAAGAAGGAAATTCTTAAGTGGCTAGATACAGGGATCATCTACCCTATATCTGACAGTTCATGGGTAAGCCCGGTTCAATGTGTGCCAAAGAAAGGTGGAATTAATATGGTAGCAAATGAGAAGAATGAGATTATTCCTACAAGGAAGGTCACAGGGTGGAGAGTTTGCATGGACTACAGGAAGCTGAACAAAGCCACTGGGAAGGATCACTTCCCTTTGCCCTTCATTGATCAAATGCTCGACAGGTTGGCTGGTCATGAGTACTATTGTCTTTTGGATGGCTATTCGGGTTATAATCAGATTTGTATCGCTCTAGAAGATCAGGAGAAAACTACCTTCACTTGTCAATTTGGTACTTTCGCCTTCAGACGAGTTTATTTTGGTCTGTGTGGTGCACCAGCCACATTTCAGAGATGTATGATGGCCATCTTTTTTGACATGATTGGCCAGAATATGGAGGTGTTCATGGACGACTTCTCAGTCTTTGGAGATTCTTTTGATAAATGCTTGCAAAATCTTGGACATGTTCTCAAAAGGTGTGTTGAGATTAATCTGGTTCTCAATTGGGAGAAATGTCACTTTATGGTGCGTCAGGGCAATATTCTCGGGCACAAGGTTTCTAGTAAAGGTCTAGAGGTGGAAAATTCTAAGGTGGGGGTCATTGAGAAACTTCCTCTACCTATTTCTGTTAAGGGAATTCGCAGTTTTCTTGGAAATGCGGGTTTCTACAGGCGTTTCATCAAAGACTTCTCAAAAATTTCAAAGCCTTTGTGCAGTCTGTTAGAGAAAGATGTTCCTTTCAAGTTTGATGACGAGTGCCTTGCAGCTTTTGATACATTGAAGAATAGTTTAATCACGGCACCGGTCATAACTGCACCTGATTGGAATGAGCCTTTTGAGATGATGTGCGATGCAAGTGACTATGCAGTTGGAGCAGTTCTTGGGCAAAGGAAGAACAACATATTTCATGTGGTCTACTATGCTAGTAAGACCCTAAATGGTGCTCAACTGAATTATACTACTACGGAGAAAGAGCTTTTAGCTATTGTCTATGGGTTTGAGAAATTTTGATCTTATCTACTTGGGACTAAGGTGACAGTTTTCACTGATCACGCTGCAATTCGATATCTCGTCTCAAAGAAGGACTCGAAGCCTAGATTAATTAGATGGGTTCTTTTGCTCCAAGAATTTGAACTAGAGATCAAGGACAGAAAAGGAACTGAGAATCAAGTCGTTGGTCATCTCTCGCGTCCAGAAAATCCTAATGCTACTTCATTGGATAAGATATTGATAAATGAGTCTTTTCCCGATTAGCAGTTGATTGGGGTGCAAAAAGAAGAACCGTGATTTGCAGACATTGTGAACTACCTTGTGAGTAATATCATGCCTCCTGACTTATCCTATGCTCAAAGGAAGAAGTTTCTACATGAAGTGAAGTGGTATATATAACGACTCGTGTATTTTTGAATGACCTCAATATGTAATTATGGAAATTATTAAATAAATAAAATATGTGTATGGGTATCGTTAGTTTGATACTATCTTGTTATTAATTATGTGAGATCGTTGGTGTTTAAGGATTATTTGTATGATTGTTTGTAGAGATGTATTGCTTCGTTGTTACTTGTAAAAGTGGTTTTATGACAGATTTATTTTCAGAAAATATTTGGATTATCTCTAAAATTGTTTTTATAATTTTATAATTACACTATCTATTTTTGGGATTTTATAAAATTTAGAAATCAATATTTTATTGATTATTTATCCTGGAATGATTTTCTGACTATATTTATTAGTAAAATCATTATTTAATTCCAGAATTCTTCAAAAATTATGAAACTCATATTTATTTAAGTTTGTAATATTCCAAGAATTTTAAAATTATTTTGTGGATTTTCGAGATTAAATTCACCCGCGCGTTGATTCGTTTATTTGTTAAAAGCGGGTATAAATTGTATTTCAAAAATTGTTTTAAAATTTTGAAATTTATGTTTTTATAAACTTTGGGATATTTATAATATTTTAAAACTATTTTCGTAATTTTCTGAATTTGTTTTAAGTGAATCTCGGTTCGTTAATTAAGGAATGCGGGTATGAGTTGCGTTTCAAAAATACTTTTAAAATTATGAAAGAATTATTTTCAATAACTTTGAATTATTTGTGATAATTTAAATTTTATTTGGAATTTTTCGGGATTATTTTTATTCGCGCAATGGCTCGTTAAATTGCAAAAACGGGATCAAATAAGGCTGCCAGAAAAGGAAAAAGACGCGTGGCAATTCCTCAGGTTGGTTTGTGATACGTGTCATCATCCGTTCAGCTATTTTGCAGTGTTGGTGGAAAACTAAATAGATAGAAACAAAAACACAAACATCACACGGGTATACACCCCTGTTATGTTCCCTCATCGTCAAATCCCCCCACCCCATATCTGTTTCTACCGGATTCTGTTAAAGCCGCCATCGTTTTCCTCTTTTCTGTTATGCTTCGGCCGCCTTGATGCCGCCAGTTTTTCCGGCGAGGTTTTCTGGTGCGGTGGTGAGTGTTATGCGTGTAATTGTATATATCGTGTGTGTATACAGTTGTGTCTATATGTCGTGTAAACTGTATGTGTGCACAGGATTTGGTCGTGTGTGCATACTGTGGCTTTGTTCCTTCATTTTTTTCTTTTCCGGTCTCTGTGGTTCTTCCCGGCCGCGTGTGGCGCGTGGCGAGGAGGGGCTGTGCTGTTAATTTTTTATTTTATTTACTAACTGCACTTCCAATTTTTCAGATTAAATGATTTAAAGTTTCGTGAATTAAAAAGACCGTTTTGCAGAATTATACGATTTAATCGGTGAAATTCGCGAAGGATGTCTGATATATTTGGAAACCCGTGAATTTTATCGTCGTCGACGATGAGCCTCGGCGAACCGACGGTGGACGATGATGATGTATATCTGAGTCCTAATATTTTAAAATAAATAAAATTAGTTTTATATTTTTATTCTGGATAGAATAAGTTAATTCGTAAATATTGTAATGAAACGGTTAAAGTGATTGTGATTATTAAGATTGTATCGAGATTGTGATTGGAATTTATGAAATTTGACAGAGATTGTTGTTGAATGATTTGGATTATAAACGGTGGTTGTTGAATTAATTGTCTGATTGATTGGTTGTTGTGGACGTCGATTGTATTCGACGGGTAGTCCGATAAACAAAAGAGATGATGCCCGATTTTCGGGAGCGTATCCTATAAAATATCGGAAATATCAGTCGAATGTGTATAACTATATAATTATAAATAAATTATTTTGTAAAATATAACTGACAACCCGTTTTCTGAAACAACGAGTATATGTATTTTCTGAAAGTGAATATCAAGCTGAGTTTTGAATACGTGAACCCTAACTGATACCTGTACTACAATAATGTATGTGTTACGAGTCGGGTTTTGTTAACGCACGGGTAGATTGTTAGTGAGGATATGTCAAGCATAATCAGAAGTCTAAATTAGGGTATTTTAACTCTGTAGGTTCTAGTCGGAAGGCCCGAGAATTGGCATGGGACGAGAGATAATTTGATGGGCAGTCGAAAAGCTCAGTAAAGTTCCAATCAAAGGATTTAAGTGTTAAGGTCGAATCCAGGGTGATTTAGTGGATAGACAATAAAGCCTGAGCGGCAGAGTCGGCTCAGCGTCAATCAGTAATAGTTGTAAAGCCCTGTAAGGCAAGTAATCCTAAACCTTTTTCGAAATATAATGCAAATATTTCTAAATTCTCTCGTGACATATTGTTAAGTATTCAAAATAGCTTTGTTTTATATTCTAAGTACTTTGAATCCTTCAGCCTTGAACCTGAGCCATATCATTTGATCTTGGAGTCGTAAGCCTTATTCTTTGTATCCCATTTCTTGTTATTTTACCAGATACTAAACCACACAAATACGATACTACTCCACAAATATATATACCCGTCATATACCAAATACTGGAGCAGAATTTTTTGAACCTACATAAACTTTTATACTCAACCATACCTTGTGACATCAAAGAACTAAACCTTATAAAATCACTGTTCCTCTAATACCCGATTCTTCTACAGGCTGAAGGCCATTTCTTTTATATACTTTGACATACCCTCGTGGTACTTATGAATTTTCACCATGCTCTTATACAAATGTTTTATTGCTGTTAATTATGATTTTGATTTATTGAGTTATATTGTTTATCCTATTGAACTGCTTTAGAATTGGATAGTTTTCTTTATGTGGACCAGATTCGTGGTCAAACCAGATTCGTGGTCGAATTAGGCCAATATGTGCCTTGGATCCAGTTCGTAGAGCAGAGTTGTGTGCCCTGCTTGGGGTTAGTGCGTGACTGATCAGCAGCATAACCTTGGTTTTAAAATTTAAAATGAATATCCAATTCTAATGATTAGTTAAAAAGAAACTTGATTCCTCCGAATCATCTTGTTTGATCATTGTTTAACCTCAGTTATCATTATTATGACTTGCTGAGCTAGTTAGCTCACTCTTGCGAATCTTTTTATATATTTTACAGTTAAAAAGGATATGGATGAGAGTGAAGTCCCTCAGTCCAAAGTGTGAGCTAGGATTCCAGTTTGAGTTGGATCGAGCTAGCAGGAGCTTCATATGATTGTAAGATAGTAAGATTGTAAGAATAATTTTATTATTAGTTGTAAGTTAAATTAGTTGGGATTTGGTACGTTGTAATAAAAGTTAAGGTTGTGGCTTGTTTTCATACTTTAACCTGTTGCGATCCGTGGTTATGTAAAGCAGGGTTTGGCAAATAATATTTCATATACAGGTTTATATATTGTGTATATGTTGTGGACCCCAAACTTCTGACCCATGTTTAGAGGGCGTCACAGGTTCGTATCAGAGCTACAGGTTATAAGTCACTGAAACAAACCTAGATTGTCGGGATTGGGTAGAGGGTTAGGATTAGGAATAGGAAATAGAAAGATAAGATGTTGCGAGGTTGAGTGTGATTGTATAGTAGGTCTTCGGCACGGTTCGTATTGCGATTCGGGATTCTTAACTTGCGACGTGATTTCCAGACAATGGCAATGGAAGATCCTGATTTCCTTGAATCATCTGATCATTTGAAGCTTTCCGTTCGAGGATCGTCATCTTCTTCCAGATTTGATTTGCACCTTGTTCTTCCACCAGTATTAATGGTATTACCTTCTGTTATAACAGCTGCACCCTTTCAACCTATTCTGCACTATTTTATCACCTCTTAATATGAAACTACCTATCTAAGAACCTCCCTCTGTTTATTCTTGTTTTACTGGACATTCAGCTGGGAGTGTATCTTTTCAGTTTACTTTAAACCATGTTCTATACCCCCAGTTTAAAACTCGTCCTATGAAGCAACAGTACCTACGAGGATGGATTCGAGAGCTACAGTAAATGGTGAGTACCTGAGATATAAATAAAAGTGAGAAGAAGTTTAGAAAGAAGATTTAAGTGTTTCAGAGGATAGCTGCTACCAGGTTAAAAGAAGCCATTAGTGACTAGGCCACCCGTGATTAGTTGTGGGATGGATTAGATGAATTTTAAAAGAGTTAGAGAGAAAAGTATAAATCTGGAATTTTTGTAGAATTAAATGATGGTGCTATGATAAATGCGATATGTAAAGTAGTGATGTGATGTAATATGAGCAAACTTTGTTCTATGAAATAGACTTGTTGACTATTGGATAGTCTGTTCCACTTAATGATTGCAAAGTTGATGACGGGAGTATCACCAGTATGGAAGCTTTGATGTGAAGCTACGAATAAGATAACATGCAACGACAACTAAAGTTTTCGTTGATTAAGAAAGGCAAATGGACCCAATGAAGGAGAGATGATAAATGGAAGTGAATGGACCTTTGTGTGATCGTTTCTTTAATTTGGTACCTTGTGATAGGTAGGAAGGGCAACAGCCAACTCATATAGTAAGGACAACCAGATTTGTGATTTTCAAAAAAAAAATTTAAACAAGTTTTCGAAAAAAAAAAAAGATTTTTACTTACAAAATTCCTAACAGCCTTTTTGAATAAAATGAGTTTTAAACATTGGTTGTCAAGTTACTACTTGAGTTTCTTGTTTGCTAAAGACCTGGATCACCTGGAAGGATGCTTGTTCCAAACTTTGTATTGTTAATTCAGAGAATAAAGTAACCCGCAATTAGGAAGAAGTTGATTATTCTTAATAGTAAGGTGAAAATATTATTTGACAAGATTAACAGCAGAATCCGTGTATAGAGTAATTATTCATCCAGTTGCAGAGACCATTAAAGTCTAAAGAATTCATCGATTTAAAAGGAGCCGGGGCATGATCGAAGAAAATTGGGAAGATTTCCAGACTTTTCTAAAAGAAGAATATTATTAACAAAAGGATCGTTATGTCGAATGATTCGTGGTTATTCTAAATTGAAAAAAGGAAACTCGAGGTTATCTGGTAGGAACGCCATTATGATCAAATTGTTAAAGTATTATACGTGTAGGTGCGATGTTAAAGACGCAAGACTTAACAAGTAAGAATCTACCATAATGCTTAATTTGAGAAGGCATTTCAGCGTACCTTCTAAAGTTGTTATATGACACAATTGGGATACGATCGAACAAGCTCGAAAGATGAACACAAGTGAAATGTGGGTGGTGACCAATGGTATCATTCTTGTCCTCAATATTACAGCGTATATTTCTTTTTGATTCCTAAATATGTATGAACTTCTTTTCTTAATAAACTCTTTGCTATGATATCGAAAAGGAGGATATTGCATTCCTTTCAAATTTAATTGTTTCCCTCAAGTTTTGCTTTCTGATTGGGACAAACAGTGTTATGGTGAGACACTTTGTCAGAATGACGAAGAGTCGGGTGGGACGCCACCTAATTATGTGTAGTATGCCATATGGTATGAAAGACTGGCCATCTTAAGTACCAATGTGGTTGTCTCATTCATATCCAAATCATTATTTCTTTTTTCTTTTCAACTTCAAGTTTATTGAATTATGAATCCTTCTAGTTATTTCGTTATACCGTCGTTCTTTGCAAAAGTTTTTCAAAAAAAAATCAACATATTATGAACCAAGCGGACAAAGTTCCAGCTACCTCTTATGCACGGGAAGGAGACCAGGGTATATGGCAAGGATTGCAATCACTAGCCCCAGTGAAGGATCCACTAAGAGCCAAGGGAATCTACTCCAATAAGGAATACGTCTCCAAGAACGAGAGCTTATGATTTGTCTGTGAAATATGTTATTCAGAATACGGATACGGTGACGTGAATGATTATTGTGGATACCTTATGCGTTAAATTATCGAAAGACGTGGAAGCAATTTAATTGTTTATTCCCCCAAGGTATTGTTGATAAGATGATTTACCCCGTTGAGTTAATAAGATTATGACTAAAGAACTAGAAAATTCAAGAACGTGTATTTGTTAAATAAGTGAGTACCAATGGTGGAAGTGAGAATCCTGGCAATAAGTTTGTGAGGATTTGACATTATTTTAAGAAATGGACTAGCTATTTAAGCGTGATGACCAGGTAGACTGTCGTGATGGAAAGATAGTTCTGAAGACGCCAAATGAGAATGTGATGAGGTTCAGAAGACGAAGGAAGATAAAGAATTGTTAACAATGATTTTGGTGATCAAGGTGTGAGCATTATGGTGATTATGTGATAAATAAAAGTCAGAAGTAAACAAAATTTGAAAATTTTATAGCAATTAAGGAGTTTCAAGATATGTTTCCAAATGAGTTATCAACATTTTCTCCAGATAGAGAAATGAAGTTCGTGATTGACATAGCACCTGAAAGGAAGCCAGTGTCTAAAAGCCCCGCACAGAATAGCGCCAGTTAAAATGAAGGAGTTAGCAAAGCAGATGCAAGAGATGTTAGAAGAAGATTGGACTAGACCCAATGTATCTCATAAGGTGCACCGGTACTAATTGTTAATAAGAAAATGGAAGTATGAGACTATGCGTTGATTAAAGAAAGCTCAACAAGTTTACCATCAAGAGTAAGTATCTGTTGCCTCGAACTACTGATTTGTTTGATCAAACAGAAGAAGCAAAGTATTTTCTAAAATTGATTTAAGATTTGGGCGTTACCAATTGGAGATTGAACCTATCGACATATCAAGGATAATTTTCAGAACTAAGTACTGCTGCTATAAAGTTCTAGTGATGTCATTTGAATTAACCAATATACCAATAATATTTAAACTTGATGGACAGAATCTTTAAGGAATATCTGGGTAAGTTGTATTTATGTTACTTAAAGTCAACGGAGGACCATGCAAAGCATTTAATGACAACTGGGGAGTCGGAGAAGAAAGAAGTTGTATGTAAAGTTTATAAGGTGAACGTGTTGATGGTAGAAAGCATAAATAATCAGTGAGGAGGAGACCAAAGGAGATCCAGTAGAAATTAAAGTTACTATAAATAAAGAAAGGTCAAAAGCACCAACAAAAGTAAAAAGTTTTACCATGGACCGGTTATTATTGAAAATTTGTGCAAGATTTCTTGAAAGTTGCAATACCTTTGACGAAGCTAACCAGGAAAAGCAAGAAGTTTATATGAAATGGAGAAGGGTGAAGAAAGTTTTGCGGAGTTAAATGAAAGAATGGTTACAGCACCAGCTTTATTACTTTGAAGATATCAAGGAGATTTGGTAGTTTATAGTGATACTTCTCATAAGGGAATAGGATGTGTGTTGATGCCACACAATAAAGTTATTGTATATGCATCCAGACAACCAAAACCTTATGAGCAAAAGTATCCTACTCATAATTTGGGACTAGCAGTAAAAATATTCGCTTTGAAAGATTGGGAAACATGATATGTATGGAGAAAGAAGTAAGATCTATACGGGCCATAAGAGTTTGAAGTATGTATTCACGAGGAAAAGCAAGTGTAGAGGCAAGCGATAAGCAAAAAAGAGAGAACAAACATAGAAGTTGTACCAGAAGAATTATCTATGGAATTTTAGAAGTTAGAATTGGAAGTCAGAGTTTATAATCCAAAAGGAGCAAGGATGGATAATATGACCTTTCAGTCGAAGTTGTTAAGGGAAAGATAAGGAGATGTCAATAGAAGATAATGGATCACGATGTTAGCAGTTAGTAAGAGGAAATTTATGCGCCCAGGAGGACGATCATGATATTCTTAGGTTTTCTTCCAGCACTTGGATGCTACAAGTAGAAGAATTAAGAAATGAGATCCCACAGGGAATTCACAATGTAAAGTATTTAATTTATTGAAGAAATGCCAAGATATACGAAAATGTAAAAAGAAATAATGATAACCAAGTATAAGAAGGGAATTTCAAGATGAATTAGGAAGTGTTGGACTATCAAAGAATTAAGGCGAAGTATTGGAGGCCTAGTGGATAAGGTAGACCCAGGGAATGGTTTTACAAGAAGCGAATCGTGAAATGTACCAGTGATGTGAAGGGAGAAAAGGAATGAAATTATGAGAGTATGTACTGATTATCAGGAGTTTAACAAAATAACGAATAAGGAAAAAAATGAGACCCTATAAAGAATTGATTACTTATGAGACCTAATTCAAGAAGTGTGTTATGTCTCGAGAATTAGCTTAAGATCTAACTTGAGAACATATTAGAGATTACGATTAAAATGAATTATGAGCATTGCAAGCTCTGGTGATATTATATGAAATAACAAGTGTATCAGTTATCTATAAGGAATTAAGGAACATGGTATATAAGGAGTACTTGGATAAGCGAATTGTATTTATTGATGACATCCTCAACTATTCAAAGAATAAGAAAGCTGTGTGGAATGCCCAAGGATTTTCCTCAAGAGATTAGAAGGAAAGCAACTATACGTTAAGTTTTCAAGTATGAAATTTTGACCGAGGATTAACAGAGGATTCTGAATTAATCCATTAACAACTACCTAAACAAAGCCGTATGGTAACAGATGCCCTATGCAGAATGAAAGGATTGGTTGTAATTAAGATCACTGAGGAGTTAATAAATGAATTGGAAAGAGTGAAATATGAAGTTCGAATACCTAAAGGTGATAATAAGTGAATATATGAGATTACTTTTCAACCTTAACGGATAGAAATGAATAGAAGATGTTTAAATGTTTGGAAGCTAAAGTTGAAAACTAGCACCGCCTATCATCCTTAAACGGAGAGTCAAAGTAAGGAAGTGATTCAGGAAATATAAGATATGTTGAGAGGTTGAGTTTTAAGGAAACCTTGGAATGATCATTTATCATCGATGTCAGCTTTAGAATGCCACTTTACCAAGCCTTATGTGAACGCAAGTGTAGGTCCCCATTTTATTGAGATAAAGTGGGAGAAAAGAAGTTGTTAAATCCTAAGTTAATTCAGCACACCAAGGGCGTGGTGATATTGATTGAAGCAGCTCGGAGTAGACAAAGAAAGAAGGAGGATTTGTATCGAGAGAGAGTATGAATATAGAAATAGGACCAGTAGTGTTGGTAAAAGTTTCATCTTGAAAGAGATTGGATAAGTCCGAGTAGAAGGGACATGTTAAGTCCTAAAATTAGTGAACCATTCGAGGTATCGATAAATATTGACAAAGTTATTTATGAGTTGATGTTACTGTTACAACAGTGTGTACATATAATGTGTTTTGTCTGTCAATGTTAAAGCGATAAGTATCTGATTTGAATTAAGTGATTGATTAGAAGCAAATGGGCTCTTGTCCAAGTTTATTCTGCATATAGTAATCGATCCAAATTCTTGATCGCTAAAGGCGAGTCCTTGAAAATGAGGGTATATATATAGTAAGCACGTTTGAAATCCTCGAGTAGAAGAGTCTACTTGAGAGGTAGAGTCAAATATGCTTGACAAATATCCTCACTTATTTAGTTAGACCGGATTCTGAGGACAGAATCTTTTTAAGGGGGGAAGGATATAACGACTCGTGTATTTTTGAATGACTTCAATATGTAATTATGGAAATTATTAAATAAATAAAATATGTGTATGGGTTATGTTAGTTTGATATTATCTTGTTATTAATTATATGAGATTGTTGGTGTTTAAGGATTATTTGTATGATTGTTTGTTGAGATGTATTGCTTCGTTGTTACTTGTAAAAGTGGTTTTATGACAGATTTATTTTCATAAACATTTGAATTATCTCTAAAATTGTTTTTATGATTTTATAATTACAATATCTATTTTTGGGATTTTATAAAATTTAAAAATCAATATTTATTGATTATTTATCCTGGAATGATTTTCTGACTATATTTATTAGTAAAATCAGTATTTAATTCCAGAATTTTTCAAAAATTATAAAACTCATATTTATTTAAGTTTGGAATATTCTGAGAATTTTAAAATTATTTTGGGGATTTTCGAGATTAAATTCACACGCGCGTTGATTCGTTTATTTGTTAAAAGCGTGTATAAATTGTGTTTCAAAAATTATTTTAAAATTTCGAAATTCATGTTTTTATAAACTTCGGGATATTTGTAATATTTTAAAACTATTTTCGTAATTTTCTAGAATTTGTTTTAAGTGCAGCTCGGTTCGTTAATTGTGGAATGCGGGTATGAGTTGCGTTTCAAAAATACTTTTAATATTATGGAAAATTTATTTTTAATAACTTTGAATTATTTGTGATAATTTAAAATTTATTTGGAATTTTTCGGGATTATTTTTATTCGCGCAATGGTTCGTTAAATTGCAAAAACGGGATCAAATAAGGCTGCCAGAAAAGGAAAAAGACGCGTGACAATTCCTCAGGTTGGTTTGTGATATGTGTCTATTATCCGTTAAGCTATTTTGCAGTGTTGGTGGAAAAATAAATAGATAGAAAAAAAACACAAACATCACAAGGGTATACACCCCTGTTATGTTCCCTCATCGTCAAATTCCCCCACCCCATTTCTGTTTCTACCGGATTTTGTTAAAGCCGCCATCGTTTCCTCTTTTCTATTATGCTTCGGCAGCCTTGATGCCGCCAGTTTTTCCGGCGAGGTATTCTGGTGCGGTAGTGAGTGTTATGCGTGTAATTGTATATATTGTGTGTGTATACAGCTGTGTCTGTGTGTCGTGTAAACTGTATGTGTGCACAGGATTTGGTCGGGTGTGCATGTTGTGGCTTTGTTCCTTCATTTTTTTTCTTTTCCGGTCTCCGTGGTTCTTCCCGGTCGTGTGTGGCGCATGGCGAGGAGGGGCTGTGCTGTTAATTATTTATTTTATTTATTAACCGCGCTTCCAATTTTGCAGATTAAATGATTTAAAGTTTCGTGAATTAAAAAGATTGTTTTGCAGAATTATACGATTTAATCGGTGAAATTCGCGAAGGATGTCTGATATATTTGGAAACCTGTGAATTTTATCACCGTCGGCGATGATCCTCGGCGAGCCGACGGTGGACGATGATGATGTATATCTGAGTCCTAATATTTTAAAATAAATAAAATTAGTTTTATATTTTTATTCTCGATCGAATTAGTTAATTCGTAAATATTGTAATGAAACAGTTAAAATGATTGTGATTATTAAGATTGTATCGAGATTGTGATTGGGATTTATGAAATTTGACGGAGATTGTTGTTGAGTGATTTGGATTATAAACGGTGGTTGTTGAATTAATTGTCTGATTGATTGGTTGTTGTGGACGTCGATTGTATTCGACGCGTAGTCCGATAAACAAAAGAGATGATGCCCGATTTTTGGGAATGTATCCTATAAAATATCGGAAATATCATTCGAATGTGTATAACTATATAATTATAAATAAATTATTTTGTAAAATATAACTGACAACCCGTTTTCTGAAACAATGAGTATATGTATTTTCCGAAAGTGAATATCAAGCTGAGTTTTGAATACGTGAACCCTAACTGATACATGTATTACAATAATGTATGTGTTACGAGTCGGGTTTTGTTAACGCACGGGTAGATTGTTAGTGAGGATATGTCAAGCATAATCAGAAGTCTAAATTAGGGTATTTCGACTCTGTAGATTCTAGTCGGAAGGCCCGAGAATTGGCATGGGACGAGAGATAATTTGATGGGCAGTCGAAAAGCTCAGTAAAGTTCCAATCAAAGGATTTAAGTGTTAAGGTCGAATCCAGGGTGATTTAGTGGATAGAAAATAAAGCCTGAGCGGCAGAGTCAGCTCAGCGTCAATCAGTAATAGTTGTAAAGCCCTGTAAGGCAAGTACTCCTATACCTTTTTCAAAATATAATGCAAATATTTCTAAATTCTCTCGTGACATATTGTTAAGTATTCAAAATAGCTTTGTTTTATATTGTAAGTACTTTGAATCCTTCAGCCTTGAACCTGAGCCATATCATTTGATCTTGGAGTCGTAAGCCTTATTCTTTGTTTCCCATTTCTTGTTGGTTTACCAGATACTAAACCACACAAATACGATACTACTCCACAAATATATATACCCATCATATACCAAACACTGGAACATAATTGTTTGAACCTACATAAACTTTTATACTCAACCATACCTTGTGACATCAAAGAACTAAACCTTATAAAATCACGGTTCCTCTAATACCCGATTCTCCTACAGGCTGAAGGCCATTTCTTTTATATACTTTGACATACCCTCGTGGTACTCATGAATTTTTACCATGCTCTTATACAAATGTTTTATTGCTGTTAATTATGATTTTGATTTATTGAGTTATATTGTTTATCCTATTGAACTGCTTTAGAATTGGATAGTTTTGTTTATGTGGACCAGATTCGTGGTCAGACCAGATTCGTGGTCGAATTAGGCCAATATATGCCTTGGATCCAGTTCGTAGAGCAGAGTTGTGTGCCCTGCTCGGGGTTAGTGCGTGACTGATCAGCAGCATAACCTTGGTTTTAAAATTTAAAATGAATATCCAATTCTAATGATTAGTTAAAAAGAAACTTGATTCCTCCGTATCATCTCGTTTGATCATTGTTTAACCTCAGTTATCGTTATTATGACTTGCTGAGCTAGTTAGCTGACTCTTGCGAATCTTTTTATATATTTTATAGTTAAAAAGGATATGGATGAGAGTGAAGTCCCTCAGTCCAAAGTGCGAGCTAGGAGCTTCATATGATTGTAAGATAGTAAGATTGTAAGAATAATTTCATTATCAGTTGTAAGGTAAATTAGTTGGGATTTAGTACGTTGTAATAAAAGTTAAGGTTGTGGCTTGTTTTCATACTTTAACCTGTTGCGATCCGTGGTTATGTAAAGCAGGATCTGGCAAATAATATTTCATATACAGGTTTATATATTGTGTATATGTTGTGGACCCCAAACTTCTGACCCGGGTTTGGAGGGCGCCACAGTATATGTGGGATGAGCCATTTCTTTTTCGACAAGGAGCTGACCAAATCATCAAGAGATGTATTCCTTACAACGAAACGAGGGGGGGGGGGATCTTGCGAGATTACCACTCGACGGCTTATGGAGGATATTATGGTGGAGAAAAGACAGAAGCTCGTGTTCTTCAAGCAAGTTTATTTTGGCCAACCTTGTTTAAAGATGCTCATCAGTTCGTTTTGAAATAGGATCGATGTCAACGTGTGGGTAATATGTCCAAAAGGGATGAGATGCCTCTTAATGTGCTTCTCGAGGTTGAGGTCTTCGATGTTTGGGGAATTGATTTCATGGGGCCATTTGTCTCATCTTGTAACAATCAGTATATCTTGTTGGCGGTTGATTATGTGTCGAAATGGATTGAAGTTAAGTCATTGCCAATGAACGATGCGAAAGTGGTGCTTAATTTTCTTCACAAGCAGATTATCACAAGGTTTGGAACTCCAAGGGTCATAATCAGTGATGAGGGGTCACATTTTTACAATCGCAAGTTCACTGCTATGATGAAAAGGTATAATGTGAATCATCGCATTACCACGGCTTATCATCCTCAGACAAATGGTCAAGCTGAGGTATCTAACAGAGTGATCAAACTTATTTTGGAGAAAATGGTGTGTCCATCAAGGAAAGATTGGTCTTTGAAGCTTGATGAAGCTGTTTGGGCATATAGAACAGCACATAAGACTCCATTGGGAATGTCGTCGTACCAGTTGGTCTATGGTAAGGGGTGTCATTTGCCTGTGGAGCTCGAGCAGAAGGCATATTGGGGTTTGAAGAAGTTGAATCTGGACTTGGATGCGGCTGGAAAGAAGAGGATGTTTCAATTGAATGAACTTGACGAGTTTCGACTTCAGGCTTATGAGAACAACAAAATGTATAAGGAGAAAGTAAAGAGGTGGCACGATCAGGGTTTAGTGCTCAAGTCATTTGTGTCGGGGCAACAAGTTCTTTTGTTCAACTTTCGTCTACGTCTTTTTCCTGGAAAGTTGAAGTCAAGATGGTCAGGGCCGTTTATTGTCAAAACTGTGTTTCCACATGGAGCGGTGGAAATTTTTGAGAATGATTCGGTCCAAGCTTCAAGGTAAATGGTCAGAGGTTGAAGCATTACTATGGTGACACGGCAAACCGCGAGGTAGTTAGTGCCGTTTTATTGTCCATTTGATCTCGAGATTCTACGTCGAGCTAGCGACATAAAAGAAGTGCTTCTTGGGAAGCAACCCAAGTATGTTGTATATTAGTAGGTAGAAGAAGCAAGAAAAAGGAGAAAAACACAAAAAAAAATCAGAAAAAGAAAAAAATTCAGGGCCAACTACAGAAGCTGGGCGCGCCCGCATTGACCAAGCGCACGGCCGCGCCATTTTTCCAGTAACCAAGCGCGCCCGCGCTGTCCTAGCGCGCGCCCGCATCGGTTTTCGAGAGAGTGAGCGCGCCCGCGCTGTCCTAGCGTGCGGCCGCGCTGGGTACTTGTTAAAAAAAAGGCAGTATTAAGAGAAATCGGGATTTTTAACTAAAACTCAATTCCAACCCGATTTTTACTCTTCCACATCCCATAATTCCCTCTCCTAATCAATTCCATTATTCCCACGATTCCCACAATCAATTCCAACTTTTATTCCTTATAGAATTCATACATCTCCACCTATAGATACATACACTTACACACAACTTCTCCACCAATTCACAAACTCTCAAACACAAATTTTCTCTAAACACTTAAACTTTTATTCTCTCTTCTTCAATCCGGATGGCACCCAAGAGACAAAGTACACAAGTTGGAAGCAGCACCACCGATTCTTCATCTGCAGGTGGTGTGAGGCCAAGGTTTTCTACTCTTGAGGCTGAGGAGGAGTACACTAGGCTACTCTCGAAGCTTATTGCTAAGGAGCGAGGTTTTCTGCCATCGGGGAAGGATGGTAAGCTGTTAGAGATGATTCTCGAGATGGGCTGGGTTTCTTTTTGTGAGGCTCCCGCTGCAAATGCTGAGGCGAAGAAGAATGGCTTTACGGTGGTGAGGGGGAGGACTGTAGAGTACAGTGTTGATGCTATCAGGGCAGTAATTTAGGAGCCCGCGAGTAAGGTGGGTCAGGACACTTGGAATGATAAGACTCCGGAGGACTTTGATTTGGATCTTATCGTTGCTACTCTCTGTGTGCCTGAGACTCATTGGAAGTTCAAGAGGGGCACTACTGATTACTCCACGTTCCCTGCTTCATGCATGAACAGGTTTGCACGGGCTTGGAACTCGTTTATTTGTGCTAACATCATGCCATCTTTGCATGGGCATGAGATTAATGTGGAGCGTGCTCGTCTGATGTGGGGAATTCTGCAGGGTGATTACATTGACTCGGGGATGGTGATATATCAGGGGATTATGAGATTCTTGAGGGGAGGTACTACAGGTGCTATTCCGTATGCGTTAGTTGTGACGAAGTTGTGCGTGGCAGTTTGTGTTCATTGGTCAGCACATGAGCAGCTGTAGCTTTCCAGTGCTCCTATTGATAGTTCTACGCTGCAGAGCATGCAGGAGTGGTATGGAGGGAAGCCCGATCCTAAGGGGCTTGGTTTTTTATATGATCATCTGCCAGGTGGTGTGCCCATGGAGGCTGCTACTGCAGGAGGTTCTCGGCATGCCCGCCAAGCAGCTTGGAGAGCTCAGTATGGAGATGAGGCTGGTTCGTCGTAGCAGCAGCAGCAGGAGGCAGCAGGAGCAGAGATGGGAGCTGGTTTGAGTTTGACGCAATATAGGCGTCTCGCGAGGAGGATGGATGCGATGCACGACAATCATAGTCGGTTTGCACACGATATTACCCAGGCACTTGGGACAACTTTCAGAGTCACCGATGTTGACATCCAGTGGCCAGTATATGGTGATGATTCCGTGTATCCGCCTCCGGACATGCCTGACACTCCACCCGTTGAGGGTGAGGATTTTGATTCACAGTAGGTATGCATGATTTCCTTACTATTACCTTCACTGAGGACAGTGAATATTTTAAGTTTGAGGGTAGTAGTTGAAGGAATATAGTTTGTGTGGGAGTCTCATATAGTTTGCATATTCATGATAGTTTTATTTTATATAGTTGCATATTTTGCCATGTAGTTTTTTTTTTATTTTTGGTAGTTTTATGATATTTTGTTCATGTAGTTTCATGTATTTGCATTATAACATGATCCCTTAGAAAATTTTCTGATTGACTTGTGATATTGATGTTAGTGTAGTGATGTCGTATTTAGTAATATTGAGTCTTATTGGATTGATTTGCATGCTAGAGACATTTTTATTTCACTAAGTCTTATAGGTTGCCAGAGTGTTAGATCATAGTCATGGTTTGTTTGTCGAGGTTAATCGCTTGTTTATATTTGGAATTTAGGATATTCTCTTAGTAATAAAAGACATGGATATTTAAAAATTGGAGAAAATTGGATTTCATTTCTAGTTGTGTGGCTAGGTGTCAAATGACTAGTAGCCGGCTCATATTTTTATGAGTAGTCTAGGGTTGAATGAGATGGAGCGAAATGCACTCATTCAAAAATTGTTGGAAAAGAGAGAAAAAAAGGAAAAAAATAGAAAAAAGAAAAGAATAAAGGTTATGTATAATTGATCACGAGTGGGCTCTTTAGTACTCGAGTTATTAAGTTCTTAGGGGACTTTGTGCCTAGTAACCTAAGGCTTTTATAGTCTGGGATCCGCTAACTTAACGCTCGCTACATGGGTACTATTGTATAAGTCTTTTGTGGACCTCACTCATAGCACGATCAAATAAGCATACTTGTGTTATTGTGAATAAAAGCATGAATCCATACAAAACTCTGATATAAGAATTGAAGTGTTATAAGTTATTTAAAGTTTAGCTTTTATTTTATTTATAAACTTGTGATTGTCTTGATAAGTAGTGAGTCATGATTGTCGATCTAGTTGCGATAGTACATCTGTAAGCATTTGCACACACGCACGTCTCTAGTTTGTAGGTTGATTTGTGAGATTTGGTTGATCTTTATGCGAATAATTGCATTTGCTGAGGTGTTGCTTGTTGATTGGTTTAGTTATTTTATGGGGATCGTTGCATTCATATTAGTTGCATTCATGCATTTTTATTTCTTGTTCTTTGAGTCTGTTTATGCTTGAGGACAATCATCGATTCAAGTTTGGGGGTATGTTGAGTGGCATTTATGACACTTTATAATGCTCTAATAAGCTTTGAATTGATGCCTTTGTACTCAAGTTGTTAAGTATTTTAACGTGTTTTCGATTATTTTTGCATTTCAGGCATTATCTCGGTAATCAGGTGCAATAGCATTATTTTTGTGCTAATTTGGTGTCAAGGTGGTGTTGGAATAAAATCTCGTTAAAAGCCGGCTCGAAGCTGCAAGAAAAATAAAGAAGTCATTTTTGGCAGAAGCCCAGCGCGCCCGAAGCTGATCAAGCGCACGGTCGCGCCGAAGTACAGAATGCCAACGCGCCCGCGCTGATCAAGCGCATGGCCACGCAGTGTCGGGATGCAGAATTCTGATTCTATTCTAATTCAAATTGGGAGACTTCTATGCTGCATGGGGCTGTTATATAAACAACTCTAGGTCGTTTTTAATAAGTAATCAAGCCAGAGACATATCAAGGAGAGCGTAAGAAGACCGTTTTAGCACGATTCAACGAAGACGAAGAAGATCTTGTTTTTACTTGTGAACCTTTATTTAAGTTGTATTTGGATGCTAGTTTTCTTATTTGTGAACCTCAATCTTGTTTTATACTTGGTTTTATTTATTCGTTATAAAGACTACGTTTTATATACCATGCTTTCATCGGAACCCACGTTGATGATGAGTCTGATTATGGGCTAATCGTTATCATGGGGTTCTAGCGGATTTATTAATGGATTTCTTTAGTTAAATTGTTTGATGCCTTAGTATGTGGTGATTGTATGATATCTTAGTATTGGTGGTGCGTATTCGTCTTATGAGCGTCGCGAACTTATAACATAGTGTGTTAATTCTTAATGAAGCGAAAGTTAATTTAAGGATTTAGAACTTGCCATGCTAGCATAGGTTTATGTATTCGATATGCATGATTCGTAAGTAATTTTAACCATTTTACTTGCCCTGTGTAATCAAGATAGATAACTTGTGCTTAAACCATTATGTTGTCAAATTCTATAGACATGTAGGGTCTCAATATAATTGGTGTTTATTCAGCTTCTATCTCTTTTGTGGATGTCTGGTAGTATGGTACTCGTGCAACGAAAGTTGGCGTCTATCAATTGCGTGTTGTCTGATTAGGGTCATCACCATTACATGTTAAGGTTAAGAACAATAAGGCTATTGAATGAAGTAATTAATGAAGTTAGAATCCCATGTTTGTCATATATATTAATTCAATCAATATTATTCTCCTAGTTATAATCATTAGTTTAATTCTTAGTTATAAACAACCTCAATTTGTCATCGTCTTAGCATTGAATAATAACCATACATTGTTGCTTAAGTGCGTGAATTAATTAGTTAGCCAATACAGTCTCTGTGAGAACGAACTAGAAAAAATTCTATACTACTTGCGAACTCGTATACTTGCGTGTATTATTAGCACGTGTTTAGCGACTAACAATGTCATCTTGGCTCAACTGTTCTTCATTTTCATCTATCAGCCATTTATCCTTGCTTTCACAAGCCCTTGAGTTTGATACAGATTCCACAACTTCAACCTTCATCTCTTTTTCCTTTTCTTGCTCAGCAACTGGTGCAATAGATCCTCCTTTCTTCCTTCCTTTCTCCATCTTTTCATCTTGCTTTATTACAAGCTCATAGGTTTTTAGAATTCCATACAGTCTTTCGAAGGTGAATTCCTTGTAATCTTGAGAGTTTCTTAAAGAGACTGTCATAGGCTTCCATTCCTTTGGTAGAGATCTAATGAATTTGAGGTTTGAGTCTTTTGTTTGATGGACCCTTCCATACAACTGGAGAGCATTCAGTAGCTTTTGAAATCTACTAAATATATCAGTGAGTGACTCACTTTCTTCACAGTGAAAATGCTCATATTGCTGAATCAAGAGTTGCATCTTGTTCTCCCTAACTTGTTCAGTACCATCACAAATAATTTAAATTGTGTCCCAAACTTCTTTAGTTGTTTTGCAGTTTATGATGTTATCAAACATATCACCATCAATACCATTTAACAGTATGTTCATGGCCCTTTTATCTTTCCTGACTTGTTCAATATCTGGATCAGACCATTCATGCCTATGCTTTGGAACTGATGGTTCACTTCTGGTAGCAGCTCTCATAGGGACATAATGACCTTTCTCAATGCAGTCCATATAAGCTTCATCTTGAGAAAGAAGATCTAGGTGCATTTTCACCTTCCGGTGGTGATAGTTGTCTTTGTCCAGAAATGGAATTTTCACTTCAGCATCATTTCTGATCATCTTGTTGATTGTGGTGAACTTTACACTCTTTGTACTTCAAGAGCTCGCTCTGATACCAATTGTTATTCCCAAACAATGCAACAAGAATTACAGAAGGGGGGTTGAATGTAATTCTGGCTTCTTTTCCGATTTTAAGAATGTTCTTACTTAATATATAATTGTGTTTGATTTTGCAAGAAGTGCGGAATGAAAGTTAAATAGAAATCAAAACACAAAGTAATAAAACACAAGGCTTTAAAACTTTCTGGTAGATTTGAACTTATCCACCAGATATATATATAAAGATGAGAATTTTGTGATGCTTGAATAACACACAGCTGCTTACAAAAGAACTTACAGAATTACAAAGAGATTCTTAACAGATACAACTTTTTCTATCTCTCTGAAAATAATATTTACTTCTATCTTTGTTCTACTTGCTACTCTTGAATTATATATCACCAAGATACATGATAAAAAGACAAACTAATAAGACAAAATGAATCTAGTCTAATATCATGCTTCTTCACTTCTCTTTCCAACATCCATGAATATCATCAGTTTAGCATGGAAATGAAAATGCTTATTTGTTCTCTAAATCCTACTAACAGGCTGCCACATTCCAATTGCATACAATCAACGCATGTGACTGTTAAGTCACTATCAACTGCTCTTTTGAATTTGAACATCCGTTGAAACTTCACTGAATCATCCGCTGAAACCGTGGATGATCATCCGTTGATACTTTGGCTGATCATCCGTTGAAGCTTTGTAGATCATCCGTTGAAGCTTTTTCTGCATCCGTTGAAGTTTTGAAAATCATCCGTTGAGACTATTTCCTTGACGGTTAACTCCATTTCATTTATACAAGATTTCAAGGCATCATCTATTTACAGTTAACCAGCCTAACTTGCATATCAATCTACATGACTTAGAAATTACTCAAAGATCTAGTTCAATAAGCTATTTAAGTATGCAGAAATGTGTTACTAATCTTATTGTACATAAGCTACTCTTTCGACGGATATTGAAATGATCATCCGTTGAAAGTTACAAAACACTAAGTTAAATCTACTAAGGTGTTTTGTTTAACTTATCATCAAGTTGACCACATATTTTTAACAGTTTTTGAAATCTCATCATAATTCATGAGATTTTGAAGGATTGAAGGATTGTGTTAAAATCTTAAAGACTTTTCATCAAATCTATGACATTTTATTTAAAATCGGTGTAAAATCAAAATCACATCTAATTCATTAAAATTCATGAATTATATATAACACATTAAAATCTTAGTTGTACACGGCCCTCAAATTTTAATAAATATTTTACGATTCAAATTCAATAGGTCCAGATTTGAACCCGTCCATAGAGCTGTTAGTTTGTCGCTCTTTCACAAAAACGAACAACACTCGTCTATTCACTACTAAAACCCCATTTACACACATCTATACCTACACATATCTTCCCCTGCTAATGGCTTGGTGGGAAGGCGTTGACGAAACTCGTGTTCTTGTTTCTTCAGGTATACTCCCCCACCCCCTCTATTTGCTATTTTTTTTTATTTAAATATTCCCCCAATTTTAGGTCAAGCAATGCATAACATTTTATCCATTTATCCAGATTATTAATCCCATCCGTATTAATTTATCGAGGTTCTACTTTAATTTTAGATGTAGTGTGCGTAATAATGTGTTTCTAATTTCTGACATATATGTAACGAAATTGGCTACATTGTCGAATTTTTATATTATTATAGCTGAATTTGTGTTCTTTGAGTTTGTAATTCGACTTGCTAAGAAACGAGAGACCTGATGGCTGTGAATTGTGTTGCCTAGTTTAACTCCGTTGTATTTATATGTTGTAATGTATATAGTTAATGTCGTAGTACCACTAGGTTTGTACAGAAATAGCTCGTTGTATAGTGATATGTTTGTGTAAAGGAAGGCGGAAGCTTACATTGAAATGCAGTCGTTATTGTCTTCTAACTTCAAACTCTATTGGTCGATGATGGAGAAGTGTAGTTAATGGTTTTTATATATGCGAATGATTGCAGATTGTGGCGGAGACGGAGATAATGAGGGATGTTTGCTGTCCCTTTGCCATCCTAAAACTGGTAATGTTAG
This sequence comes from Apium graveolens, assembly GCF_009905375.1. Taxonomy (NCBI): domain Eukaryota; kingdom Viridiplantae; phylum Streptophyta; class Magnoliopsida; order Apiales; family Apiaceae; genus Apium; species Apium graveolens. The sequence continues at coordinate 198,491,140 of NC_133655.1, read as the reverse complement.
AGAACATATGTATAAATAAAATATCTTTATCTAATGGCTGATATTATGTTAACACCAAGGTGATAAGAATAATATGCTGGTCGGAACGTGCATTTTCCCAAAACTGAATACTCTATATTTATGTGGCAGGGAACCCAACTTCCTACCTTTTTACTAACGGAGTCCTTCAAGAAATTCACTGGTTTAAGACAGCTTATGGGTCTTGGTTCCTAGGCGATTATGTCTGTGAAGGTAAAGGGAAAAATTGCAGCTTATTTTCTGTAATGGATGCTTTAAAAAACTCACAAAGGAATTAAATTTCATGGTCTCTGTGTTTATGTTTAGTGTATACACATATGTTCTTCGGTTCTCTCTGTGCTCCCAGGTTCACCATTGGTTGAGTTATGGTGCTTAATGAAGCTGGAATTTGAGACAATATTTATATTCTATAAATACTGAAAGAAACTTACCTTATACTGTCTCGGTCACTAAATAAATCTGTTTTTTTTTATACGGGGGCGGGTCAACTGTTAGTGCTGATTGGTGAGTAATATTGTGTTCGTAACGGATATTATGCAAGACTTAGTATGATCATACTTCTTGAAGGATGTTTTACTCTGAGTCTATATTACTTAAAGTTCTAGTAGTTAGACTGCGGGCCTAAACAAGATTAAAGTCTTTTGAGATTAGTAAAGATTAATAGATAAATCCATATCTGCAAGCTCTGCCTTTCGAAACGATTTTCTTTAATGATGCAGCACAATCGTAGAAGTATGATTATACTAGTGGTAAGAGACTAACTTTCTGAATCAGCAAGTATGTTAGTGCCTTATGTACATATATATACATATATATATATATCCCTAAAATGAATAGGGAAGTAGTAATAACAAGAAAGCTCTGACTGTAGTACTTGGCGTTGGCGTCATATCATAACGGTCAGGGAAAAGGCTAGGCATTGATGTAGCAGTGGAAAATTGCCGAGGGTTTTCCTGCCCCCTCTAATATGATCTAATGGGAAGCAAATAGGGCAAATAAAACTTTTGTGGATGTTATTAGGCGGTTAGGTAAAATATGAAATGAATTGTGTTATAGCATCTGAGGTTTAACAACGTTGTTTAAAGTCTGTGCTTTAACAAAGTCAAACATATTTGCTCTAGTTTGTGACCAGTTATCCTTAGCAAAATAGTTACCACTTTATCTATACTTCACGTTTATCTAAATTTCACGTTTATCTAAACTTCACGTTTATTACTCAGGCATAACTTCTAGTCAACTTCAGAATATAAAGTTTAATGCCTTCGTTAATTGCATGCTGTTTGCTATTTGACAGTTACAATGCTAAATTTGTCACTCATCATTCACAAGAAAATTTATCAGGTCAACTTACTGCATCAATATGTTATATGAAGGGCCTTGAGTTGAAAAATAAGTCAAGCTCCTATCTTGTTTTTGCAAATTATCTAATTCTGTCAATTGTTTAATAGTGGACATGATATATTGAACATTGTTGTGCATAGAAGCTATTTGCATGCATATATGTTTCTTTCTTCTTTTCTTTTCTGTTCTTTTTTTTCTTGGTGAAACTGATCTTGTTAATTATTTATTTCTCACAGATGGCCGTATGTATGCTGCCACTCCAATTGATCCAGTTTTCCTTTTGTTACCGATTTTTGAGGAAGCACGAATGAAGGTTTTCTTGTGAACTTTTAATGATTGTATCATTCTCTCTATAATGATCAGTATTCTTCTCTGCCTGTACATGTGTCATGCTTGATGTTATATTCTGCAATGATAATTTTGCATATTCTAGACTTTTCCTGGACATATCTTTAGAATGAACATTTGAGAAAGCTTATCTACTGAAACATACCTGGAATAATGGCAATATGGCATTTACATTCTTAATGTTAACCAATATGATTTAACTAACATTCAAAACTGTCTGATATTAATGACCGAATATAAATTTGTAAAATAATGAAAAACTTGAAGACTGAATTATTTTTAACGAGTTTAATAAAATAATTAAACAACCAAGCATCCCCATGTATTATGATAAAACATTTATTGATGTAACCACGTCGGACAAACAAAGAAGCCCTACGAGTAATGGTTCTACACTTCCAGATCGTGCAGAAAAAAATTCACTCTTACTTAGGACTAAAATTATCAAGTTTGGGATACAGCCCTGTGCTGTCAGTCTTTTACCTGTTTCTTCTCTTTAGGCCACCCACAGATACAACAAGACTTGCTATTAATGTGTGTAGTTTTTATAAAAAATGAACGAAATATTACGAGTAATTTGATGTTAAAATAATTTCTTTCCTCCTGCGAGGAATGGAATTATCTAAGGCAAAGATATTCTGACAGAGATGACAGATTTTCAATCCATACAGGGACAAAAGTGACATAAAATATTTGGTCCAGTGCTACAGGATGCTTTAGAAATCATTGTCTCTCTTAGAAAGAGGACCATGAGATAGCTCCATTGATGAAGCTCAATCGAGTATGATGATAGGTACTGAAAGTGGGGAGAAAATTTAGAAGAACTTGATAACCAGTGTGATTCAGCGGCAGAGATAGAGTGGAAAGACTGATAGCAATGACTCTGATTTTAGAGCTTGGTTGGACATGGAGTTACGGCCTAGTGGTTAGGATTTTGAAGAACCACAGGTGACGGATGGTCATCCCAAAATATCCAAATATACCTGGGTTTTCTGACTGCAAGTTGATAGGCTAAACTGAGATGGTGAAGTGTCTAAAATAATGTCAAACAGAGATAGCTACAATATAGACTTGCCTGCAACTCTAGGATCACTTAATTAGATAAGAAACAAACTATTTAGGACACTAATAACGTGGATTACATTTAGCTGCTTCTCTGTGGGATCTAACTATAAGAGACAGAAAAAATACCTATTTCATGATCTAAAATTAGTGACTTTATCATCGTTTTGACTTGATAAATTATTATATTACCAGTTGTTCCCACTGTTACATAAAATTGTTATTTTATCAATCCATACCCAACTAAAGAAGCCTAAGAATACGTAATCACCTTTGATATTTGTCTGTCCCTGGCTGAACATGATTCCCTGACATTTCATTTGCTTTTCATCGAGACTGCCAATTGTTAAGTTATATGTGAAGAGGAACTGTTGTGAGTTAGCTTTTGTAAAGCTTAGTCTTTACTCAGCATCTTTATTTTTGTATGCTTGACTTATCTGTTTTCTGCCTCTATTTAGCTGTGCTGTTGTTCCTTTGATATTTATTGATTTTTTATGCAAGGGATTTAGAAGGGAGAAGATCTAGGGAAGTTCAGGCAACTAGATGAGATAATTTTCATTCAAGGGTATCCTGGATACCAACATCTGTTATCAATTGCAGATAAATCTATGCAGGTTGTTTGTGATTTTAAAGGTAAGCAAGTAAGTGTGTGTGTGTGTGTGTGTGTGTATTTAAGTCTTGATGAAGTTCATGAGGTTTTTTCTGCCCAAGTTATAGTAGTATTGCTTCTTACTTTATCTTGAATGTTAATTTTGGCCTGTCTTGTTTAACTTTATCTGATCTCTCTCTCTTTTCTGGGCAGAAATTGGCTCTACAAAGTTTTTTAGGCTAAATGATTCCAAGGTTTTAGCTTGGTTATACTACAAGGTAAGACTTGGTCCTTCTCCTTTTGTATTACCAAAATGCAAGAAGTCACCAACGCATTATGTTATGGGTGTACTTGCCCGTGGTCCTATACTTGTCCTTTTCGCATCAGTCTTCTTGTCCTAAACCTGTGGTCCTGCACTTCTTCGTTAGCGTTTTTAAATAATAAAAAAATAAATGCATATCAGCTAGCTGCTAAGAGGCCTTGGGGGTTCGAACCTCGGTGGAGGCCAGGTGTATGCGTATCTGAATTTCTATAGTTCACTGTAACCAAAATAAGAAAATAAATAAACAAATTCAGAAATCTATAAGCAGATTTTGACATTATAGATTCTCATTGAAATTGTAGGTACACCAACTAAAGCAGACTCTGCCAACACTGGATCGAAATTATGCTGCTCAAGCTGAGAAGGATACATGTAAGTTGTAATCAGAAATTAATTTTTTTATCTCCCTGTTTTATTGGTTTGTTATAATCATGAAGAAGGCTCCATTTGTTTTTAGGAATTTAACTTGATTTTGGAAATTAATTTTTAGGAATTTTTTGTGGAAATAATGTCGAAAAATGTTTTTTCTGGAAAATAACATATTTCCGTAACGTCCTTTAATCATAGCCGTAAGAAAAAGTTTTAAGGAACTTAAGAATTTAGATATTGTATTCCTCTTCTGAAAAAGTGAAGTTATATTTCCTAAAGTCATATTATTTTAAGGGAATTTTCCGTTTTTGCTAAATAATTTATTTTCCTCACCTAAACACTCACAGGAAAATCAGAAAATAAGTGCAAGAAAACCATGTTAAGGGAAAACTCAGTTTTTCTGGTGAAGTGTAAATTGTATATGGATCCAGTTTCAAGATAATGTTGAGTTTTTAAAGCTTTGGTTTACAGTGCAAAGAAGTCAAAAACAAGTACTATGATTACGCTTCAAATCATCTGAAGTTAGTTGTATATAATAGGGACGTCCTAATTTACTGATTCTATGGATGCAAGAGCTGACCTTAAGCTAGTAGTGAAATTTTATCAACCTATACTCTTCCATATTACTGCAGGAAGCTGCACTCTACATTAGCCTGTATGCCTAGCCTCTTTCTTTAGGCGAGCTTTTTCACCAGAAAGTCTGCATACTCTGTTACTCATAGCGAGTCGCTCCGTCCTCCTGTGTAGATATAGAGGCACCTTTTTCATTAAAGATTGAATTCCCAGTTTGTAGGTAGACTGTTTCTGTTTAAGATGTAGTCCACACATATAAGTTATATAACTGTTTGATTGAATTGCTTTGATGACACTGAATCCCCCTTCAAAAATTGTTATTATGGTCGAGTCCAATAGTATATTAGCCTAAAGCAACTTGCCCATGGTTAAGATGATATAATAAAACTATGCAAAATGAGTGACCTCAAGTTCTAAACGAGTTGAAGTGAAACAAACGGAATAACTAAAAAATTGCACTATATAGTACATGGTTGTGGGTTGGCTTAGCCGCATAATTTGCTGATGTTTGAGTTGGGCAAAGTAAAACTCAAGCTTGGCCTAAATAATGAAACAGTACACCAGTTCAAGCTTAGTGAAATATTTGATTAAAAAGTGGAGCTTGGCGAAATGAAAAGCTGTCACGGTCACACAAGGTTATTTGCTAATTTCAACTATTGTAAGAGAACGCTAACAAAAAGGGTTTGTGGACAGGTAGAATCTGCATAAAGTGAGAACATTGCCAATCTCGAGTGCCTGATTAGTAAGATTCATTTGGAGACATGATTTAATGATTAACTATAATTTAGTTACTGGAAACATTGTATTTCCACACAAGAAATCAGAAATTAATATGAGCAGACACTTGACAATTGCATCTCAGTTTTCTTGAAATGTAACTAATCCGCAAGCCTGATTCAAAAATACTATGATGTCTTGCACATACACACACACATAATAAAAGAAGTTTAAATAATCTATGTTCCTTGTTCTGTGTCTTTTGGTTCAGTGGCTGATGCTGTTTCAATATTGGGAGAGTACCTGAAGGATGAACCATGGTTGAAGCTCCTGTGCTGCAAACTGAAGTATGCTCTCTATATGAACATTCCCTAAATGCTTTGTCTGTATCCATAGTATAAGCCTCTTGATCTCAGATAGTGATGTAAATTTTTGTTTAAGATTAGCATTGTAGTCTATAGATTTTTTAGTAAATCTTATTAAAAGTTATTCTGTTTTGATAGTCAATTTTTTTTGTTTCGAATTTGCAGGATAAATTTACAAGAAGCTAAGGTACCAGATTCTGAAATCCTTCCATCCAGTACAGAAAGTAGTCTTCCATCTTTTGATGATATACAGGTATAGTATAATTGCTATATACAATAGAGTGTGGATCATACTAATTTTACCCTTCAATTCTGTTGACTTGAACCTGTATTATCCGATTTAGTTTACTATGCGAATTCTTGCCACTATCCATCTTATATTATATTTGTTTGCACGTCTCTTTGATGCTCGTAATGTTAATAATTGTTACGTATGTGCAAAGATGGTCAGAATGTACATTTAGTTAAATTGTCCAAGTAGTTACATTATGAATATCTGGCGTAAACAAATAAGTCACAGCCTGTTTGCTGTTTATTCACAATATCTAACGCGCTACTTGAAGTATAGCAAATGTAAGAAAGCAACTTAGAAATCCTTTTGAAGCATCCTCAAACTTACGAATTCTTATCAATAATTTTTCAATTAATGTGTATCAGAAGAAAAATGGGATTGAGAAGAGGACTACCAGACAACAATCAAAGAAAGCAAAAGTGGAAACCGGATCATTGAACATTAAAGATATGTTCTCCAAGGCTTCAAGAAAGCGGTGATTAGCTTAGTTAACTTGTAACACTAGAGAGATTCACATGATTACATGTAGCCGATATACTGATATACTGATTCATTAATTTAACTGGCCAGGAGACATTGCCTGATTACATATGTATTAGAAGTTGTTTCACAATTCATAACCAGTTTGACTATTTGAAGATGTACTACTTCCATGTCATTAAATTTTACTCTTCTCGGATTAAGAGTAGTTCCATCTCCACCTCTCTCTGATTCTGTTATTCTTCTTCAGCACCCTTCTTTGAGATTAGTACACGTGGGTTAAAATGGTTTCATAGTGGTCGAAATAGTCTAGGCTCTCAAACTTGCACTTTGAAAATTTTTCCTCCATTGAAAACCCGCTTGCGTGTATGATTTAAGCCTTGGGACTTTAAGTAATCTTTTACTTAGTGAAAAATCTCTATTTGTGAAAGAAAAAAAGGTCAGAAAATGACTTCCAAGTTCAAAAAAATACGTCAAAAAAATCTCTATTTGTGAAAGAAAAAAAGGTCAGAAAATGACTTTTTTGAGGTATTTTTATTTTACGATGTTGATATATTTGGTTGAATTTAATTTTATCATTCCCGACAAAAAGGTTATTTTTATGATTCAAATGAACTTTTCACCAATTTTATTTTATTTTTACATTTTTAATAATTAATAACTTACCTATAATTCAAAATCACCCAAACAAATGTTAACTTAAATCTTTTACCTTTTTATTAGTAACTTTAATTTATAATTTAATCCAAACAGACTCTAAATTATATTATAGGATTCTATACTACCATTTTGTTTAGCCACAAATTACACTGGTGTCTGCGATTAAACTAATTTAGTCTAAAATACTCCTCTGATCAATTATACAGGGTGATTAACTTCTTTCACCTATTTTTATTTTTAAGAGTTTTGAAATTATATTTAGAATTAAAGTTTTCAAGGTTTTTTTTTGAATTAAAATGTAACATACTACCATCCATTTCGTTATACTTTTCTTTAGATATCCCTCCAATTTATTTATATTTCAAAAATTTTCAAAAATATTACAAATTTATAATATCATAATTAACTACATTGCCCAAATTACCTAGGAGGGTAGAATACTCATTCTTCGCCGCCTGAAAAATACCCACTTGAGACGCGTTGAGGGAGTACTTGAGCAATTTTATTCATTATATTATATCCTATATATAATTAGTGTAAATCACTTAAAATTGGTAAGGGAGCTAGCATTCTCACACATTTAAATACAACAAAAAAAATAATTATTTTTTAAAGAAAATAGATATAGTTTGTTCAATAAAACTCATTATAATCATTTATAATTTGTAATTATTTTTTAAAAAAACCTAAACAAATATAAAAAAATCCTATAGAAACAAAAAAACGTATATCAAGAAAAAATACATAAACAAAAAATGTACAAAAAAGTTACATCAATTAATTAATAAATAGAGAAGTTCAAAGTACAACAAAACATAAAAAATATTTTTAAAAAAATGAAACAATTAAAAGATAAATAAAAGCAGGTGATATAACTATGGACAAAATAATTTAAAAATAAAAATAAATAAAAAATGTAAAAAAAATATACAAAAAAGTTACAACAATTAATTAATAAATCACAAAGTAGAGAATTTCAAAGTACAACAAAACATAATAATATTTTAGAAAAAAAGAAACAATTAAAAGATAAAAGTACTTAAGTTCAAAGTACAATGAAAAAACTAATACATTTTTTTAAAAAAAAATAGCTTGCCTAATAAACTCATGAAATAAAGATATTGTTTGTTCAATTATACTCATTCTAATCATTTATAATATGTAATTATTTTATATAAAATACCTAAACAAATATCAAAAAGTTATAGAAATAAATAAATATAAAGAACAAATTTATAAACAAAAAGATATAAAAAATGTATAAATGAATTACATCACTTAATTAATACATTAGAAAGTACATAGTTCAAAGTAGAATAAAAAAAATAATTTTGTTTTAAAAAAATAGTTTGCCTAATAAACTAAAGAAATAAAGATTTAGTTTGGTTAATGAAACACATTCTAATCATTTATTATACGCAATTAATTTAAATAAAAATCCAAAATATATATCAAAAAGTTATAGAAACAAAAGAATAAATAAAAAGAACAAATACATAGAAATAAATTAGTGCACACAAGACACACATTGAGTATTTAATGTAATAAATTTAATTAGAACAATATTTTAGAAAATATAAAATAATTAAAGAATAAATAAATGTATGAGATACAACTATCGATAAAATTATTTAATAATTTAAATAAAAAATAACATTTTGAAACTAAAATATAAAGTAAAATATTATACGTAAATTATAAGATACATTAATAATTTTAATTTATAAAATTAACTGAAATTAAATTTAATTAGAATAATATTTTAAGATAAATAAAATTATTCAAAAATTAATAAAATTAGAATTAAAATATTTAAATTAACAATTTACAAATAGTATAGTACATAACCCCTTTTTAATGATTAAACTTTTTTAATTCTTTTTGTCCAATTTAAGGGAATTATTTTACTCCCATATTGTTTCAATCTAACCATTTTATAAGTGCTGATGATGAAACTGACAGTATTGCAATTCATGCACTTTACTTCCGGTCGGGTTTGTGGTTAACACTCATGTATCTGCCGATGCGTCTTCGGGTAAGGCGTATTAGAATTTGTTTTGGTTTTTTGTTGGCATGTCCGGCTGCTTACTAGCTACTACTTAAACAGCAGCGTATGACGTCAATACGCCATCTGCTTCAATACAGTTTCACTGTAAGCGTTTCATTGTCTTCCCATATGTTATGGACGTATCCATCTCTTTCATCAAAAATTGGAGTAGCAGAACAGGATACGTCCTTGGAGAAGGCGTATTCAGTGGGGTAATTAGGGAGCTCCTTTCCCACGGTATTTTGGCGTTTAAAAGTGAGTAAAAATGATACTTTTGAAAAAAAAAAATCAGGCCCAAACCCAATGTAAAGAATATATATTTAATATAGAAAAGAAAAGAAAAAGCCATTTACGCTATACACCCAAAACAAAACATATTGAGGTGTGTAAAAAGATCAAATGCTATGTATTATCCAATATTATCCGGAGGGAGTAGCATAATTCAATTAAGTTGTCTAAAATGAGCATTATGGTCATTCTGGGTGGCCCAATTTAAGTCGGTGACTTTTAATTATTTCAGGAAAACAATAGTGACTTTGGAAATTCGTTTGTTTTAGAGTAATAATAACTTAAAATTGACTTATACTTGAATATTTCGACAAGAAATTTAGATCTATACAAGGAGACACGATGTGTCCCCAACTGGATTAGAACTTAATTTTCAAACTTCACAACAAAATTTCCAAATCAGTTTGCCTATCTCTACTCTATAGTACATGTCTGTCTACATTGAATATGCTATGACTTTGTTGAAATTAATCTAGAAAAAACAATTAAATTTGGCAATTACGAAAGACGCAACCTTTGCTTCCACAATTGGAGACATAAATACACAGTCTTCATTGTTAAACTCGAGATGTTGCCGCATTCAAACAACACAAAATTTTAATCTACTTGAGGAGAGGAGCTCAGCATGTAACTCAAGCCATATTATGCAATTGGCTTGGACTCTCCTTTGATCTATGCTTCCTCTTTTTACTCCTGCATAAACAATTACTAAAATGAGATTTTCTTGATTTTTTTAAGTTAACTCTGACCCTCAAGTTTAGAGATTTTACTTGTCATGTGAGCTTGGGTCCCGACAAGATTTAAGCTTCCGATCAATGTGTTTCATATCTGACGCTGTCGGAGTCGCAAGTTTACTTACCTATAGAAGCAGTGGAGAGTATGAAACTATAAACCAAGTAAAAAATGAAAAATTCTTAACATAGAGCATGCATGATCACATTCAGAAAGATTAAGGGACAACGAAGATATGATATTTTATTTTAAATGTGAGATTTTCGAAGTCAAGTACAGTGACATATTAGTACCACAGAATCTATGTTGTTTAAAGCACTAGTGAGCTCAGATATGGTGTGAACTGGCTGTTGGCGAGAGAGAATGCTCCTCAGGTATCTAAACAGAAGATAAATTCAGGAAAGACAGGTCATTAATATTAAACATAAAAGAGATCAGACGATAAGGCTAAAAAAGAACTTTCTAAATTATAACACACCTTTCAAAATCAAGAACTCCATGCACTTGATTTGACCTGCGCAAAGCAGCTAGTGCCAACTGCACCAATTTCAAATGAAAATTGACCATTAAACAAGCTAATCCCCTAACTCATAAAAAAGTTTGACAAAGCAATATTAAATAACACCTATTCACAGATGCTCAGTAGACTCTAGAAAGATTAAGTATAATAGCCAGATATGGACAACTAACTACAAGCGCTTGTAGATATAGTTGCAACCAAACGTAAGTAATAGGCAAAGGAAAACATGAAAGTGTGCAGTAGAACTAATTCTTAGTCCAATTCATATAAAAATAGAAAAAAACAAAATGTAAACGTCCAATAATTGTTAAAACTTAATAGAACACAAATTCCACATGAGTGGCCAAGATAAACACATAGGGAAGTCTATTACAAGCTGATAGAAGTGACGGAATGGCCAAAAAATCCTCATGCCCCCTCCCTTCACACCATTCCAATATTTTCCATTGACTACTAATAAAACATGGGAAATGGACCCATGACCAGAAAATAAATTAAACCATAAAATCTTTATAAGTGCCTTTTTTTCCTCATAAAGGGCCCCATTCTATCTTCATCCTCCCTTCAAAACATACTTCTGTGAAAAAACAACTGATAGTTGATATGAGACTGTTATATACACAGAAGACACATCAGAATAGATCCTTATAAACCTATAACTAGCAGATATTTTCAATGTTAAACTGTCCAAGCAGCAAAACAATCAAGTAGCTGTTAAACTAAAATTTTGACAAAGCAAAGTTTCAAAAGGATCTAAAAGCTAAGCATGAGAAAAGAAAGATAAGATTAAGTGACGTGGACTAGCATTCCGTCTGCTTAAGGTCAGACAAGATCTTCAATAGGAACGGAAACCTACTAGCAGAACACAAAAAGCTTGATAACTTTATATCTTTCTGGAAAAAAAACTACTAGAAAACTAAGGGCATAACATCATAGATGACGCGGCATACACTATGGAGCTTAAGCGAGCAAGTTGAATCATAATTTCAAAATGAAGTGTACAGAAAGAGTATACATCCTTAAAGTATATGAACAACCAACAAAATTCAACATGGACAAAATTCCATTAGTAAAACAGGATACCTGCCCAGGAGAGAATAGAAGCGGAGCTTCTGTTAGCATGGTCTTATCTGCTTCAATCTTAGCAGTTTCCAACAAAACCTATAGCAATGTCGTGCAAGGGTAACACCAAGCAATTTAGTTTTGAGATAAAGGAAGATTGATGAAGTATATGTACTTATTAAGGAATACTAAACTTGAGAGAAAACATAATTAACTAAATTATTTAAATTCCTAGATAAACAAAAGACATCAATGTATTAAAACTTTATAGTACCTTGATTGGTAATACATACTAAAGCTAGACATGTAACATAATCAACTAAGCTAGGACCAATTTTGAGTGACAGAACTAACATATATTAATAGTACAAATTGTCCAATACTATGTCGGGTACACAGCAAGGACTACTTAACACATATAATCACGTAAGACGCAATCATTTCCAAACACCTGTGTAATAATATATCTTTCAGCACTAACAGAACAACCCTTTACCTAATAGAAAATTTCTTCTGCTACAGTAATCACACGGAAACGCTCAAACACACACAAACATAAAACTTTTAAGCATTATATGCAATTAAGCTTGTAAAAGTCTCAACTTCTCCTTCAAAGAATATTACGTACTCAGTACACACAGAAAATATAATTTAAATTTTTTCCTGAAACCATAAAATTTAAGCTTCACACTTGTGTAGCAGCTGAAGAAGAATGCAAATAACAAAATCAAAGCACAGTATTGTAATCTAAATTCATATACGTACCATCAAAATTTGACGCTGTTCATCAGTTGCACGCATATAATCCTACAAACAGCATTGTGGAAACATTAGAAGCAACCATTTAATGTATATCAGTTTTTTTTCAAGTAAACAAATACCATGCAATAAATTTATCTACTAACAAACCTCCATGTCATTAATGAAACCTTCAAGTGAACGATATGGTGCATATACAATGAGATCGAATCCTAAACTCTGTTAATATAAAAGATGTGAAGTGTTCAGAACAAAGTTAAAATACATTTAAGATATAAGGGATAACAATGACTTATTGTGCATATCCATGCCTGAAGAACAATCATCTCATTATTTAAAATCATTTGATGACTTTGTTCAATCCCTTTACCAAGCTCCTCAGCCGAAACATGATTCTCTTCTGCCTTGCAAGCAGTATATATGCAGGTTAACCTGCATTCAAAATTTATGTCAGAATAAGTCCCTTTGACAATAAGATTGCATGAGAGAAGGACTTTGACATACACAGTGAAAGGGAACTGATGATACAATTTTTTTTTAATTCACTACTAGAGATAAAATTTATACATTCAACCAAAACCACACATCAATAAAGAAAAATAAAGCTATTGGAGGAACGGAACAGAACCTATGCAAGAGATTCCTAACGTTTAAACACATGCAGTATTAAAATGGAAGAAAGATAACATTTGGTAATTTATATAATATCAGCAATTTAGCATCAACCAATTGATTTGTAGTAGTGCATAAATTTACAAAAAGATCCATTTCAAACTTACATGATGTCTTTTGGATGATGCTCCATCACTGACCATTGCAGATAAAACCTTTTAAAGTATATAAGTGCTGTTGCCTGAAAAGTATTACCCACATTCAAAAATGTGACATATGTACTCGTTCTTCAAACAACAAAAGAGATACTTGCCTGTATTTTACGAGGAAATTTAAACGCATCACAGACATCTTGAATTTTGAACTCATAAAATGCTCGAATAAGATGTTCTTCCTCTGTCTTTAATGGTTTTGCTCGTGAATGTTTTTCAGCTATATATGATTAATAAGAGTAAGAGGTTCATATTGTTAGCGCAACATTTAATGCATATACTTTCAAACTTCTGAAATGCGGAAATATTACCTTTTGCTTCATTCCGAGGTTCAGGATATGATAACGACCCATCAATATCTACCTCCACTCGTGTTGCTCCATACTTCATAATATTAAAAAAATATTTTTCTTTCAGACATTATTCAAATTTAATTACATAATATGCATCTATCAAAATCAAAACACTAGGAAACATATTAAGTATCAACAAGTGGAATTTTCTTATGGTTGGGATACATGATTTCGTAAAACCAAATTAAATACACTAAGATGATAACGTGATGAACTATATATACTCATTTCTTTTTTAATATCTAAGGTGCAATAACCAACACTCTGTGATGCAAGGGCATAAGTTGTACTCTTTAAATTAGAATTGTAAAATAATACAAAGTGGGCTATATTCCGAGTGCAAATGCAAATGGCGAGGTTAATAATAAAATCTTCTATTTCCATTAAATAACTACCATGTATATTTATTCATACCCCGCCATTTTTTAATCATTACTCTGATCAGCACACAATAATAAATTTGATCGCAGCTCTACATTTCCTATCATATACCTTATAAGTAAATCTGTAAACCTAAAAAACCCCGGCAACCCGTCTCCTCACATAATAAAGTCCCAACCTTTGAATTAAACATTTTCCAACTCCAACAATATAAGTCATACACAATAAAAAAAAAAGAGAGCATAAGCTACACACAACAAACACAACACAGATACCGCAATGTAGCACAAAAGAAAGTATATTTCATACTTTGTCCAACATCTGCCTTGCTCTCTGATTAGCTGCCTTGTATTTGTCCTTCTAATCTCACAAACAAATCAAGAAAAGCAATCAATCAGTACCCAAAATCAAACCAAGAAAATTAAAGATACAAAAATTGAGCAATTAAAACCAAATGAACAAGAACCCACAAGAAAATAATAAAGAAACAAACAAAACAATTAAAATTGAAAAAAAAAAGAAAAGGAGGGTGAATACCAGTTGTTGGGGAGAAAAAATCCATTTGGCCCTGTGTGTAGAAGTTAGAAAATCGGCCATGAAACTTGTTAATATTCAACGATCAACCACCTGTGTAGTGTATATGTATGTATGTATGTGTTATGTATGCACAGTCACACACACAAAACACAGAGCAAGCCTTTTCAGTTTTCACCAACAAATAAAACCCCACAAACTTTATTCATTATTTTAATTCAGACACCAATTTTTATTGATGGTCCAATTCGATTCTATTGTTTTGCTGCAGAAAAATACTTTCGTCTCTTATTTTATGTTAAAATAGCAAGAACAATTATTCTCCCCCTTATTTTTCATAATTTCAATGATATATTATTCTCGGGCTAATATATATTATTAGTAGAGTGTGACCCTATTTATATTATTGTATAATATGTGGTTTTATAATATTTAACTTGTGCACATATTTTGCAGGATTTTATTTATATTATTATTGTATAATATGTGATTTTATAATATTTAACTTGTACACATATTATGCATACGAATTTATGCGATTCATTTCTATAATTGTTGATATATGAAATATTTTTTGTAATATGTTAGGTTATTTGTGGAATCCAATGTCTAAGTTTTTGCTCACTGGGTGGACCATGTTTCGATTAAAAATATATGGGAGAGTTAAGAACAAAAACAACAGTTTCAATAAAAACTAACAATTTTGAAGAGGAATGTAAAATATTCATATTTGTTGTAGCTATAAATCTAGCTCTTTGGGTATCATTTACTTGCTTAATTTAATACTGTCATCAAAATCCTAAAATGCGTGTGAAAGCTGATGCAATGATGCAAATATAATAGATAAGCAGCTTATGAATTACTAACAGATAAAAAATTGAGTTTGCGAAAAGGAAGAGAATGTGAAAGCTGATGCTACGATAATATATAAGCTAATGCATTAACAATTACGCCTCCATTCCAGATTCCACAATACAAAGTCGACAAGCATGACAATGGTGTCAAATATTCACAGCTTCAAGAGCACAAATGATTATTGGTAGAAACTTTAATCATATCCACATTAATTGAGTAGAACATACTACTATATTTGCTCTTTGCTCTATAGCTTCATTTGCATCAATGTTAAGATGCTAGGACACCGTCATGGCTGGACTTTCCATCGATTCCATTTTCCTCAAAGTAGTCCTCCCTCGCATTGTCAGCTAGCATAAGAGCAACCAACCAAAACAGGGCCGAGTCAAGAGATACAAAAGCACCGCCACCAAGAAGGCCCGTCTTAGCAGTAGGGCAAGTTGTTTCCAGATTATGATGGACATTTTTTGACAGGTGACCCTGTTCGACTATTGTCGGCCATAACAACAACGCGGCAGCTAAGCCAGCTGTACCCCTGCATTTTAGGTACAACCATGCATAATCTCATCAAGAAAAGGTAGGAGTAACTTTAGGGCAAGTGAGCTTTTTTTTAACTGTACTAACTTTTCTCCAAGTGAGCAATTTACACCGAAGAACCGATACATCTTTAAACAAAATCTTGTTTTGTGAGATTGTTATAAGAAAAAGCATAAAAATGATGATCAGGTAGAAGGAGAGGTAAGCAGGTAAATATAGAGTAGAAAATAATATGATTGAAGAAAATAGGGAGCTTGTGACAACACTTACAAAGCAATGTTAAAGAATACAAGGAAGCTAGTGTTCTGGAACAGAGCTGCCTGTGGAATACTCTTTCCTTTGTAAGGATAAAAGAGGGACAAGAACCCAGTCACGGAGGAGACGACGAGAAATGCAAATGAAAGGTAGCCCAAGACAACAGTTGGATCTGATGCATACTTGCAGATAATCACTCCTTTCCCTGTGATTGGAGTTCCAGAAGGAGGCTGAAATATAGAAACAACAGTAGAAAATTATTTACAATTAACTGTGGGCATACAGATAATATTCTGACAAGGCATAGACCAACCCAAAGAGGTCACCTGTTGATTTCCTTTATGAGACCCAATTAAGTAATTTAGCGTGTGATGTAATATAATTGCTGATTTTTTGTAATTGAATAATATCTAAATATTAAAAATTAAAAAGAGAAAATATACAACTCCATCCTTTCTCTATGACCATAAGTATATAACTAAATGTTCAGATGAGATGCACACATGAATATAGACCACTTAATGTCTTGTACAATAGAAGCACAAAAAAGAACCAGCCAGATGTCGTGGAGGTCATTTCTAGACTTATATACTAAAAGAATACCTTCTTATTTTCAGCTATAACTCCAAATATGAAGGACAGTACACCAAATGTTGCCACAATTAGAGACATCTGTTTTGGAGTAAATGCCATCGTGTGTTCACCCTTACAATGCTTTCCTGCAATATAAATACCACAAAAAATTAGACTAATAAGTTGAGGACCGGAAACAGGATCCAATTTCAAGAATAAGAAAGAAATCAAACTACGCATAACCAGTATAAAATATACATTAGTAACTAGTTACTACCTATTTCATTAACTGCAAGAAGAGCAGAGGTAACTTTACAATATATTTTTTTTCTGAAAAGCAGTATCTATATATATACATAGATAGCATATGTGCATGAAGCACACCATACATGAAACAAAATTTGTGACATCCCTGATTAAGTTCATTCTTTCCATTATAAAATGGTCCCATTAGGAGTTCAAGATAAACCCATATGCTCCTGGCATATCTTGACAACAAAAGGCTAATCGAAACATATGCTCCGTATACCCAATAGATAGAATAGTAAACCTAGCTCTGCATATTGTCTGGTAATCTGGTTTTGTTTCTTTGTTGAATATTTGATGTTGTCTTGAATTGAGTGGAAGTAGGATAATCCAAATTCGGGGTCAAAAAGTATAATTTCAATTACACAGTTACATAATTTAGGCCAAAAAGGAGCAAACAAATTATCTTTAGTTTATCAACCTTTAATCATTTTTTTTCTTTTTTAAGATTACGATTAACATATTTTAAGCCTACTATCTTAACAAAAAATCAGAGTGGCACAGGCGTGTTCTTATCTATAATAGACTTCCAGATCCAAAAAACAAAAAAAGTGGGTAAGCCATAATAGGAATTACACTTGATGAATTTACACACAATAGAACACCCCAATCAATCAAATATAAGGACAAACACTAACTGTACATACACAGATACATAGATATAACATAACACAATTGCATAAACAGAATTCAACAATTAAAATTAAAATCAACAAAAGATGAAAGCTTGACGAAGTAGGATAAAAAATCAGAGTTCGAGAATATACAGGAAAAATAATTTAAGCAAAAAGTAAATTATCAACCTATCTTAAATTTATTAGCCTACAATTTCTAATATCTTTTACATCTGCTGATCTGCTATACAAATAACATATCATAACCCACAGTTCCCAGGATGGAAACCTGGCTCTGATATTTTTTTAGTGATTTTATCACAATAATTGCTTTATAATAAGATAATAGATAATTTATATCCTGAAAATTAAGATATTTTACAACTACTATCTTAATAAGACGACAGAATTTTTCAAGGATATTTACCAGAACAATCACTTTCTAATGCAATAATCGAAAACCTATTCATTCCTGAAAATTAAAATATTTTACATCTTCTATCTTCACAACCTATCAGAGTGGCGCAGCGGAAGCGTGGTTGGCCCATAACCGGCCAACCCACAGGTCCCAGGATCGAAACCTGGTTCTGATAATTTTTTATATTTTTGTATCTCACATATGCTATTTAGTATTTACCAAGTGTCAGCAGATCTTTGGTAGCCTGGTAGGGTCATAACCAATGGCTTTGATAAAAAGAACTTTTTTCGAGGATAAGTTGATAACTACATCAAAACAGATTTCAATAAAAACCCTCAAATTTCAAGATATGACAAACACTTAACACAACAAAACAGCACACAAGACAGAAATCTCAGAAAGTAAACTTTAACATTTAAACACCATAAGAACCAGAATTTAAACAATATTAAGTATATAACCCCATGAAGATCACACACTAACTATATACATATACATACAATGATTACACAATTGCATACACAAGATATAATAACCAAACCAAAAAAAAAAGGTGAAAGAACTTGAGGAACATAATAATTGTAACCCAAATCCCAACAAGATTGACTTTAAAATATTAAACATGGGAAGAATATTTGGGGAAATACTCCTAATAAAAATACAAATCAGAAATGAAAATAGGTAAGAACACACCTGGGACTGGGGAGATCTGAAATATTTATAGGAATCGTTGAACTAGTCCAATATATATTAATGATAATATGGGTGTATATTTATAGTTATATACTACTACGAAACAATTGTGGATGGAGGAATATTTATAATTAATAATTCTTTGATTCTATTTAGTGTCATATATATCGGAAATCAGTTTGGCTACTTGATAACCAGTACTCGGATTTAACGAAGGATACTCAATTCGTAAAACAGATGCATAAAATAATTCCTGTTTGACTGATATATGCATCTGAAATCTGATATTAGTATATCGGTAAATGATTTTACTTTTGGAAAAAGACATATAAGGCGATACTTTATTATTATTATTAGAAAAATAAATTTACGGAAACATAATAAAATCCTGGGTTGAAAAGTTCCAGATTCAAAAATCAACATAAGTGGGAAGCCATCTCCGAAAGATCAAACAATAACTAGAACTGAAATCAGCAAAAGAGGAAAACTTGAGGGGGGGATAATAATACATATGAATAAAACTCTAAAAATACGGGAAATTGAATTCAAGCCAAAAGGGAATGACCAACCTAACTTTAATATTACTCTCTAATTCTAATAAGATAATAAACAATCTTCTCTCTAAAGATTAATATATTTCAGATGTGATATCTTAACATCAAATCAGAGTGGTGCAGCGGAAGCGTGGTGGGCCCATAACCTACAGGTCCCAGGATCAAAACCTGGCTCTGATAATTTTTTTTATTTTATTTTTTATCATTCTGATCCTAATAATGATTTAGCTACAACACTATTAGAATTCTCAAGACAAAAAAGGTTACTGATAACTAAATTTCCTCCTCATTTGACTGAATTACGCATCCAATATCCGAAAAATAAAGTTCACCATGTTCTGTTCGAAAACATACAACAGGTTTTTAAATCAATATCAAAACCTTCTCAGGTTTTCGAGAACCCGGGATAAAAATGTAACTCCGGAGCTAAAACAGTTTCTGAGCCAACACCCCCAACAAATAAATTTCAGGTAAAACATAAAATAGACACAATAAAAAAACACCCAACTGAAGCAATAGTAAGGCCACACTCACCACACTATTAGCATATACATAAATGTATATATTATGATTACAAGAATTGCACATACCAAAAACTAAAATCAACAAAAGGGGGTGTAGAAATCGAACCCCTTGAAGCAAATAGAGTTTAAAACATGGGAAAAAAATATATGAAAATATAAATATTTGTATGCAAAATGGATAGAATAAAGAAAGGCAGAAATGAAGAAAAGAAGAGAAGTCTGACCTAGGGCTGGGGAGAGAGAGATCCGGGAGGATAATATTGATGATGAAATCGTTGAATTATTCCTGTGAATCTTTGATGATAATATTCCTTGTGTGCATCTGTGTTGTGGACTCTTATGTAAATTACTCATTCTTTAACTTATCATGTACCCCCCTCCCTTTTAGTCCACAACTGTTACTTCCTCTTTCTTTTTCTTTTTTCTTTTATTATTAATATTTGGTATCTGGTTTTTCTAGCATGCACCGGTATATAAATTTAACTCATTTTAATTATTGTAATCTTTATTTACCGAGAGGGTCCATCATAAAAACCAATTAGAATGAGTTAGAATTAAATATATTTAATACTTCACACTAGAAAAATAGTTATTTACATTATATTAATTTTATTATTTTTTCGATTATTTGGTTAAACGCAATCAATAACTAAATTATTGAAAAGTAAGAAAATTATTACAGAAAAATGAACCGAATTATATAATTTGGTTAGATCCGCCAAAATTATTTTAATTATTTAATATAATTTTCGGTTAATCAAACTAAATGTACACCCTACCATCTAAATGGTTCCAAGAAGTTGAGTATATAGATATACCCGATTATACGATGATATTGATTAAAGTTTTTAGTCAAAAAAAATGTTTCAAATGACGAAATGTTAACAAATTTTCATATTTTTTGTTGAAAGCCGGTAAAATTTTAGTTAAGATTTTATAATTGAAAATACTCTAAAACTTGATAAAATTCACTCTTAAGAAATAAAATAGAGTTAAAAGCATTTTGTGTACCTGAACTATTGAACATATGTACTTTATGTACCTCAACTACCATATCTAGCAGAATGAATGCTATACTATCAACTTCCCTGCAAAATGCATGCTGTCGTCAGTCTGGGGTTAACACCGCTAGCCTATTCTAAGCAAGGAATAAGACAGGGGGTATTTAGGTCATTTCATTGAGTTGCTTGTGTGTGTATATGGCGGCAAACAGACACAATAATTACACCCTAATTGATCTTCATTAATACACTCTCCATTTATTTCCCCTCTTTAATGCTCTCTTACCTTTATCCTAATGTCTTGGATTTTGAGAGAATCACGTTTTTATGAAACATATATGCCGACTGAAGCTCCCGATTACAAAAGTAAGCTCTGTTTTCATTTTTTTGTTCAATTTTGTATAGGCTTTTCATGATATATGTCTCAGTGATAACGTTTGTGTGCTTTGTATGTGGATCTATCAGTCTTATTTCATGGGCTGTCCATTTTTTGTTTGAAATCGTATTTATAGGATTTTTAATCGATTGTGTGCACAGGTGATATGGACTTATTTAGCATAAAGTTTCATGCTGGTGGTCAGTCCAATGTAGAACTGGATTATATGTTGGTGGCACTTACAGGTATGTTGATAATTGCGATGTTGACGAGATGTCTTTGTTAGAGTTTGGTACCATGTTAGAATAGGCTTTTGGCCATCTTGGATATTGTGAATTCTCGTATAAATTGTCAAATGTTAGTGGTTTAAACTTAACAAATAGGGATGATGATGTACTTACAATGTGTGGCAAACTTGATGAATCTCGATTAGTTTATGTATATGCTTTGACAATCGATGTAGAACAAACACAAGACTATTGTCCCTCTCAACAAGGAAATTTAGAATTTTTAAATCTTCCTAATCTTGATGAATATGATGAAGAGGAGATAGAAAACATTGTACTTGAGAATCTAGCACATAAATATGATAACAATTCACAAAATGAAAATGCTGTAGTGGGAAATGTGTCTGTTTCAAATGATGAGATTGTGGAGGTGGTTAGTGATGTTGATGGACAAAGTTTTCATGATGATTCTTCTAATATAGATAGTACTGATGATGAGGTGTGTGTTGCCAAGGAAAATAGGAAATAAGTTAAAGAACACAAGGAAGCTGGTTGTGACATAGGCCATGATTTTATTGAGGGATGTCTTTTAGAAATTAGTGATAATGAGTACAATAGTGAAGAGGAGAGGATGGTTGCCAATAGTACTGATGAGGAGACAATTTTTTCCTGTATTTGATGAGAAAACAGATATAAAGGATCCAAAATTCTGCATTGGCATGTTATTTTGCAGTGGCAATAGTCTTGGAGTAGATGTGAAGAAACATGCCATAATGCATAGGAAACAAGTAGTTCAATGTAGAAATTTTGACAAGAGGATTAGGTTTGTTTGTAAGTGTAATATATAAGTGATGATGTCAAAAATTACTGAAGATAACAATATCATTAGTGGCCCTGGTCAAAGTGTGAAGCATAGCCAAATGGAAATCTGATCAAGGGAGAATAATGAACTGTTACTTTTCATAATCTGGTAAGATTGGGGTTAGTCTTGTTAACAGGCATGAATGTGTGTTAAACAATCTTCTCACCAATTGGGAGAGATTGTTGTGCAAGACATGCATGTATCTAAACAAGACTAAGTCATTTTGTCAACCCTAAGTAAGTTGTATTGTTATCTTAATTTGAATTTTGTACTTGTAATATTTAAAGTCTGTAAAAATGTCAAAAGAGCAGACTGGAGCCTTTTTTCTATAAACAGTATCAAGCCTAAGAATTATATCTTGAAGAAGATCAAGAAGATCATGCCTCAGAAGAATTATAAAGAAGCTTGGAGTTGAATAAAACTGTTTTAGGAAAAATACTTTAAGTCAAGATCTCTACAAGTCACAAATTTAATGTTATAGAGAAGTCATTCGAGAACTCCAGAATGGCTTATAGAGAACTCAGAAAGCTTACAGAGAAATCAGAGATATCGACAAGCAAATCGAAGATGTGAAGATTGGAGATATCGACAAGTCATTTCTTCACTAGAGGACTCAGAGTTGTCGACAAGTATACATTCACTAGAGAACTCTTAGTTATCGATAAGTCTAAGTCTACTAGAGAATTCAGAGATATCGATAAGTCAAAATTCACTAGAGAACTCTAAGTTATCGACAAGACAAAGTGAATACATGATGCTGAGAGATCTCGACAAGCTAAAGTTCCATTCGAGAACTCAGAGACCTCTATAAGTCAAATTCACTAGAGCATTAAAGATCTCGATAAGTCATTATACTTATCGAGATGTCAAGATCTCTATGTGCCTAAACTGGAGATCTCGAGTAAAATTCTCAAAGTACAGAATCACAGACCAGTTCAATATTCAAGATAAACAATCAACAAACAATCCAACCAGCTGGATTGACAAGTCTACAAAAAATAGCTTGAAGAATGTGCAAGATCAATGGTAAAGATTAACTAACAAAGGAAGATCAAAGTGAACACGGGATACTAAAGATATGCTAAGCCAGAAATGGAAGATCTACTTTTCTATAAATAGAAATGACAAGTGACAGTTTAGAAAAGTTAATAGCATGTCTTATTATGTTAGGTCACACACACTGTAGAAAGGGGTTGAATACAGTGTTTAGCACAATCAAATCGAATACAAGAACTTAAGTAACAGAAAACAGATTTTATTCAACACAATAAACTCTGTTACAATATGGAACTGTCCTCTCTCAGTGATGAACAAATTATCACGAGAGCTGCTAGAGTTACAAAAAATAATAACTTTGATAATCGTAACACTTATAGTGTAAACTCTATGCCTGTGTTTATATACTACACAGTTATAAGATAATCTTCTAATTGATATGGAATATAATTATGCTTCCTAAAATATATTAACTAGTTCTCTTTTCTTCCAAGTATTCTATTCTTCATAGAATTCCTTCTTCATGCACAATTCTTTATGTCTTAGTCTCGATCTTCTTTCCTTTCACTCAGCCGCCTGCCTTATCTGAAAGTCATCTTAAGTCCTGATATTATCTCCTGATAAATATCTTCTGAACCTTAAGTTCTGATAACTTAAGTTCTGTCTTCAGTATAAGTGTTGATTTCCAGTTAAGTACTGATTTGTCCTGTTATGTAAGATCTGAAAACTAAACACAAATCATATTACACATGATATTATCAAATATATCTAACAATCTCCCCCAACTTGTAAATTAGCATAATATACAAGTTCAACAGATATTTGATGATGCCAAAAACATTAAGTACAAATGCATGAGAATTTGACTAGATGACTATAACTTACAGTCCTTTCAGCTTTACCATCTTTAACTTTTGATAACCGCTTCAGTCTGTATAAACTTCAGAATTTAAGTAGTTGTAGATCTTTGACTTGGCTTCAACTTTCAATTTCTTCTGATCTCTTTGATATCATGAGTTGTCCTGAGACAGTTCTTCAACAAACTTCTCTCTGCATATTCAAGTTCATTAACCATCCTCCTTTTAGCATTTATCAATTCAGCTGTATCTTCTCCAGTTTGAAAAATAGCTGCTCTGAGATCATTTATCTTAGCTTTTCTTATCTCCTGATCTAGTCTAATCAGATATGCCTTGTCAGACTCTAGATTGAATTCCACAGCCTTATAACCCAGAAAAGTAGTTATAATCCTAGCAGAGTTAGGCTTCATATCGACAATATCACCCTTGTGATCTCTTTACTTGGGATAGTATGTGCTGTCAGACTTTACAGAATAAAGCTTCTTCTGTCTTTGAATTTGAGACTTTAAATATCCTGCAGCACTATCTATTAATCTGTCTTTCCCTTGAAGTAGGAATAGAACATGTTCAAGTTCTTCAAAATACTTCAGTGGTATAGCATTTTTCTTAATCTGTTATACCTTTCCATCTGTCATAAAATATAACAAGATATGTTCTTTTAAGAAGGTATGGTAAACCATTTGTACAGATTCAAGTAGATTCAATCTTTCAGGATTTGCTCCAACACCTAGTTCACTTAAGGAAGTTGGATCATTGGTAGTGTTATGTACTCTTCTTTCATAAGAACTGCCCAACCCAAATTTATCTCTTGCTTCCTTTCCTGTAACAACTCTTGCTTCAAAACCACCTGTTGCAGTCTTCAAAGATTGAGTCTGTTTAGCTTTAGTGAATCCTGGTAGGAGTATCTTTGAAAGTTTAACATGAGCAATGTCAGAGGTTTCATTTTCCTTATCTTCTGATATCAAGCCAACTTGAGTTATGTTAGAGGTTGCTTGCTTCACTGTCATATCGAAACTTACTAAATCTTGACTCTGAACAACATGAGCCATGTTAGAGGTTATTTGAAAAATCTTCTTATGCATCAGAGTAAGATTAGCATCTGCTTTATCATCAATTATTTCTTCTTCCATGACTGGTGTAATATCCGGGATATATCGTGTAATTATTTTTGATATTAAATAATTATTATGTGTGTTCAGTATCTATTCTGTGAGTCAATTGTTAAATGTTATCTGTACTTGGATATTCAAAAATAATATTAATTGAGTATTTTAATTTTTATATGTCCAAAATAAAATATAGATAATTGTCATATCTTCCTAATTATTTTTATGTTGGTTTATGGATTTATAAGAATCATCTGAAATTTCTAAAAATTTTTTCCGGGTAATTAAAATCTATTTTATAAAAACGGGAACCAACCGACGTCAACCGTTGTTACGTTTTTAGAACCCGAAACTCTTTCGAGAACTCCTTCCTAACTTAATTGTAATATTCCGAGCATATTCCATGTTTCGACTTTTTCGATCAGGCGTACGGTTTGTTCTGCGCGGGTCCCGGCGCAACATTTTCGATACAATATTCATTTCGGTAAATCAATAAAACCCGTATTTACGATAAACGGGAGCTTTTTATTAAACTATCCTAATTATCACTTCGTAATACGTGTAACCAGGCGCTGAGACCAAGACCGCAGTACAAATTGTACTGATTTGGATAATTATCCCGAAAATCGATACCGTTTGGATCAGTTTTTACAAATAAACGTACCGTTTTATATCCGGAATGATCCAACGGGATACTAATTCTCCGTAATTATAAATAGCCTTTTCCGTATTTTATTTCGTATCAAAATCATTTGCAGATAGTTAATTTTATAATTTTCAGAGAAAAACCCTAATTTCCTAAAACTGTTCTAAGAATCAAACAAGCATTTGGAGGTGTTATTGAATTCAGTTTGGAAAGCTCGAGTAACCAATCTGAAGGTCTTGAAGAGCTCTACCAGATTCTGTAATCCATACACCTGCAGAAATCAAGGTTATTTTTCTAAAAATTTGTTTATTTTCGAATTTATTTTATTAAAAATATGAATTTTTGTTCGGATGATTGTTGGTATGATTTGATGATTTCATGTTGTAGAGCTTGTTTTCCTGATGATTTTCATATGTCATACGTCTGATTTGGAGTTCAATAACATGCTCAAAAGTGGGTTTAATTTTCGAATTTTAAAATTAGGGTTTGTAACCCGTATGAATGTTCCTAATTGAAATTTGGGGGTTTCTTATTCTGTGATAGATTGATGTTGTGTTATAGTGGGTTGTGTTCTCTGTGAAATTTGCAATCTAGTCGTATAAGTTTCATGAACCAACGAGGTCTGTAGAGAAGGGAGTTGTGTTTTGAAGTTTTCTGATGTTCGCCGGAAACTGGCAAAATTCACGGCCAAATTCCGGCCAACTCAGGGATGATTAGAATGATTTGTTGGTATGGTTGAGTTCCTGGTGAATTATAGATGTGATCTGGAGGTGTTGGTGGGGTGAGGACGCCGGGAAAGTGTTCTCCGGCCACCCCCGACGTTTTCCGGCGACTAGACTATAATATTTGCAGTTTGGTCCCTGAACTTTTGGGGACGATACAGTTAGGTCCCTGAAGTTTCCAGACTTTGCAAATTTAGGATTCCTGTTTATAAAATGTTTAAAAATCATATTTCCTATTTATTTTTATTATAAAAATTCATTTTTAATTTCTGAAAATTCTAAAAATTATTATTTTAATTCCGAAAATTATTTTTAATTCACAAATAAATCTAAATTAATTAGTTAATTAATTTCAGTTAATTTCTAATTGATTAATTGGTCAATTAATTCGAAAATTAATTGATTTAATTAATTATTAATTGATTTTAATTAATTATTTAATTAGATTTAATTATTTAAAAATGATTTAAAAATTCCGAAAAATAGTTTCGAGCTTTAAAATATTATTCTAAATTATTTTCAAGGCTCAATAATTATTCTAAAATTGTTTCGGAGCCAGAATTGGCCAACCGAACCCTGTTTATTAACCCAAAATTGATCCAACGACCCGTTTTAATTCCGAAAAATGTTTTAAAAATCATTTTAAATACCAGAAAGCCTATTTATGACCCGAGACTTCTTTATAAATAATATATCATTGATTACGTGATGTATTATGTGCTATATGTGACTTGTTGATTGACTATCGGTCAATATATTCGGTGTTTACTTGATTATTGCATAACTTTCAATCCGTTAATCGGATTTGGGCAAGACGAAAGGTAGATAGAAGTATGTGTTGAATAGAACTCTATGAGTTGATTATTGATAGATGCTTATGATATGAAAGCAGAAGAGGCAAGGCGTAGGAAAGGGAAACAGAGAGTTAAGGAGTAAGACGGTTGTGATTGGAAGCGAGTGCAGTGTAGTAAGCTAATATCAGGCAAGTGTTCTGAACTTTCTCGAGATATTGTAGTACTTGATAGTCTTGTTGATATTGCAAGTGCTTTGAAGCACTGGAACCCAAACCCTGATTCCAGTTATTATTCTTGAGCCATGAACCTTATTCTTTCTAGATCATTAAATATTATATACCCAAACACGAACCTCAAGTATACGATACTACTTCACAAATACATGCAAACAAAATCCCAAACACTGAACTGAATTACTTGTACATTCAACCATTGTATCCTATGCTTTGAAAACCCAAATCTTTGAAACCCTGAAATGTTGATTCCTTTGTTATCCAATTCTTTCATTACCCAGCATCTAAGCTTTTAAATTGCCTTATTGATCCTTACAAGGATTGAAACCCTTTCATTGTTAAACATTTATTGTTGTTAATGATTTCAGTTATTGTTTATTATTGCATATTCTGTTATTATGTTAGAATTGGATTATTTTTATAAAATTGTGGACCAGATTCGTGGTCAGACCATATAATGGTCAAGTTAGGCCAATGTGTGCCTTGGATCCAGTAGTTAGAGCAATGTTGTGTGCCTTGCCCGGGGTTAGTGCGTGACTGATCAGCAGCTTAACCTTGGTTTTTAAATTAAAAGTATAATATCCAATTCTAAATCATAATCTATCATTCACTTGATATCATAATCATATTCACCTGATGATCATTATTCTCAGTTTTGTCATTGTGACTTGCTGAGCTAGTTAGCTCATTTGTGTAATGTTGTTTATATTCTTTCCAGTTAAAAAGGAACCAGTTGGTAAAGAGGATCCCCAGTCCAGCGCAAGAGCTAGGGGTTCAGGTTGAGGAAGCTGAGCTAGTAGGCTTCTTTTGGGATAATTTAAGTCTGTAAAAGTTTGTAATAAGGTTTAATACTCAGTTTGAGTTTGAAATAGTTGGGATTTGATGATTTGTAATATATTAGTGTGTTTGGCTTGTGTGCATACTATAACCTGTTGTGGTCCATGGTGGTTGGTAAGTAGGGTCACTGCATATATTATTATTATCTTTATTATTGTTATAAACAGGTTATAATTAAGGTGTGTGTGTGGACCCCAAACTTCTGACCCGGGTTTGGAGGGCGCCACAGGTTTGGTATCAGAGCTACAGGTTATAAGTCACTGACACAAGCCTAGGTTAATGGGAATGGGTAGAGGGTTATGATTAGAAGTAAGGAATAGGAAGATAGAACGTCGAGAGGTTGAGTGCTTCGGTATATTAGGTATTAGTGTAATTCGCGTTATGGTACGAGATTCTTATATTGTGATATGATTTCAGATAGCAGCGATGGCCGACTCTTTTATTCCCGTATCAGCTGATCACTCAGAGCCTTCAGTTGGAGTGCCGTCTTCGGATCCACATCTTGTTATTCCACCAGCACTGGTTATTCTACCTCCACCGGTGTTGCAGCCCGTACCATTGCAGGCTATTCCACCTCCAGGCATGAGGCCACCTGTTAGAGGACCCCCACCTGCTGATTCAGGCTTTACTAGTCATTCAGTTACATGAGTACCTTTTCAGTTCTCTTCCTATCCTGTCCCATATCATCAGTTTGAGGCTTGCCTTATGGAGCAACGATTCCTTCAGGGTCAGATCCAGGAGTTATTGCATATTATGCGTACCCGAGAGATGGGGAGTGGTGAGAGATGACTTAGGGAGAGGCTCCAGGCATTTCGTAGAGCAGCTGCTGTGAGGATTGCTGAGGCTACACATGAGGATATCACTCCTGATTTCTTAGTGGAGTGGGCTAAGTGGGTTCTAGAGGAGCTTGAGGAGATTGGAGGTCCAGATTTGCCATGAGCCAGAACTTCAGAGATGGAGATGCGGAACAGTGTTGTTGTGATTATATAGTATGTACAGTAGTGTATAGTGTGTATCAGTAGACTTTTGAGTTGTATTTATAGACTAGCTATGCTGACGAGTGAGTAGGTTGTTGTACCCTTTTTGCTTTTACTTCCGAAGCGTCTTTACGCTTGTACTACCTAAAACTTTTGATCTATATATCAGTACCTTTTTCCTTTCCAGCACTGTCATTTACTTTATCGCACCTGTTTTACTTTACCTTATTTATTGCACCAATATACTCTGTAATACCATGTACCCTGTTTTCCATAACTGTTTATATTCTGAAAAGAAGCATGCAATTTACTTAGTTACAACTTTTTTTAAAAAGGAGATATTCTTGTTTTACAAAACTTTTCCTTTATGCAAAGATTTGATTCAAAAGCTAAATAAATTATTTGATTCTTTACAGAAAATGCCTCCCAAAAGAAATACCCGCACCACCACCCAGAATGAGGAAACCAACAACAATAACAACCAAGATGATACAAACCAGAATGTGAACCCAGGACCCATGGACCCAGCAATAGCCCAGATTCTTCAAATCTTGGCCCAACAAACAGTTCACCTGACACAACAACAACAAAGACAGACCAATCCCCAAGTAACTTTTAAAACTTTTCAGGCAGTAAACCCACCAGAATTCAAGGGTTCCTTAGAGCCAATTAAAGCAAATGTTTGGTTAAAGGAAATAGAGAAGGCATTTGCCTTAGTAAAAGTAAAGGAAGAACAGAAGGTTGAGTTTGCAAGTTACTATCTGAAGAATGAGGCCACCTATTGGTGGAGATGGTGAAGACATTGGAAAGCACATATGTTATTACTTGGGAAAGGTTTAAGGAATTGTTTTTAGAAAAGTATTTTCCTCAGTTTGTTCAGGATCAAATGGAGCTGAAGTTTTTAGAATTAAAGCAAGGGAACATGTCGGTAACAGATTATGAGGGGAAGTTTGAGGAATTGTCAAGGTATGTGCCGTCGTATGTTGATACTGATAGAAAGAAAGCTAAGAGATTCCAGCAAGGCTTGAAGCCATGGATCAGAGGGAAGGTAGCTATTTTTGAATTGGATACCTATGCCGGGGTTGTACAGAAGGCTATGATCGCAGAGACAGAGAGTGAGATGTTCCAGAAAGATAAGGAAAGTAAGAAAAGGAAAGTTGAGGGAAGTGAGGGTCAGTCACAAACAGGGAAGTTTCCAAATTTTAAGAAGGGCAAGTTTCAGCCAGGGAGAAATTTTAATTTTAGGAGACAAAATACAGGAGACGGAGGCCAGGGCAATCGTCCAGCTAATGTGAATCAGCCAAATCAGTTGAGATTAACTTTTCCAGATTGTCAAGTATGTGGAAAGAAGCATGGAGGAGTTTGTAACAAGTTGAATGTGGTATGTTTTAAATGCAACCAAAAAGGGCACTACTCGAGGGAGTGCCGAAATCAGCCAGCAAGAGAGCCAGCAAATAAGGATCAGCCTATCCGAAATCCAGTAGTGAAAGTTCCAGCCATTGGATTTACATGCTTCAAATGTGGAAAGCCAGGACATATGGCCAGGGATTGCAAGACACCAGCCCCAGTCAGTAATGCATTAAGGATTATGGGATTTACCCCAACAGTGAATGAGACTCCGAGGGCTAGAGTCTTCGACATGTCAGTAAGGGATGCTATCCAGGATGCGGATGTCGTGGCAGGTACGCTTAATGTGAATTCTTTATGTGCCAAAGTGTTAATAGATTCGGGAGCAACTCGATCGTTTATTTCACAAGATTTTGTTAGTAAGTTAAATTGTCCAGTTGGGTATTTAAATGAAATAATGACTGTGGAATTAGCAAATCAAGAACGTGTAACTGTTAACCAAGTTTGTGGGAATTGTGAGATTGAGATTTCTGGTAGTAAGTTTTGTGTAGATTTGATACCGTTTAAGTTAGGAGAATTTGACGTTATATTAGGAATGGATTGGTTATCCAAGCATGATGCTCAGATAGATTGTCGAAATAAGAAAGTAATGGTGAAAACGCCAGATGAAAGAATAGTAACGTTCAAGGGACAGAAGCAGGTAAAGAAGTTCTTAACGATGATTCAATCCAAAAAGTTACTGTGACAAGGATGTGAGCATTTCGTAGCATATGTGATTGACAGAAGTCAGGAGCCAACAAAACTTGAAGATATTCCAGTTGTGAAGGAATTTCCAGACATGTTTCCCGACGAATTACCAGGACTTCCTCCAGATAGAGAAATTGAATTTGCGATCGACTTAGCACCTGGAACAGAACCAGTATCCAAGGCCCCGTACAGAATGGTGCCTGTTGAAATGAAGGAGCTAGCAAAGCAATTGCAGGAATTGTTAGAAAAAGAAGTAATCAGACCCAGCGTATACCCGTGGGGAGCCCCGGTATTATTTGTCAAGAAAAAAGATGGAAGCATGAGACTGTGCATCGACTATAGGGAGCTCAACAAGCTGACAATCAAGAACAAATATCCGTTACCCAGAATCGATGATCTGTTTGACCAGTTGAAGGGAGCCAAGTACTTCTCCAAAATTGATTTAAGATCGGGATATCATCAACTGAAGATCAAGCCAGAAGATATACCAAAGACAGCTTTCAGAACAAGGTATGGACATTATGAGTTTTTAGTGATGTCTTTTGGATTAACCAACGCCCCAGCAGCATTTATGGACCTGATAAACAGAATTTTCAAGGAATATTTGGACAAGTTCGTTATTGTATTTATAGACGATATTTTGATCTATTCAAAGACGGAGGAGGATCATACGGAACATTTAAGGACAGCTTTGGAGATTTTAAGGAAAAAGAAGTTATATGATAAATTGTCGAAGTGTGAGTTTTGGCTACAGGAAGTTCAGTTCTTAGGACACATAGTCAGTAATGAAGGGATCAAAGTGGACCCGGCAAAGATCGAGGCAATTATGAATTGGGAAAGACCGAGAACACCCACTGAGGTAAGAAGTTTCTTGGGATTGGCAGGATATTATCGACGATTCGTTCAGAATTTCTCAAGAATTGCAACACCATTGACAAAGCTTACACGAAAGAATGAAAAGTTTATATGGAATGACAAGTGCGAAGAAAGTTTTCAGGAATTGAAGCAGAGATTAATCACGGCACCTGTTTTGTCACTTCCAGACGATCAAGGGAATTTCGTAATTTATAGCGATGCTTCTTACAAAGGATTAGGATGTGTTCTTATGCAGCACAACAAGGTGATTGCGTATGCGTCAAGGCAATTGAAACCACACGAACAGAAGTACCCTCCTCATGATTTGGATTTAGCAGCCATAGTATTTGCTTTGAAAATTTGGAGACATTATTTGTATGGAGAAAAGTGTGAGATTTTCACGGATCACAAAAGTTTGAAATATATATTTACCCAGAAGGAACTTAATATGAGACAAAGGAGATGGTTATAATTGATCAAGGATTATGATTGCTCGATTAATTATCATCCCGGTAAGGCGAACGTTGTAGCAGATGCGTTAAGTCGGAAGGAAAGGTTAAATGTGTTATCCGTACCTGAAGAGATATATAAAGAATTTCAAAAATTGGAATTGGAGATTAGAATTTGCAAGCCTGAGGAAGCAAAAGTGTACAGTATGATTTTCCAACCGGAGTTATTGGAGAAAATAAAGAAATGCCAGAAAGAGGTAATGAATCAAGATATAAATAGTTTGGTAGGTGAGGAATTATGCACGCAACAAGATGATCAAGGTATTCTTAGATTTTCTTCAAGAATTTGGATTCCACCAGTGACAGAGCTGAAAAATGAAATTTTACAAGAGGCACATAGTTCAAGATATTCCATCCATCCAGGGAGTACCAAAATGTACAGAGATTTAAAGAAGAATTATTGGTGGCCAGATATGAAGAGGGAAATTGCGGAATGGGTTAGCAAATGCTATACCTGTCAGAGAGTTAAAGCAGAGCATCACAGACCAAGCGGATTGCTACAGCCATTGGAGATTCCCGAGTGGAAGTGGGAACATATTACCATGGATTTTATAGTTGGATTACCAAGGACAAGGGCTAATTATGATGCCATTTGGGTTATAGTAGATAGACTTACCAAGTCAGCTCATTTTCTGCATATAAATGAAAGATTTTCGCTTGACAAGTTAGTCCATATGTACCTAAAGGAAATTGTAGTTCGTCATGGAGTTCCAATGTCTATTGTATCTGATCGAGATCCACGATTTAATTCAAGATTTTGGAAGAGTTTTCAAGAATATTTAGGAACAAAATTGAATATGAGTACGACCTATCACCCACAGACGGACGGCCAAAGTGAAAGAACGATCCAGACAATCGAGGACATGCTACGTGTTTGTGCTATTGATTTCAAAGGAAGTTGGGATGAGCATTTACCCCTGGTAGAATTTGCTTATAACAACAGTTATCACGCCAGCATTGGGATGCCACCTTATGAAGCCCTTTATGGACGCAAATGTAGATCTCCAGTATATTGGGACGAAGTAGGAGAACGCAAAATACTCGGACCCGAATTGGTCCAGCAGACAAAGAAAGTTGTTAAAATTATCCAGAAAAGATTAATAGTCGCACAAGATTGTTAGAGGAAATATGCAGATCAGTCAAGAAAAGACATGGAATTTGAGGAAGGAAGCTTGGTATTATTGAAAGTATCACCGTGGAAAGGACTAACGAGGTTTGGGAAGAAAGGGAAGCTAAACCCAAGATATATCGGACCTTTTGAAATCCTAAAGCGTATTGGCAAAGTAGCTTACGAGTTGGCGTTACCTCCGCACATGGAGCACATTCACAATGTTTTTCACATATCGATGCTCAAGAAATATAATCCAGACTCCAGGCATGTAATAGAATATGAGCCAATAGAGCTTCAGGCAGATTTATCGTATGTAGAGAGTCCGATAAAGATTCTAGAGGAAAGAGAGAAAGTATTGAGAAATAAAGTGGTAAAGTTAGTAAGAGTATTATGGAGAAACCCAAAGGTTGAAGAGTCAACCTGGGAATTAGAAAGTGATATCAGAGAAAAGTACCCTCATTTGTTTTCTTAGGAGATTCTGAGGACAGAATCCTTTTAAGGGGGGAAGGATGTAATATCCGGGATATATCGTGTAATTATTTTTGATATTAAATAATTATTATGTGTGTTCAGTATCTATTCTGTGAGTCAATTGTTAAATGTTATCTGTACTTGGATATTCAAAAATAATATTAATTGAGTATTTTAATTTTTATATGTCCAAAATAAAATATAGATAATTGTCATATCTTCCTAATTATTTTTATGTTGGTTTATGGATTTATAAGAATCATCTGAAATTTCTAAAATCTTTTTCCGGGTAATTAACGGGAACCAACCGACGTCAACCGTTGTTACGTTTTTGGAACCCGAAACTCTTTCGAGAACTCCTTCCTAACCTAATTGTAATATTCCGAGCATATTCCATGTTTCGACTTTTTCGATCCGGCGTACGGTTTGTTCTGCGCGGGTCCCGACGCAATATTTTCGATACAATATTCGTTTCGGTAAATCAATAAAACCCGTATTTTCGATAAACGGGAGCTTTTTATTAAACTATCCTAATTATCACTTCGTAATACGTGTAACCAGGTGCTGAGACCAAGACCGCAGTACAAATTGTACTGATTTGGATAATTATCCCGAAAACCGATACCGTTTGGATCAGTTTTTACAAATAAACGTACCGTTTTATATCCGGAATGATCCAACGGGATACTAATTCTCCGTAATTATAAATAGCCTTTTTCCGTATTTTATTTCGTATCAAAATCATTTGCAGATAGTTAATTTTATAATTTTCAGAGAAAAACCCTAATTTCCTAAAACTGTTCTAAGAATCAAACAAGCATTTGGAGGTGTTATTGAATTCGGTTTGGAAAGCTCGAGTAACCAATCTGAAGGTCTTGAAGAGCTCTACCAGATTCTGTAATCCATACACCTGCAGAAATCAAGGTTATTTTTCTAAAAAATTGTTTATTTTCGAATTTATTTTATTAAAAATATGAATTTTTGTTCGGATGATTGTTGGTATGATTTGATGATTTCATGTTGTAGAGCTTGTTTTCCTGATGATTTTCATATGTCATACGTCTGATTTGGAGTTCAATAACATGCTCAAAAGTGGGTTTAATTTTCAAATTTTAAAATTAGGGTTTATAACCCGTATGAATGTTCTTAATTGAAATTTGGGGGTTTCTTATTCTGTGATAGATTGATGTTGTGTTATAGTGGGTTGTGTTCTCTGTGAAATTTGCAATCTAGTCGTATAAGTTTCATGAACCAACGAGGTCTGTAGAGAAGGGAGTTGTGTTTTGAAGTTTTCCGATGTTCGCCGGAAACTGGCAAAATTCACGGCCAAATTCCGGCCAACTCAGGGATGATTAGAATGATTTGTTGGTATGGTTGAGTTCCTGGTGAATTATAGATGTGATCTGGAGGTGTTGGTGGGGTGAAGACGCCGGGAACGTGTTCTCCGGCCACCCCCGACGTTTTCCGGCGACTAGACTGTAATATTTGCAGTTTGGTCCCTGAACTTTTGGGGACGATACAGTTAGGTCCCTGAAGTTTCCAGACTTTGGAAATTTAGGATTCCTGTTTATAAAATGTTTAAAAATCATATTTCCTATTTATTTTTATTATAAAAATTCATTTTTAATTTCTGAAAATTCTAAAAATTATTATTTTAATTCCGAAAATTATTTTTAATTCACAAATAAATCTAAATTAATTAGTTAATTAATTTCAGTTAATTTCTAATTGATTAATTGGTCAATTAATTCGAAAATTAATTGATTAATTGATTTAATTAATTATTAATTGATTTTAATTAATTATTTAATTAGATTTAATTATTTAAAAATGATTTAAAAATTCCAAAAAATAGTTTCGAGCTTTAAAATATTATTCTAAATTATTTTCAAGGCTCGATAATTATTCTAAAATTGTTTCGGAGCCAGAATTGGCCAACCGAACCCTGTTTATTAACCCGAAATTGATCCAACGACCCGTTTTAATTCCGAAAAATATTTTAAAAATCATTTTAAATACCAGAAAGCCTATTTATGACCCGAGACTTCTTTATAAATAATATATCATTGATTACGTGATGTATTATGTGCTATATGTGACTTGTTGATTGACTATCGGTTAATATATTCGGTGTTTACTTGATTATTGCATAACTTTCAATCCGTTAATCGGATTTGGGCAAGACGAAGGGTATATAGAAGTATGTGTTGAATAGAACTCTATGAGTTGATTATTGATAGATGCTTATGATATGAAAGCATTAGAGGCAAGGCGTAGGAAAGGGAAACAGAGAGTTAATGAGTAAGACGGTTGTGATTGGAAGCGAGTGCAGTGTAGTAAGCTAATATCAGGCAAGTGTTCTGAACTTTCTCGAGATATTGTAGTACTTGATAGTCTTGTTGATATTGCAAGTGCTTTGAAGCACTAGAACCCAAACCCTGATTCCAGTTATTATTCTTGAGCCATGAACCTTATTCTTTCTAGATCATTGATTGTTATATACCCAAACACGAGCCCAAAGTATACGATACTACTTCACAAATACATGCAAACAAAATCCCAAACACTGAACTGAATTACTTGTACATTCAACCATTGTATCCTATGCTTTGAAAACCCAGATCTTTGAAACCCTAAAATGTTGATTCCTTTGTTATCCAATTCTTTCATTACCCAGCATCCAAGCTTTTAAATTGCCTTATTGATCCTTACAAGGATTAAAACCCTTTCATTGTTAAACATTTATTGTTGTTAATGATTTCGGTTATTGTTTATTATTGCATATTCTGTTATTATGTTAGAATTGGATTATTTTAATAAAATTGTGGACCAGATTCATGGTCAGACCATATAATGGTCAAGTTAGGCCAATGTGTGCCTTGGATCCAGTAGTTAGAGCAATGTTGTGTGCCTTGCTCGGGGTTAGTGCGTGACTGATCAGCAGCCTAACCTTGGTTTTTAAATTAAAAGTATAATATCAAATTCTAAATCATAATCTATCATTCACTTGATATCATAATCATATTCACCTGATGATCATTATTCTCAGTTTTGTCATTATGACTTGCTGAGCTAGTTAGCTCATTTGTGCAATGTTGTTTATATTCTTTCCAGTTAAAAAGGAACCAGTTGGTAAAGAGGATCCCCAGTCCAGCGCAAGAGCTAGGGGTTCAGGTTGAGGAAGCTGAGCTAGTAGGCTTCTTTTGGGATAATTTAAGTCTGTAAAAGTTTGTAATAAGGTTTAATACTCAGTTTGAGTTTGAAATAGTTGGGATTTGACGGTTTGTAATATATTAGTGTGTTTGACTTGTGTGCATACTATAACCTGTTGCGGTCCGTGGTGGTTGGTAAGTAGGGTCACTGCATATATTATTATTATCTTTATTATTGTTATAAACAGGTTATAATTAAGGTGTGTGTGTGTGGACCCCAAACTTCTGACCCGGGTTTGGAGGGCGCCACAACTGGCATATAAACCTTTACAGGTTCATCAACCTTTTCTTTGCCCTTGGACCTTGGATCAATTTCCATTTGTGATTTGGCCTCGGTTGCCTCAGAACTTGTTCTTTCCTTTATCACAATACCCTTAGGCTTTGGAAATTTCTTTTCAACAACAGAAGCTTCATATTTTGTCTTGACACCTTCTGCTTTGAGTCTAACTTCTTCTCCTTTTAGACTCTCAAAGTCCATTCCTGGATTTTCTTTAAGAAATAACTGCTTTGAAATTTCTTCATCAAGTTCTAGATATCCACCAGAACTTATTCTTTTACCAGTATCAGAACTTATTCTTCTCCCAGTATCAGAACTTGTTCCTTGACTTGTAATTCTAGCTTTACTTGACGAAAGTCCTTTGCCTTGACCTTGACCTCTACCCTTATTAGAGTT
The DNA here is from genome assembly GCF_009905375.1 of Apium graveolens. Taxonomy (NCBI): domain Eukaryota; kingdom Viridiplantae; phylum Streptophyta; class Magnoliopsida; order Apiales; family Apiaceae; genus Apium; species Apium graveolens. The sequence goes on along the minus strand of NC_133655.1, from coordinate 198,452,616 downwards.
TCCCTGTCATCATTTCCATCATCCTTTCCTTTCAGTGTCTGAATAGATTTGCATTTGGACTTAATCACTTTCTCCCCCTTTTTGGCATCAGCAGGTAATAGAAGAGAGACAAGCAATTCCACTGAGGATTGGATCTCATGAGTTGACTTTGGTAAGAAGCCTGATTCTTCAAAATTTCTTCAATTTGAGCTTGTTGCTTCTCCTGAGTTTTCTCAATGTAGGCAATTCTGTCGAAGGCGGGCTTGAAAAATCTGTTCTTTTCAAGTTTCACATTCATATCTTGCTGGATTAGAGCTTCCTGAATTTTGTTCACCTTGTCATGAGTTATTGAGTGTTGACCTTGAAGGTGCCTTGTACTCAATGCAGTAACTCTCAGCTGTGCCTTGAAATCATCATTTATCAGCATTTCGTCAGCTTTTCATCAGCTTTTGCAAGATGATCAGCAAGAATCTTTTCAGAAGGAACAAAACTAACTGAGTTCCATTCTTTAATCCACTCCTTTCCTCTAGGAGTTTCACTCCAAGGTACTGGTGCTTCCCCTGTAACAAACTTCTTGACTAGCAGTATGTGAGGTGCATGTCCTGATGGGCCAGCATTTATCTACAAGATGATCTGCTTTATGAACAGTTTGTTGAGGTGCATGTCCTGATGGACCAGCTGCATCAGCATCTAAATTACCAGCAGCTTCACCAGTAGTTTTTTCATTAGAAGCATCAGAACTTGTAGATCCTGCAGTATCAGCATCCTCTGATAAAATAGCAGTATGTGAGGCTATAGAGGCTTCAACATTTTCCTCTAAATTCTGATCTGCAGCCAGGTTCTGATCAACATTCAAAAGTGATGTTGTTGGTGGAGTGAGTTGAACTGGTGGAGCTTCCAAGTACAAAACCTCAGGCACAATCAGGTTATGAATATCAATTTCAGCACTTGTACCTGGTTCTTCAGTATGTACTGGATCAACTATAGGTGACATAAAAGGTGTAGGTATTTTAGCTTGAGTAGTTTCATGTTGTGCAGAAGGAAGTAATTCAATAACAACTGGTTTTGTTGAGATCAGAGATTCCTGATCCCCTTCCTTAGCTGCTTCCACTACATCTTCTGAATCTGACTCAACTATATCCCTATGAGCTCTCTGTTTCTTTAATTTCCTCAAAGGTGGAGACACCGTAGGAGCTTTATCATCAGAATTTAATTTTCTAAGCCTTTTGAGGGGCCTAGAACTCCCAGTTACAGTATCTTTCTGAGAAGAAACCTTCTCAGCTTCTACAATAATAGGTTCTGATATTGGAACATGTTCCTCAATTGTTTTCTCAAATCAACGGAATTTAATCAAAACATTCATCATAAAATAAAGTTAAAAGTCGATGAAGTAAAGATTAATAAATTGCAATTCAACATGCACAGTCACATAATTTGAGAAACAAAGAACAAATCTTGCAATTTAAAGAAAATTTCATTAATATATCAGATGATTATATTCGATAAAATTTATCAATTACATGCAAAAATTACAATATAGTCCTATTCTACGATTCCTAACATCAACAGCCTTAGTCCTAGTCTAAGAAGCCTGACAAAGCTGACGGTGAAGAGAAACAGATGAATAACAATTAATTTTTCTTCCTACTTTCAACAAAGAGAACAGCAAGACGAATGATTTTCTCCTCTTGTCTAAGAATACGAAGATGAGCTTCTCTTTGGAAAGACAACATATCATTTTTAATGTTCATTGGAAGTTGAATCCAGATGACAAATGGAATGTTGTGGATAGGATATGAAGTTGGAATTCCATTTCGAAAAATGGTCACAGTTTCTGTTCCATAAGAGTAAAACCAACTGAAATGTGCCATTGTTTGAGAGAAATGAACAGATGTGATTTTACTGATGAATGATCAGTCATTTAAATAGGCAATGGAATACTAAGGGACGTGAGGACTGGTTAAACATTACAAATAAGAATAATGATCCCTCGACTCCCTAGACTGATGTATAATAATAACAGTCAGTAAAAGATCTAAAGCCAGAGTTAATGGGCACGGGATATAATAATAATTACTGTGCGCATGCAGTTTTTTCAAGACATGCACGTTAACCACTAACTCACAATGATGATGACTGTTTTATCTCACATTAACCAATATTCTGTAAAAATATTATCGTTCAAGTAATGACCAAAAATAAACATAGTAAATAAATACTGTCACGTCAGCATCAAAACTTGATTATTATCATGATTTAAAAGTCATCAGAATATGGCTCCTTAACTCGAAAAGTGAATGTGTATTCCTGTAATTCTTCACACAAATACTGATATGGTTTCATCAGAACTTAGTCATCAGAACTTCCATCAGAACTTGTCCTCAAAATTTATGCAATCTAACACATAAACTGTTCATCTAAAATAACATTAATCACCACAGTAATTTTCATTATTCATATGGAGTGTATGTGTGTGCATTAAGCTAAATATCAGACAAAGAGTAAAGTCTTATTCACTTCAGTATATCTTAGAAATAAGGCATAACTAAGAACTTTACTTAAAATCTGTCATTATTCTGAAGTCTACTTTAGAATGAGTTCATGCATGAGTCCACCTCAACTATTTTGTGCTCATTTTATATATCTTTTGAAATTCTATTTTACAGTGGCTTCTCAGTGTAAGTGAGTCACGACTACTTATCAGAATTTATGCTATTATCAGAGTATTTCTCTAGTAATCATAGAGTGTGAAAAGTCACCAAGAAAAATTTATTTTGCTTTTCTAATGCATATTACTTAATAGCAGCAATGCACTTGGGTCTTCCCTTCCATATTTTTACTCTAGATCTCAAAGGAGTACTTGATTTTTATTTCTTTTCTTTTTCTTCTGATAAGTGAGGCTTATCAGCACTTAGTACATTCACCAGATTTACTAACATCAGAACTTAACAAATAAGAAGCACTATTCTAGTTTTTGACTTAGTAATAAGATACACAAAGTAAACTTAACTAAGCTCAATATCATAATTTGCTTGTGTTAAAAGATTTCCACACAAATAATTACTTCAAACATGAGATCTTTAGTCTATTAAAGATTACTAGGTCAACATCTAGCACAATTATCCTCATTTGATTGAATAGTCACAGAAATATTCATATCACTATCAGAGTTTAGAAATTTACATCAGACAACAATCAGCACTTAAGTAATTTTCAATTTAAGCACAGAATACACAAAGATAGTAAAATCTGTAAATACTGATCATAAAGTCTGATGTATCAGAACATAAACTAAGCAGATTTAGAGAAAGAACTGAAACCATTCCAAGTTCATTTACCAATCTTTGAAAAGTAGCTTCACACAGTGGTTTTGTGAAGATATCTGCTAGTTGTTGATCTGTGGGAACAAAATGCAATTCCACTGTACCTTCATCTACATGTTCCCTTATGAAGTGGTACCTAATGCTGATGTGCTTTGTCATTGAGTGCTGAACTGGATTACCTATCATAGCAATAACACTTTGATTATCACAGTAAATAGGGATTTTAGAAAATTCTAACCCATAATCCAGTAACCGATTCTTCATCCAAAGAATCTGTGCACAACAACTTCCTGCATCAATGTATTCTGCTTCTGCAGTTGATGTGGAAATTGATATCTGTTTCTTGCTAAACCAAGAAACCAATCTGCCTCCAAGAAATTGGCAGCTTGCACTTGTGCTTTTCCTGTCAATTTTACATCCTGCAAAATTTGCATCTGAGTAACCTATTAGCTTAAAGTTTGCTTCTCTAAGATACCACAATCCCAGATCAGTTGTACCCTTAAGGTACTTGAAAATTCTTTTCACGGCTGTTAAGTGAGGTTCTCTTGGATCTGCTTGAAATCTTGCACAAAGACAGGTAGCACACATGATATCAGGTCTACTTGCAGTTAGATAGAGTAGAGAGCCAATCATACCTCTGTAATCAGTAATATCTACTGATTTACCAGTATCCTTATCCAACTTAGTTACAGTGGCCATAGGAGTGGATACACTTGAACAATCCTGCATTCCAAATTTCTTCAACAAATTTCTGGTGTACTTAGATTGACAAATAAAAGTTCCTTCTTCATTCTTCTTGACTTGAAGGCCCAGAAAATAGTTAAGTTCTTCCATAATACTCGATTGATATCTTGACTGCATCAGTTTGGCAAAATTCTTACAAAATCTGTCATTTGTAGAACCAAAAATGATATTATCAACATATATTTACACCAAAAGTAAGTCCTTTCCATGGTTGAGGTGTTAGTGTAGGTGCCCTAGAGGCAATACATTATTCTTTTATAATCTTTATGTCAGTTGATCATTCAATAAATGTATTTATTATGACCTTAATTACTACGATATTTTGTTAGCATAATAAATGTCCTTAGAATCATGATACAAATTGTATAGTTTAAGTACATGACTTGAACTTGAGATTATATAATATATCATATTCTTAAAGGTCCCTAGTCGAGTATTATTATATAGGACAATAATAATACATAGATAGACTAGTATGTTGTTTGACAAGATAACCACATCTCATTGGTTATAAGTATGGGGATACTAAAGTCAATACATAGGTACATGTGAGAGTACATAGTACTGGACAGACCCACAGTGAGATTCTTCATGTTTAATAAAGTCATAAGAAAGACTCACAGTGATAATGGTGTAACGATCCTTTGACTTGAAATCATTATATTTTTATACGAGGATTAATATACTTTGACTACATTAAAAGTTACTTTTGATCGGGTGATGATAAAAGTGGACATCGGGTATATCATGAGTCGTATGAGAAATATGAATGATAGATAAAGGATTTAACCCTCCTATAATTAGGAGAGATATTATTGGCCTCTTGATTGAGTGAGATTATAAAAGCATGGCCATGCTCAAATAATGATTTGTCTCGATAATCTACTCATGGATCAAGTAAACCCGGATTAAATGTTGAAGAGGATGACTAAATACATGCCTCGAGTTTAATCTATAATATGTATGGTTAAAGGGATTATATTACACAAAAAACATTAATCACGAAAGGTTTTATCTAATCATGATTTAATTATTGTTTAATTGGATAACAATGATGTATTACTAGATACCGCTCATTGTTTATAATTTTATTAGAGAATAAAATTATTGCCAATTAAATAATAGCCTATAGGGTCGCACAAATAGAGCACTTAATGGAATAGTTAATTTAAATTATGGATTTCAATTAATTGATGATTATTTGAATTTTATTATAATTAAGTAAGACTTAATTGAGATAATATAAATTCGAATTAAAAGGAATGTTTTTTGCCCATAATAATTAAGTATGACTTAGTTATTAATTAAATAATAGAAATTCGTTTTTATTATTTAATCCAATACCTACTAGGGTTGGGATTTGCTGTTATGGGCCTTTTTAATCAGCCATTATAAATACATAATGATAAGTTAAAGAGGCTTGTACGTTTTTGAGAAAACCCTAGCAGCAAAGAGAGGCAGAGACAATTCAGATCGTCAAGAAGGAGGCTAGTACATCCATTCCGTAGTCAAGTTCGTGAGACGTTCTTGAAGGTGCTCGTGTGGATACCATAGAGGTGTTTCTCCGAGAGGTAGACACAAAGCGTGATAGCTAGGATCTCCGTTGAGTTCGTGAAAGTTAAGCTCTTGAAAGGTATGATTCGTTATCTCCATAATCTGCCCATAATTATACATGGATCCTGTTTTTTGGGTTTCGAAATTTTTGTTTTATTTACGTTTATCCGCTGCGTTTTATGCCTTCGAAACCCAATAATGGCATCAGAGCTACGTGTATAAGGGGCTGATTTGGTTACGTGTTTACTGTATTTTTACAAGTATGCATGTGTGATGAGTCTGCCATGATAACAGTTATGTTATATGAGTCTGCCATGATAACAGTTATGTTATATGAATGATATGATGAATCTGTTAATGATCTATATGATGATACTGTTATGTTTAAGATCTACCATAACTCATATGTATGCGATCTCTTAAATTATGTATACTGATACATGTTTTTGGTAACTGGGATATGGATCGTGTGTATACTGATACATGCTTCTGGAATAGTATTCTGATACATGTTTTGCTAGTATTCTGATACTTGATTTTGCAAAAATTTCCGCCATCGGGGGGCTCGTTGAATATCCGCGTGCTTAGGGTTTCGTTTTTAATTTGTGCTTATGACATATGCTTTACTTATTTATTATTCTTGATTGGATCATGATAAGTGATAAATAGTATGTCATCTTTATATGATCTATCATGTTCTTTAATGGTTACTTGAGCATGGTGCATAGTTATGGCCTTAAGACCTTAGTTGTAATGGTTTATTCTTTTGGTTTGTAATAAATACGACTTGCATGTTGTTTTCTATTTGTAGTTGTTTTATCTCGAATGTAACTCGAGTTCTTTTGTAAGTTCATTAGTATAATTCTTAATGTAACATCCAAGAAGGACAAGGGAAAGAGGAGGCATCCTATGGAGGCCAAGGAGACAATGGAAGCAATAGAGAAGACATATGTAATAGTTATTTTTACACCATAGACTGACCTTGATCTTTTCATTAGCCTGAAAAGATCACATAGGATTGGGCCATAACTATTGCACGTTTACTTTATGCACTTTTCATATGATGTATAAATAGTATGTGTAGAGTAGAAAATGCATGTTTTAATTAGATTAATGATGCATGTATGTATTAGATACATCACCCATGCCATGCCTTTAAACAAGATAAAATCTGTAACGACTCAAGATTTAAAATTAACAAATGATCATGAGATTCTTGTGTTTATGAAACACAAAATAAAATACGAATTTTCTTTATTTCTGACATGGGGCGATTTTGTCAACAACGGGTTCATAGAACTTGTAAGGCTGTGGGTTTTAAGCGAGACCGATGTGACTCCTCCACTACCTGGAAATCAAACCATTGACGAGTATTGATTTGAAGTATTTTATTCAAGGAAAAATTGGGAATCTCTTTATGATGGGATCATGATCGTTCTAAATTAAAAATCCCTAAGTAAAAATATTAAGTTTTAATCAGATGCTTTCCGATGAATGAACACTCATTAAATCCTAGATCGATAAGGGGAAGGGCTGTCAGTGGCAGGGGACTCCTATCTATCATGGTGAAATGCGACGAATATAAACGGTTATATTCGGATGTTGTATCATTGGGTCTAACTTAACTGAGTCATCATAATAAGGTGAATATAAACGGTTATATTCAACTATTATGAACTTAGAAGCATAGAGTTTGGTTAAAAATCTATTAGATAGATAAGATCAATTGTTATTCACCAAATTATCCAAGAATTATATATGATATAATTGACAACTGTTGTCTACCTAAATAATCATGTTTTAAGAATACCAGTGGTTGACTTAGATAATGACGAAATATGGATCTTGGCTCACTAGAAAGATTTATGGGATATACTTTCTGAATTAATAGTTAGGGCTATTAATTTGATATAAAAAATTGTGGGAGATATATAATGAATATATCATAATCATATGAACATAAAATTTTAACTCAGACAATCTAATGTTTATTTTGCACTTTTATTATTGTAGATACTGAGTAATGGCAAACAACACAAACACACTATCCGTACGTTCAGTCCTTGAGAAGGACAAGCTTACAGGAGGAAACAACTTCCTAGACTGGCAGAGGAATTTGAGGATTGTCCTCAGGCAGGAGCGCAAGCTTCATGTCATTGATATTCCTCCTCCAGGACCCCTTCCTGAGGGTGCTACTGCTGATGAACAAGCAGCACGCACAAGGGATGAGAATGGTGCAAATGATGTTGCATGTCTTATGTTGGCAACTATGTGTGCTGAGCTTCAAAGACAGCATGTGCATATGGATGCATATACTATCAATGAGCACTTGCAAAGCATGTTTGCAAGCCAAACTCGTCAAGAAAGGTTCAACATGAGTAAGTCACTTTTTAATTGAAAACAAGGGGCGAGTGAACCAGTTGGCCCACATGTTCTGAAGATGATTGGTTACATTGAGTACCTTGAAACTTTGGGTTTCCCGATTGGTCCGGAAACTGGTATTGACCTAATCATGAATTCTTTGAACAACAAATTCACTCAGTTTGTTGTGAACTATAATATGAATGAATTTGACAAAACACCTACTGAATTGTTGCATATGTTGATAACATATGAGACCAACATGAAGACAGCTGGACCTGCTCCCATACTGATGGTGGGAAATAAAGGTAAGGCCAAAGGGAAGGGCAAATGGAAGGGTAAGAAGAAGATTGGATCTGATTCTACACCCAAGCCAAAGTTAGGTCCCAAACAGGCTTTAAAGCCTAAAGGTGGTGTGGCCAAGGGTGAATGTCACTACTGTAAGAAAGATGGTCACTGGAAGAGAAACTGTCTAATTTACTTGGAGGATCTGAAGAAAAAGAAAGTAGTTCAGATTTCTGGATCAGGTATTTATGTTATAGAAGTCAATTTGTCTATTTCTACATCTTGGGTATTTGATACTGGATGTGCTTCTCATATTTGTATAAATGTGCAGGGCCTGCAGAGAAGTAGAATTTGGCTAAGGGAGAAGTGGACCTAAGAGTAGGAAATAGAGCAAAAGTTGCTGCTTTAGCTGTAGGGACTTATTATTTATCTATGCCCTCTGGGCTTGTTTTAAAACTAGAAGACTGTTTTTACGTGCCTGCGATTCGCAGAAACATTATTTCTGTTTCTTGTTTGGACAAGAAAGGTTTTTCGTTTACAATAAAGAACAACAGTTGCTCTTTTGCTTTGAATGATTTAACCTATGGTATTGCGCGTTTATTTAATGGTTTATATGTTCTTGATTTAGATAACCCTGTCTGTAATATAGAAAACAAACGACTTAAAATGAATGACTCAAATCAAACATACCTCTAGCATTGTCGTCTAGGCCACATAAATGAGAAACGCATATCCAAATTACATAAGGATGGATACTTGGATAAGTTTGATTTTGAATCATACCAAAAATGCGAATCTTGTTTGCTTGGTAAGATGACTAAAGCCCCTTTCACTGGTAAGGGTCAAAGGGCCACTAAACGTCTGGAGCTAGTACATAGTGATGTATGTGGCCCAATGCATGTAATGGCTAGAGGAGGCTACTACTACTTCATAACATTTAGTGATGATTTCAGTAGATATGAATATGTATATCTTATGAAGAACAAATCCGATTCTTTTGAAAAATTTAAAGAATACAAGGTTGAAGTAGAGAAGCAAATTGGCGGAGATGCAAGTATTAAGATCTTACAATCCGATCGTGGGGGTGAATACTTAAGCACCGAATTTAGAGAGTATTTGAAAGAGTGTGGTATTGTATCACAACTCACTCCGCCAGGAACACCTCAATGGAATGGAGTTTCAGAGAGGAGAAATCGCACCTTGTTGGACATGGTGCGATCGATGATGAGTCATGCAGATCTTCCAATTAGTTTCTGGGGTTACGCTGTAGAAACAGCGGCTTTCACACTTAACCGTGTTCCTACTAAGAAGGTTCAAAAGACTCCATATGAGATATGGAAGGAGAAACGGTCAGGCATGAACTTTATGAAAGTTTGGGGATGTAAGGCGTTTGTGAAACGTCAAGAATCTGACAAGCTTGGACCTAAATCCGAAGAGTGCATTTTTGTAGGATACCCTAATGAAACAAAGGCGTATTATTTTTATAGTCCTTCTGAGCAGAAAGTGTTTATTGCTCGAGATGTTGTCTTCATGGAAAGAGATTTTGTTTCCAAAAGAAACAGTGAGAGAACTATAGATCTCGATGAAGATCAAGAACCGCAAAATAGCATTGAACCTGAAGTGGAACAAGAGCAGAATAATGATAATGCTCAACAAACACAGGTTGTTCGTAGATCTGGTAGATTTCGCCATGAGCCAGAGAGATATGGATTTCTCATGACTCAGTGTGGTGATTTGATGCTCATAGATGAAGATGAGCCTCTCACATACCAAGATGCTATGAACAGTCCAGACTCTAAGAGATGGCTTGAAGCCATGAAATCCGAGATAGAATCCATGTACGAAAACCAAGTATGTACTTTGGTTGATCCACCTGAAGGGGTAAAACCCATAGGGTGCAAATGGGTTTTTAAGAAGAAAAAGGGCATGGATGAAAATGTTCAGACCTATAAAGCTAGGCTGGTTGCAAAAGGTTTCAAACAAATTCATGGTATTGACTATGATGAAACTTTCTCACCAGTGGCTATGGTCAAGTCTATAAGGATTTTACTTGCCATTGCAGCATTCCATGATTATGAAATCTGGCAAATGGATGTCAAAACAGCCTTCCTTAATGGAAGCCTTGAAGAGGATGTGTACATGATACAACCTGAGGGTTTTGTCGATCCAAAGAATGCTGGCAAGGTATGTAAATTACGTCAATCCATTTATGGATTGAAGCAATCCTCTAGGAGATGGAATATCCGTTTTGATGAAATAGTTACAGAGTATGGCTTTGTTTAAAATGAAGATGAACCGTGTGTTTACAAGAAGGTTAGTGGAAGCTATGTGGCATTCATAGTACTATATGTTGATGATATACTACTAATGGGGAATGACATACCTTCTCTAAAGGCTGTTAAGACTTGGTTAGGGAGCAATTTCTCCATTAAAGACTTAGGAGAGGCATCCTACATTCTAGGAATGAGGATCTATAGAGAAAGATCTAGAAGGATGATCGGTCTAAGTCATAGCACATACATTGATAAGGTTTTGCATCATTTTGGAATGTAAAATGCAAAAAAGGGATATGTCCCCGTGTCTCAAGGGATAACGATCTCCAAGGACCAGTGTCCGAAATCATTGGATGAGAAGGACCACATGAATAAAGTTCCATATGCTTCAGCAATTGGATCTATCATGTATGCAATGGTATGTACTCTCCCAGATGTCTCGTATGCTTTGAGCATGACGAGCAGATACCAGTATAATCCGGGTGAAGGTCACTGGATGGCAGTTAAGAATATTCTTAAGTACCTGAAAAGAACTAAAGATTCATTCTTGGTGTATGGAGGAGAAGAGAAACTCGTTGTAAAAGGTTACACCGATGCAAGTTTCCAAACAGACAGAGATGATACTGTATCACAGTCTGGTTTTGTGTTTTGTCTAAACGGAGGTGCTGTAAGCTGGAAGAGTTCAAAGCAAGAAACAGTAGCTGATTCTACAATGGAGGCTAAGTACATTGCAGCTTGTGAAGCAGCTAAGGAGGCCGTTTGGATTCGAAAGTTCATTTCTGATTTGGGAGTGGTTCCATCGATCGCAGATCCCATTGATCTATACTGCGATAATAATGGAGCCATTGCACAGGCTAAAGAACCTAGATCACACTCCCGGGCTAAACATATACTCAGGAGATTTCACCTTATTCGAGAGATTAATGAAAGGGGTGATATACACATATGTAAAGTGCACACAAATGATAACATTGCAGACCCACTAACCAAAGGCTTGTCATAGCAGAAGCACGATGGTCATACTAGTTCCATGGGTATTAGATATATGGGTGATTGGCTCTAGTGCAAGTGAGAGATTGTTAGTGTAGGTGCCCTAGAGGCAATACATTATTCTTTTATAATCTTTATGTCAGTTGATCATTCAATAAATGTATTTGTTATGACCTTAATTACTGTGATATTTTGTTAGCATAATAAATGTCCTTAGAATCATGATACAAATTGTATAGTTTAAGTACATGACTTGAACTTGAGATTATATAATATATCATATTCTTAAAGGTCCCTAGTCGAGTATTATTATATAGGACAATAATAATACATAGATAGACTAGTATGTTGTTTGACAAGATAACCACATCTCATTGGTTATAAGTATGGGGATACTAAAGTCAATACATAGGTACATGTGAGAGTACATGGTACTGGACAGACCCACAGTGATATTCTTCATGTTTAATAAAGTCATAAGAAAGACTCACAGTGATAATGGTGTAACGATCCTTTGACTTGAAATCATTATATTTTTATACGAGGATTAATATACTTTGACTACATTAAAAGTTACTTTTGATCAGGTGATGATAAAAGTGGACATCGGGTATATCATGAGTCGTATGAAAAATATGAATGATAGATAAAGGATTTAACCCTCCTATAATTAGGAGAGATATTATTGGCCTCTTGATTGGGTGAGATTATAAAAGCATGGCCATGCTCAAATAATGATTTGTCTCGATAATCTACTCATGGATCAAGTAAACCCGGATTAAATGTTGAAGAGGATGACTAAATACATGCCTCGAGTTTAATCTATAATATGTATGGTTAAAGGGATTATATTACACGAAAAACATTAATCACGAAAGGTTTTAAGTAATCACGATTTAATTATTGTTTAATTGGGTAACAATGATGTATTACTAGATACCGCTCATTGTTTATAATTTTATTAGAGAATAAAATTATTGCCAATTAAATAATAGCCTATAGGGTCGCAAAATAGAGCACTTAATGGAATAGTTAATTTAAATTATGGATTTCAATTAATTGATGATTATTTGAATTTTATTATAATTAAGTAAGACTTAATTGAGATAATATAAATTCAAATTAAAAGGAAAGTTTTTTGCCCATAATAATTAAGTATGACTTAGTTATTAATTAAATAATAGAAATTCAATTTTATTATTTAATCCAATACCTACTAGGGTTGGGCTTTGCTGTTATGGGCCTTTTTAATCAGCCATTATAAATACATAATGATAGGTTAAAGAGGCTTGTACGTTTTTGAGAAAACCCTAGCAGCGAAGAGAGGCAGAGGCAATTCAGATCATCAAGAAGGAGGCTAGTACATCCATTCCGTAGTCAAGTTCGTGAGACGTTCTTGAAGGTGCTCGTGTGGATACCATAGAGGTGTTTCTCCGAGAGGTAGACACAAAGCGTGATAGCTAGGATCTCCGTTGAGTTCGTGAAAGTTAAGCTCTTGAAAGGTATGATTCGTTATCTCCATAATCTGCCCATAATTATACATGGATCCTGTTTTTTGGGTTTCGAAAATTTTGTTTTATTTACGTTTATCCGCTGCATTTTATGCCTTCGAAACCCAATATGAGGTAGAACAATGTTTTGTCAATAGTTCCTCTGTTAAATCCACTTTCCAGAAGATACTGAGCTAATATCTCATACCATGCTCTTGGAGCTTGCTTAAGGCCATAAAGTGCTTTATCAAGCCTGTAGACATGATTGGGAAATTTGGGATCTACAAAGCCTGGAGGTTGTTCAACATATACTTCCTCTCCTAATTCTCCATTAAGAAAAGCACTTTTCACATCCATTTGAAAGACTTTAAACTTCTTGTGAGCAGCATAAGCTAAAAATATTCTTATGGCTTCCAATCTAACAACTGGTGCAAATGTTTCATCATAATCAATTCCCTCCTGTTGAGAGTATCCTTTTGCAACCAACCTTGCTTTGTTCCTTATAATTATGCCATCACTGTCTATTTTGGTTCTGAACACCCATTTTGTACCAACAACTGATCTGTTCCTTGGTCTTGGCACTAGGGTCCAGACTTTATTTCTTTCAAATTCATTTAACTCTTCTTACATTGCTTGCACCCAATCGACATCTTGAAGAGCTTCTTCCACTTTCTTTGGTTCAGTCTGAGAAAGAAAAGAATGATAAAGACATTCATTTGATGTAGCTGTTCTAGTTCTGACACCTGCATCAGGATTTCCAATAATTAAGTTAGGTGTATGTGCGTTAGTCCACTTCCTTGCAGATGCAAGGTTTTCTCTAGAACTGGATGCTCCCCCATGATCCATGCTGTCTCCATCAACATTTTCTGATGCTCCCCCTGAAATTATGCTCTTTGAGTTGGATCCTTCATTATTTGAGTGTCTAGAAATATCAGAACATGAGTTTCCAGAATTATCAGAACTTGGCCCATCAGAACTTGAAGAGCCTGTTGTAGGTTCTGATGCTTCTTGAGATGTGGTTGGATATTCAGTATGCTCCCCCTGCACAGGTGCATTTTCCTTAGGCGTAGTCACCACAGTTTCAATAACATCAGAGTTTAATCCATCAAAGTTTGCAGTATCAGGATTTACAAAATCAGAATTTAAAACTTCATTCTCGAATCTCAGCTGATCATGATCATTGAATTTTTCAAGTCCGGTAATCTTCTTTTCATCAAAAGAGACATTGATAGATTCCATGACAACTCTTGTTCTTAAATTGTAGACTCTGAAGGCTTTTGTAGAAAGTGGAATTCCTTCATCAGCTTTTAGATTAAATTTGGATAGTTGTTCAGGATGAGTCTTAAGAACAAAACACTTACATCCAAATACATGAAAATACTTCAGATTTGGCTTCTTTTTCTTCACCATCTCATATGGTGTTTTTCCATGCTTGTTAATGAGTGTTGCATTCTGAGTAAAACAAGCAGTCTACAAAGCTTCAGCCCAAAAGTAGGTTGGCAACTTTGCTTCATCAAGCATAGTTCGTGCAGCTTCAATAAGAGTTCTATTCTTTCTTTCAACAACTCCATTTTGTTGTGGAGTTCCAGGAGCAGAAAATTCCTGCTTTATTCCATGGTCTTTGCAGAACTCTTCCATTATCAAATTCTTGAACTCAGTACCATTATCACTTCTTATGATCTTCACAGAATCTTTGACCAATTTATCCATTTGCTTGACATGATCAATCAAGATAGATGCAGTTTCACTTTTTGTGTGCAAGAAATACACCCATGTGTATCTGGTAAACTCATCCACTATGACCATAACATATTTCTTCTTTGCAATAGACATGACATTAACTGGACCAAATAGATCAACATGTAGTAGGTGATAAGGCTCAAGAATTGATGATTCAGTCTTGCTCTTGAATGAAGATTTTATTTGTTTTGCCTTCTGATATGCACAAAGGCCATCAGGAGCAAATACTGATTTTGGCAATCCTTTCACAAGATCTTTCTTGACTAGTTCATTTATATTGTTGAAATTTAAATGAAAGAGTTTTTTATACCAATCCCAGCTTTCTTCAATTGATGCTCTACTCAACAGAAAAATTGTAGAACCATCAGTACTTGTTAAAAGCTTGGCTTCATAAATGTTACCATGCCTGTATCCTTTTAGAACAACTTTGCCTGTAGATTTGCTTACAACTTCACAGTGTTCTTCAAAGAAATCCACATGATAACCTCTATCACATATTTGTCTCACACTCAGCAGATTGTGTTTAAGTCCTGAGACCAGAGCTACTTTTTCAATGATGACATTCCCAAGATTGACATTGCCATATCCCAGAGTTTTTCCAATATTTCCATCTCCATAAGAAACACCTGGGTCAGCTTTCTCCACAAAGTCTGATACAAGACTTTATTTCCAGTCATATGTCCTGAACATCCACTGTCCAGAACTAGGATGTTCTTCCTGTTGCCCTGCAATCACAAAGACCACTAATGATTAGTTTTAAGGACCCAGACTTGCTTGGATCCTTTGGCCTTTTTAAGTTTGTTAATATTTGCAGCGGATTTATCATCAGAGTTTATGTTAACAGTTTTCTTATCAGAATTTGCAATATCAGACTTTGCATAAGAACTTATACTAGAAGGAATAATGCTAACTTTCTTTACAGAATGTTTTATTTGATAATAATCATAGTACAAACTATGATATTCCTTACAAGTATAAATGGAATGTCATAAACTACCACAATGAAAACAAGGATTGTTTGGCTTATATCTAACAGACTGACTCTTAACTCCTGATTTTGAAGGTAAGGAGTTTATATTCTTATTCTTCCTGCAAAAAGAAGCCAGATGGTTAGAGTTTCCACAGTTATGACATGTTTTTCTAGGAGCATTAGGAACAGGCTTATAATTGTTACTTTTGTTCACGCCTTCCTTTCCATTCCTATTTTTCCTAGGTGACTTTACCTTGTTTACATTCTTAACATCTTTCAGCTTATGCTTAAGCCGCTTATTTGTCATTAAGCCTATGTTAACTTCAGTTGGCTTATCCTGTTTAGGTTTGTCAGAAGTTACTTTCTCCTTAACTTCTGATTTATCAATATCAGACTTTGCAGTTACAAACTTAACAGGATTTACCTTTGGTTTTTGTTTGACAACTATAGGCTCAGTTTCTACAGTTCCCTTACTATACTTACCATCTCCATAACCTAAACCCTCTTTCCAGTTTCCACTACTAAGAATATCCTGATTTGCTTTACCATAGCTAGTCCAAGTCCTGATAATCTCTCTTTCCTTTTCTAACTCAGTTTTTAGAGATTCATTCATTTTTAACACTTCATCCCTAACATAAAAGGCATCATCTCTATCTTTCTGAGTTTGATAGAACATGACTAACTCTTTTTCTAAATAATCATTCCTCTTTTTATAAGCAAGATTTTCAGAAGTTAATCTTTCACATGTTAAAGTTTGATCTTTATAACTAATGAACATGGTTTTTAGATATCTTCTTAACTCAGTAATATCATCAATATGAAAGGCATAAGTAGTTTGAGGTACCTTTAAGTCAGCAGTATCAGAACTGCTATCAGCATTTGCCATCAAAGCATAGTTTTCCTCATTCTCAGAATCTGAACCATCTGACCAGCTTTTATTCTTTGTGACAAGAGCCTTGCCTTTGTCACTTTTCCCTTTTCTGCAATCTGGAGATATATGGCCTTTCTCACCACAGTTGTAGCATTTAACATTTGAGTAATCTCCTCTGTCAGACTTTCCTCCTTTGCCTTCAGATTTTCTGAAACCTTTCTTTTCAGAACTTGCACCTTTCCTGGAAAACTTCTTTCACCTTCTGAATTTCCCGTATATAATCTTTGTGATTCCTTTCACCATAAGAGCACACAGCTTCATCATCTCATCATCATGGTCCATCTCAGGTATACTTTCAGTTTTTGAGTCATCATCACTATTAGAACTTGATGACTCAGTATCAGACTTTGTGATGAGATCTTTTTCCTTGCCTTTTCTTGAGGCAGCTACTTTGGGACTTTCCTCCTCAGCCACAAAGGTAACTGTTCTTGACTTTCTTCCATTCCTCTTGCTTATTTGTTCCATCTCAAGTTCATGAGTCTTGAGCATCCCATAAATTTCATCAAGAGTTGTTTCATCAAGATTATAGTTGTCTCTTATTATTGTGGCCTGCAAATCCCATCTTTCAGGAAGAGCTAACAAGAACTTAATATTTGAATCTTCAATATCATACTCTTTGTCAACTAGTGAGAAATCATTCAAGAGTTTGACAAATCTGTCATATAAATCAGTTAATGACTCATCAGGCTTTGAGTCAAAATGCTCATACTCTTGAGTGAGTATTGTCTTCCTGTTCTTCTTGATTGAATCGGTTCCCTGACACCTTATTTCCAAAGCATCCCATATCTCTTTTGCAGTCGTGCAGTTAATTACCCTGTTTGACATGACATTATCAATGGTACTATGCAGCAAGTGTCTTACATTTGCATTCTTTGCAATTGATGAGATATCTTCAGCATTGTAATCACTTTTCTTCTTTAGTACAGACTTTGTTGGCTATCCTGGAACTTTCACAGAGAGTTTGGTTGGCATATGTGGTCCTTCATAAATCCTGTCAAGATATTCTGGATCTGTAGCTTCCAGAAACATAGCCATCTTCACTTTCCATATGGAATACTCAGAAGGTTTCAACATGGGAACTCTTATAGTCTCATATCGATTATGAGTTACAGTTTTTGGAGGTTCTTTAGTTTTAGTGGGCTTGGTTGGAGTTTCTTCTTCAGACATGATTGATTTTGGATCTTAAATTGTTTGTGTGTTAACAGAAGGCTTTGATACCCCTTGTTAGGTCACACACACTGTAGAAGGGGGTTGAATACAGTGTTTAGCACAATCAAATCGAATATAAAAACTTAAGTAATAGAAAACAGATTTAGCACAATATGGAACTGTCCTCTCTCAGTGATGAACAAATTATCACGAGAGCTGCTAGAGTTACAAAGAATAATAACTTCGATAATCGTAACACTTATAGTGTAAACTCTATGCATGTGTTTATATACTACACAGTTACAAGATAATCTTCTAATTGATATGGAATATAATTCTGCTTCCTAAAATATATCAACTAGTTATCTTTTCTTCCAAGTATTCTATTCTTCATAGAATTCCTTCTTCATGCACAATTCTTTCTGCCTTAGTCTCGATCTTCTTTCCTTTCAATCAGCCACCTGCCTTATCTGAAAGTCATCTTAAGTCCTGATATTATCTCCTGATAAATATCTTCTGAACCTTAAGTTCTGATAACTTAAGTTCTATCTTCAGTATAAGTGTTGATTTCCAGTTAAGTACTGATTTGTCCTGTTATGTAAGATCTGAAAACTAAACACAAATCATATTACACATGACATTATCAAATATATCTAACATATTACACATTGTGTAAACCAGCAGTTAACTAAGTTATAAA
Source organism: Apium graveolens (assembly GCF_009905375.1). Classification (NCBI taxonomy): domain Eukaryota; kingdom Viridiplantae; phylum Streptophyta; class Magnoliopsida; order Apiales; family Apiaceae; genus Apium; species Apium graveolens. The sequence continues at coordinate 198,434,127 of NC_133655.1, read as the reverse complement.
GTTAACACTGGTCCTTTAGTTAGTGGTAACAATTTAGATCAAATTTCTTGTAACACTCTCAAGTAGAAGCTAAGCTCTTTATCAACAAAGAGCCTAGAAATTTTGTAGCAAAACAGTCTTAATTTTAATATAAAATTAAGTGAGTTTTGAAGATCTGTGTTCTTTATTTTCTGCAAGCTTAAATTCTGCATGAACACATTTCACTACAGGATTTAATTTACTTTGTTCAACCAGAAACATTCAAGAAAAGCAGAAAAATAGTAAAACACATTCACCCCCCCCTTTTATGTGTTATTCATTGCCTAACAAGTGGTATCAGAGCAAAATCTGAAGGTAAACAGATTCAAGATCTTAGAAGAATGAATACACAGAAAATCAGTAGCATCAAAATTCCTACATTTGACAAAGCTAACTACACTCTTTGGAAAAAGAAAATGATGTTATTTATCAGGATGACCAATCTACTCTACATTCAGATCCTCAAGAACGGACCTTTCATTCCTATGGTTAGAGTTGAGGAATCTACAGATGGAGACATGGTTATCCCAGCTCATTATGCTCCAAAAGATACCTCTGAGTATAGTGACCCTGAAAAAGAGAAAGTTTCCCTGGATAACAGCTTGCAATTAATATTGATTGAGTCACTTGACAATGTGATGTACAACAACATTGTCAACTGTGACACTGCAAACCAAAGAAGAATACTGATTTCACAGTATGACGGTTTTATGGCAAAGCCAAAGGAAAGCATTACTGATGTGTTTGAAAAATTCAATAAGCTATTAAATTACTTGCAGCTTCATGACAAATACTATGAAGCTGAAGAAGTGAACCTAAAGTTCTTGCTTAATCTCCCTGATCATTTGGAACAGAAAATCACAGCAATCAGGGAAGGGAGAGACTTGAGCAGAATAACTCTGGAAGTTCTATATGGAATTCTCCAAATATATGAACTAGAGATGATTCAAAGGCAATCATTGAGATCTGGTCAAGGACATGTTGTGTGTAATAACTCAAATTTTTGAGACCTTGTAAAACGTTTAATGAATAGTAACCCTGACGGACGGGAAAAAAACTTTTGAGTCCACACTATGTAGTGCATGAGAAAATGAGTTTCGGAGTTGATATTATGATTATGTGCTAGCATAGGAATACCCCCGTATAAAGCTCTTTACAAAAGAAGATGTCACTCTCCCCTATGTTGGGATGAAGTTGGAGAACGCAAGATATTAAGACCAGAGTTAGTCCAACAGACCAGGGAAATGGTGGGACTCATCAGGAAAAGACTGGTAGCAGCTCAGGAAAGACAAAAGAAGTACGCCGACCAGACCAGGAAGGATAGGGAATATGAAGTAGGAGATTCAGTGCTATTGAAGGTATCTCCGTGGAAAGGAGTGATGAGATTTGGGAAGAAAGGGAAGCTGAGTCCCAGATTCATAGGACCCTTTGAAATTTTGAGGAGAATAGGACCTCTAGCTTACGAGCTCGCCTTGCCTCCTAATCTGCAACAAGTGCACAACGTGTTCCATGTGTCCATGTTAAGGAAGTACCATGCAGATGCACGACATGTAATAGAATACGAGCATGTAGATTTACAACCAGACCTGACCTACATCGAACAACCAGTAAGGATAATGGACCAAAGAGAACATGAGGACCAAGACTGTGAAGCTGGTTAAAATCTTGTGGAGGAATCAAAATGTCGAAGAGTCAACTTGGGAACTTGAAGACGCAATGAGGAATAGATACCCCCACTTATTTTCTAATTGATTCCGGAACGAAATCCTTGTTGGAGGGGAAGACTGTAATAACTCGAATTTTTGAGACCTTATAAAACGTTTAACGAATAGTAACCCTGACGGACGGGAAAAAAACTTTTGAGCCCACACTATGTATTGCATGAAAAAATGAGTTTCGAAGTTGATATTATGATTATACGTACCAAATGAGTGTATGTAAACGCTATTAATTTTCGAAGAAAACGAACTTTGAAAAACAACCATATTTACGACTTATCGAGGATTACGGGAATCCCAATATAATTACAAGATTAAAACCCTACGGATTTATATCCAAGTATGATCATTCAAAACATAAGGAATAAATGCGAAAGGAATTACATCGCGAACCATTTACGAGGAAGTATTACAAAAACGTTTAAGCGACCGAGCGAACGCGTAAACGATTAAATAAACATAACGCACTAACTAACCATGGTAAGAAAGTAACCATGGTTACTTTATCAAATAGTGAGCTAGAGATAGGATGATCAACCAAGACTAATCAAATAGTGTGCTAAGGAAGCTAAAACAAGTAGCTTAGCTTGTAAACTAGGAAGCTACTTAGATTTGTCCATGGAATTGGCAACAAGAATAAACCTAGGATCCTAAACTAGAGAATATCAAATCAATATAAGATATCACCAACATCATTTCCTAGAAGCAACCAAGGAGCAAGCATAAAAACTCTCTCCCCCTTCTTCATCAAGCTTCATTCGGCTCTTCATCTTCTAACCAAGAAATCAAATTCAAAACCTCAAGTTCTTGCCATGGTTAAATCCCCACATTAATTCTCAAGCTTCCTAACAACCAAACTAAGGTAAGATAATTCTTTGATCTCTTTTTATCAAGGTTTGATGGGTGAAATAAAATCAAGAAAGTTGAGAATGAATAGTATGAATAGTAACTCTTCTTTGGTTTCTTGATTTCAATGGTGGTTTTAGGTTCCAAAAACCAAACCAAGCACTCCCGAGACTTCACCATCATCAAGAACACATCTCAAGCTTTCAATAAAGGTAAAAATATTTGACCCAACTTTATTTAAGATTCAATTTCAAGATCCTTTTAGTATGTAGTTATAAACCTAGTTTTAGTGGTGATATTGTTAAGATCTTGATGTTTAGTTAAGTAGATTTAAGGTTGATTGTTATTGCCTCAAGAACATGATTTTCTTGAGAGGATTTAGTGTGTTTATGATGATTTGATGATTGTTGGTGGTAGTATAAAGATTTAGGGCATAAACGAAACTCCGATCGTAAACGTAATCTCGTTAAAATGAACAAAACGTAACTTTAAGTTTCTGCAGAACGTCCCGAAGATGTAAACTCTAGTTTATTGAAAAATAACCCTTTATTATGATAGACAATGTTATAAGGATCGTTTAGGCGCTTGAATCGCTTGATTCCAATTTACGGATCAAAAGTTATGACCGTTTTACTAAAAGTGATTTACGCGACAAAAATTGCTACGAATCATGAACTTTGGAAATATAAAGTATCGACTTAATAGTGTTCATAAATCATGAAATTTTTACAGAGAGTAGCATATTGAGTTTCCTAAATTTCATAAAATTTCAAGTGAAAATAATAATTTTTCAGTTTTATAAAAATATCGGAGCCGAGACCGCGTGATTAGAAACCGTAGAATCCATAAGCGGAGCTGACGACGAAAATGAAAATGAACTTAAGATTCTTTGAAAAATGAAGCGACCATGATGTGAATAAGGACTTAAAGGAATAATAAGTATAAAATAAGTTGAGAGGGTGCATAATAATTAGCGCATGAGTGCGGGTAGCCGTAAATTAGAACGGGACCTAACGAAGTGAATTATGTTATGATTATAGATTTCCGAGCGGAACCTAGAGCATTCTCCATCTCGAGATACCCAGGCAAGTTTACGAACCCAACTCCACTTACTGTTGTATTGTGAAAGGATTGGTTTATTATCATTGCATAAATACCATGTTTTCCATGATACATAGTTATTGAACTTTTGCATAATATAGCGATGTTGTATGATAAGTATATGTATCGTAAAATATTTATTTCTGCTTTAAGCGTGATGTATAATTATAAGACCGAGAGTCGGTCGGGATTTTATGATGAAAATACAGGAATCATTTCGGTGATATTAGGACAATTACAAGTCCATAATAGTACGTTTTAAAGGGACTCAACGTCCACTTACGAAACATTAAAATAACTCGAACTTTTATTAAAACGATTTCCCAAAGATCATATTCCCTTAACTATATTTTATTATTCGAACAATAAATATTATATACCTATTTATTTATTATGGGAGAAGTATACTCCAATGATTATTTATTTCAAACCCGGTTAAACATTAAAGATTATTGATTGCGTAGACATAAACAAGTTGAGGAATAGTATTTTAAATATTCTTTTAAAGAGTAAACTCATTCGAGGTTAATTATTTATTGATTATAATTTAATTATTTATTATTCATTAAAGGGTTTATTTATGATTTAAAAATCATAGATCTTGATTTAAAATACTTTCTGATTTTCAAAAAAATCATTCGAATAATTTCAGAACGTCGGAGAATATTATCTCGACTTATTTAAATATTTTGAATATAGTTTCAAAAGAAACTCCCCCTTATATAACAAATATGTTGACAACGGTCAACTCACATCCTTAGTACTTCCTCCGAAAATTCTCGGAAGTACATATATATACATACATATCCAAGTGTACCTATCAACAAACAATATGCTTGGGGAACAATATAAGTTCCATAAATATGATGGGATTCTTATAAGGACAAGGAGGGGTAGACTCTAGTACTTTGTGGACTAGGGAGACTACCAATTTACTACCACATGAGAAAGCATTTGATATACTGATGAACATGTGGAGTATGCGTACCTGAGAGGGATGGGCGCAAAACCGTGTCTTGAGAGGGATAGACGCGAAGTGTGTACCTGAGAGGGAAGGACACAGAAAAGGCCCGAATGCGGCCAGGGTGATAACCGATAATAAAAATGGAATCGTCCATCAACATGTAGAAAATGTTACTTTTATCGTAGTACGACTGATCATCGTATGCGGTGGCTCCAACGAATATCCTATTCTTCCAATAGGAATTGTGATACAATACCGTAACCCAAGCCTAGGTGCTGGGTTTACTATTAAGGTATTCGCAGGATAATAAAATCCACTAAAGAATTGTTTTTATAAGAAGGTGTGTGTCACTAAGGAAAAACTAAATTCGAATAAAACATAATTATCATATATGATGTTTTACTTAAGTTATCATACAGTCATTTTCATACTGTACATTATTATGCTGGGCATTATAGCTCACACTTGTTTTTTTAAATTGACACAACACAATAGTGAATCAAGATGCCTACCATGAGAACCATAGCCAGGAAATGGGTAGGAAATGGCCAGCTGTTCCGTAGATTGTTTGGTGTTGTACCGCAGGTAGTCTGAATAAGCTGGATTGGTTTTCAGTTGTTTTTAGTTCGGCTTATTTATAAGTATGACTTATGTAAGGTAATAAACAAGAAACATATATTTGACCGACGGACTAGCCTTACTTAAAGGTTACTCCCCGGTAAGACTTAATTACTTTTGGGTTGTAATAATTATCACTTTATGGTTGAATTACTCTAGCTATGAATGGTTCGTTTCCAAGACAATAACCTGTAACTGTGTGTGTGTGATAAATGCGGGGTCATAAAGTGTGAATATTTATATATTGTAGTGTGAGGTATGTGGTTTTTAGTAGTTTAGATGGCGTGGCCTCCGAGATTCCTGACCCCAAATTTTGGGGCGCCACAGAAATGGTATCAGAGCCTTAGGTTATCAAATCTTGGAAACGATAGGATACAAAATACGTAGACATAGGAATAATAATATAATCAATTAGAGCTCAAGTCGAGTTCTTCGTTGGGCTACATGGGTAGTCCTGACATTTTTTACCCTCAAGGGAATTCCGACTCTAAGTTAGTAACACCTTGCCTATTGTGTCAGGTACCAGTGGAGCCTATGAGGGAGGATGACCCTGTTGATGATGTTATGGTTCCTGAGTGTGACCCTACTCCCGAGCCAAAGGACCCACCCATTGATGACTCAGATGATGACCCTACTGAGGATGTCCAAGAGGAGGAGACCGACCTTCCTGTCCCCATAGCTGATGACGCTGAGATGACCCAGGGAGATGGTGTAGGCTGGAGGGATGTAGAGATGTACCCTCACCCGACCATTCCCTCTCCTACCCCACCCCGAGGGATTCAGAGCCCTATGCCATATGCTGATAATGATGATGAGGATGGGATATATGCACAGGTCTACGAGGCTTACGACATATCCTCTAGCGACCTAGACTCACCTCTACCACCCCCGGCGACCATACATGTAGCTGTACACGACTGGATGGTGGCTCAGCTTAAAGCTGAGATCACTGCGGCATCTGCTCGCATTGTGGAGTTACGCCAGGCACTGACAGCTGAGAGAGCCATCAGACTAGGATACCCAGGGGACTTCAGAGCTGCTTTCCCATCCATAGCCCGCAGAGAGATTGATGGGGTTGAGCTCCGTACATGGGTTCAGATGAGGATGACAGCGATTGGAGGATACATCCCAGTAGTTGATGCAGAGCTCATGTTGGCAGGAGCGATGAGGAGGGTGCGTGACCCCACGCGCAGTGACAGTGACTGAGAGACTAGTGATTAGATATGGATCTTGAAGAAGGCTTGGTGACTTGTCACCAATTTTGATAGGATAGCTAGTAATAGATAGCGTTCCTAGCCCTTCAGGGTATACGGCTTATGTATTTATATTTCAGTATTTAGGATAAGTAATGATGTATTATAATCAGGCATGTATGAACCCAACTAGTTGTTTTATTCCCCAGATATAAGTGGGAAACCTTATGAAATATATATCTAGCAGTTATTAAAAAATTGATGTCCATATTATTGCACTTTATAAAAATATGCTAGATAATAAATGACATGCTTACACATGAATAATTAATCCAACTGTAATAAGTGCAACTATGTTGACAAATCTTCATTATCAGAACAATGCCACCCCGTAGGAGAGGAACCAGGGCACAGCCCGCAGAATCGGTTAACCAACAACGGAATGAACCTGACCCTGTAGTAAATGAAGAAAGTGAAGAGGACTTAGACTATAATGAATATGTTGAGGAAGAATATGTAGAAGAAGAGGCCGAGGATACCCATCAGGGAGGGAACCCCATGAATGATTTTATGGAACTGTTAAGTGCAAATCTGAACCAACAGCCTATTCCACCACATCCACATGCTACCCAACAGACTGCAACCACTGCCTTTAGGGCCTTCAAATATCTCAAACCCCCAGAGTTTCTAGGATCTGTCGACCCCGTTGAAGCACAGGCCTGGCTCAAAGAGATAAAAAAGTCCTTCGAGATACTAGGTGTAAAAGAACGACACAAGACTATTTTCGCTTCTTACATGCTGAAAGGAGAAGCTAACTACTGGTGGGAGTCCAAACGAAACCTAGAGACTGATGTTGTGATCCCATGGGATAGATTTACCCGACTGTTCTTAGACAAGTATTTCCCTAGGTTTATGGAAACCCAGATGGAGATTAAGTTTCTGGAGCTAAAATAGGATCAGATGACTGTGGCTGAATATGAGGCCAAGTTTACTGAGTTATCGAGATTTGTGCCTGAGTTCGTGAATACCGAAGAGAAGAAAGCACGAAGGTTTTAGCTTGGTCTGAAACAGTGGATCCAAAACCGACTGGCGGTTTTAGAGCTGATAGACTATGCCACCTTAGTGCAGAAAGCCTCGATTGTTGAAGCTGGTAGTGAGCAGAGTGTGAAGGAAAAGGAAAATAGGAAGAGGAAGATAGGAAGTCAAGGAATAGGAACCGGGAACAGGAGCCTTCCAAGCAGGTTCGTTAGAGGAGTGGTGTCCCAACCTGCACGAGGCCCCGGATTCAGAAAAGCCCCAAGTAAAAGTGTTGGCCAGGGCGGCGGACAATCTAGGGCAACATTTCATAGAAACCCCGCCCCCCAATACCGGAGTGTCAAACCTGTAAGAGGAGGCAACTTGGAGTGTGCATCCAGGCGAGAGCCCCTTTGAAATGCTATAGGTGTGGTCAAACCGGACACCTTGCCAACAACTGCAACCAACCCAGTGTAACATGCTTCCAATGTGGGAAAGTAGGACACATGAGGAAGGATTGCCCGACACTGAAGCCCCCAGCCTCAGGGATGAGCAGAGCTGCATCCAACCGACCCCCAACTGCTAGGACCTTCAACATGACTGTTCAGGATGTTGCCGAAACACGGACGTGATAGCAGGTACCCTTTTGTTAAATTCCGAGCATGCAAATATCGTATTTGAATCTGGAGAATCCAAGTCATTTATATCTCAAGATTTTGCTAAAAAGTTAAAACTTAACGCCATACCCTTACGTGAGGTATTACAAGTGTAAATAGGAAACAAAGAAATAAATCCTGTGAATCAAGTACACCCTAAGTGCAAGTTAAAATTAGAAGGGAAGATCTTCGAGGTTGACCTAATCCCATTTGTATAGGGGAATTTGATGTAATCTTAGGAATGGATTGGTTATCCAGTAGTGGAGCACAAATAGATTGTGAACAGAAGAGGGTAAAGATAAGAGTGCAAAATGGAAAAGAAGTAGTGTTTAGAGGTCAACGACAGAACCAGAAATTTCTGACCATGCTACAGGCAAAAAGATTATTAAGGAAAGGTAACGAGGCCTATTTGGCTTATGTGGTAGATACCAAGAATGAAGTCCCTATTATACAGGACATACCCGTAGTGAAAGAATTCGAGGATGTGTTTCCAGAGAACTTACCAGGGTTGCCACCTGACAGGAAAATAGAATTCGCTATAGAATTAGCATCAGGAACGTCACCAGTATCCAAGGCCCCATATAGGCTAGCCCCAGTTGAGATGAAGGAACTAGCTTCTCAACTGCTAGAGTTATTAAATAATAGAATGATAAGACCCAGTGTGTTGCCATGGGGAGCGCCAGTATTGTTTGTAAAGAAAAAGGACGGCAATATGAGAATATGCATAGACTATCGAGAATTGAATAAGCTGACTATTAAAAATAGGTACCCTCTCCCTAGGATTGATGACCTATTCGACCAACTCAAGGGAGCTGTATATTTTTCCAAAATAGATTTGAGAACAGGATATCACCAGTTGAAAATCAAACCGGAAGATATACCGAAGACTGCTTTTCGCACTAGGTATGGGCACTATGAGTTCTTAGTCATGTCGTTTGGGCTAACCAATGCACCCGCAGCCTTTATGGATTTGATCAATAGAGTGTTCAAAAAGTACCTAGATATATGCGTGATAGTTTTTATAGATGATATTCTGATCTACTCAAAGACAGAGAAAGAACATGCAGAACATTTGAGGATAGTCTTAGAAATCTTGAGGAACGAGAAATTGTATGCCAAGTTCTTGAAGTGCGAGTTTTGGTTAAGAGAAGTTCAGTTTTTAAGACATGTAGTGAGTAGCAAAGGTGTTTTAGTTGACCCTGCCAAAATAGAGGCCGTATCCAACTGGGAAAGACCAACTACCCCAATAGAGGTTAGGAGTTTTGTGGGTTTAGCAGGATATTACCGAAAATTCGTGCAAGACTTTGCTAAGATAGCTGGTCCACTGACTAAACTTACCCGGAAGACAGAAAAGTTCGTATGGACAGAGAAATATGAGGAAAGCTTTCAGGAACTGAAAAGGAGGCTGGTGTCGGCACCAGTGCTTGCTCTTCCCGATGGAAAGGGAGAGTTTGTGATATACAGTGACGCATCGCTTCAGGGATTAGGATGTGTGCTTATGCAGCACGGCAAAGTTATAGCGTATGCCTCTCGGCAATTGAAGGAGTATGAGAGCAGATACCCAACACATGATCTAGAATTAGCAGCCATAGTGTTTGCCCTAAAAATTTGGAGACACTACCTGTACGGTGAGAAATACGAGATTTACACAGACCATAAGAGCCTCAAATATATTTTTACTCAGAAGGAACTGAACATGAGACAGAGGAGATGGTTAGAGTTGATTAAGGACTACGACTGTGAAATTTTGTATCACCCGGGTAAAGCCAATGTGGTGGCTGACGCCCTTAGTAGGAAGGAAAGACTCAAGATGATGATGACATCAGAGGAGTTAATTAAAGAATTTGAGAAAATGGAAATCGACGTGAGAATGACCAGTAAAGGAACAGAAGGATTATTTGAGATTAAGCTAGTGCCGGAACTGACTAAAAAGATGCGAGTATGTCAGGAAAAGAAGGCAAGTGAAGAAAGAGAAACATTGACCGGTGAAGAAGTGAGTTGCGAGAAGGATGAGAAAGGGATCATGAGATATGCGTCCCGAATTTAGATACCAAATGTGCAAGAGTTAAAGGACGAGCTGCTGCACGAAGGGCACAGCTCCAGATATTCAATCCACCCAGGAAGTACGAAGATGTACCGTGACCTTAAGAAATATTATTGGTGGCCTAACATGAAGAGAGAAGTAGCAGAGTGGGTCATCAAGTGCTAGACATGCCAGAGAGTGAAGGCTGAACATCAGCGACCTAGTGGACTATAACGGCCCTTGGAAATTCCAGAATGGAAATGGGAGCATATAGCCATAGATTTTGTGACAGGCCTAACAAGGAAGAAGACCAATCACGACGCCATATGGGTTATCATAGATAGATTGACCAAGTCCGCACATTTCCTACAGATCAACGAAAGGTACACCGTAGACAAGTTGGTAGATATTTACTTGAAGGAAATCTTAGTGAGACACGGTGTTCCTGTAGCCATAGTGTCAGATAGAGACCCAAGGTTTAATTCCAGATTTTGGAGAAGCTTCCAGGAATGCGTAGGCACCAAACTAAACATGAGTACTGCTTACCACCCCTAGACTGATGGACAAAGCGAAAGGAGTATTCAGACCCTAGAAGATATGCTACGAGTATGTGCCATTGATTTCAAAGGAAATTGGGATGACCACTTACCCCTGATCGAATTTGGTTACAACAATAGCTATCACTCTAGCATAGGAATACCCCCGTATAAAGCTCTTTACGGAAGGAGATGTCACTCTCCCCCATGTTGGGATGAAGTTGGAGAACACAAGATATTAGGACCAGAGTTAGTCCAACAGACCAGGTGTAACACCCCCAAATCCGGGGTCGGGGATTCGGGTTGTCACGAGTTCCATTTCCCTTATCAATACTTAATCTTAACAGTCAACCAACTACTGCGTACTGTGACCCCACAATATACACACACACACCACAAGTTATAGTCTCAGAGATGAATACCAAAAATAACACAAGTTATTTTATTCCACAATTATAAACCATTTCACCATAAAAAGGGTTTCTGAATAATTTACATATTCTTTGCCATTATTATAATTCATAAATATACATAAGTCTGGCACAATAAAAGTTGAAAGCCTAGCCTACTGGTAGCTCCTACCTCAGCTACAACGACATCAACGCCTACAGAAAACTGCAGAACATTTCTTAACCGCTCACGAATTGGGATCTTGATCCTGTTCATCTTGTTTATCTATTGTTGTGTGATAAAAGAAGAAAGCAAGGGTGAGCAACAAGCCCACCGAAATAATATGTATAATAATTAACAATATATGAGCATTCTCATAGTACTCATGAAAGTCTTGGTCAAAAAGAAATGAACCAAGTTTGTTATCTTAACACGACCAAGTTGTAAAATATTCAGTATATATATACATATATACTTTTCACAATCTTTGAAATCCTCTAACATGTATAATATACACAGAGTTCCAGTTTATAACTGTATAAAAATATCGTTGCAAGGTGATCTCATATATCTAACCTTGTCTCAACGTTTTTCTGAAAATCTTTGACATGCATAAGATAATCATTTACTAGATATAAGTTTAAAAGATGAAGTTACAAGATACTCCAATATACTTATATCTTTTCCAAATACTACTTGAACTACCACCGTTCAAGTTATAATCAGTTTCAAAAGTTCATCACACTGATGAGACTACAAGAAAAGACTTGGATAGATTCAATCTTTGAAATATCATTATAAATAATGAAGTTACGAGATACTTCATTAAGTCCTGATATATATATACACCTATATATATATATTTTATACACTCCTTGAAAACCTCTGTTATGAAAATTATAAACAGAGTTGCAATATCCAATGAATTTGGAAAGAAGAAAACCTTGGCATAAACCTGATATTTTACTGATCAGGCAAAGATACCAATAAGTAACCTTTTCTACTAGTAGATGGATGAATTCCCCACTGGTCATCACCCTGGCCGCAATAGGACCTTATGCTGGACTGCCACTCAGCCACTTACGCATTTGATGGACTCCCACTGAGCCACTTACACTTTCATGGACGCCCACTGAGCTCATGTTGCTTATGCCGACTCAATAGATGGACTTACTTCCCGAACGTTGGGTAAGTAATCAATTCATTTATCAAAACAGCAACCTCGTTGCCAATATAAAATACACCACAGAGCCGGATCCCTCAGGTTTTGAGCGAATATTTAAATCCCCTTCAAAAGGAAGATCTTAAATATAAAAATGAGTTTTGGGATCCGCTCTAACTTTTAGAAAATCATTTTGAAGGCTCGAAAACATTTTTAAGAATGTTTGGAGTAATGCTGATTTAATAAAATAAATCAGTCCCAATATATTTAGTATTCCCATAAAGAATAATCTTTATAAAAATAATTGAAGTAGAAGTTTTAAAACTCATACTTGGAATGAATATTAATAACCAAAGATATACTTATACGAAAGTATGATCTTTATTTGAATAATCGAAAATAAGTTTGATTATCGAAACATTATTTTTTAATAAAATAAAGAATATTATTTAATAAATAAGCGGAGTCATAATTCCACGAATGAATATTCAAAATAATATTCATAAAATAAACGGAGTCATAAGTCCTCGAATGAATATTCAACTAATAATATTCATTAATTAAAATAAACAGAGTCATAAGTCCTCGAATGAATATTCAACTAATATTCATTATTTAAAATAAAGTTATCGAATAAAACTTATTCGATTAATAGTTTTGAAAACTATATCAATATATATATATATATATATATAAATATATATATATATATAATATACTCGGGAACATCGACTCCCGGTTTTAGAAAATGTTCACCTTTGGGTCCCCTATACTAAGGGTATACGCAACTACTGCTTATCTCTAGCATAGGTATTATGCAACTATAAGCATTTGAATCAACAATTAGATATCAAGATTACGAAACAAGCATACATATATACCATATCAACATGCTCCAATATATCGCAAGATTTGCTAATAACAATCATGCACTTATCACAAGATAATGCATATACATATATACATCACAACAACAGTATAACGGGTAGTGTTAGGAATATGTGTATTAGTTTGATGATAAGTTAAACAAAACACTTAAGTAGAAATCCAGTGTTTGTAGCCTCAACGGATAAGACCATCTTGGCTATCCGTTGAAAGAGTAGCTTTACTTAGCAATAAGTTTAGTATTGTAGCACATTTCATTCTCTGGATTCTAGTTGTAATTCTTAGATGTTGTAGGAAATTATCAGTCATGTTGACTACTAGTGGGTATGCAAATAGGAGGGCTAATTGTAAATATTTCATGCCTTGTAATTTTGTATAAGTGAAGAAGTATCAACTGATATTGAAGACCTTCAACGGATAAGAAACAAAGCTTCAACGGATGTCTCTAAAGCTTCAACGGATAATATCCATCAACAGATAAGTGCTTCAAAGGATAAAGAATTCAATTGTTAATGCATCAACGGATATAGCTTCAACGGATAAAGCCTCAACGGATAAGGCATCAACGGATGAAAGCTTCAACGGATGCTTAGTTCATTAGCAGTTGATAGTGACAATTCATAAGCTGACAGAGGCACATGGGTTGACAGAGACAAACTAGAATGTGGAAGCCTCTAGGAGGAATCAAGAAAATGCAGCATTTCCATTCTGGTGCAAACAAGGAAGTATTCAAGATTAACAACTAAGCCTAAATTGCATTGGATAGAGAAATGAAGAAGAAACATGTGAAGAGCCTTTTTAATTGTATTTTACAGTTTTGTCTTCACTTGTAAACTTGGTGATATATAAACCAAGTAGCAGCTAGTAATTAGATGTGAATTTTTCCAGAGCTGTTTAGAAAAATCCAGAGAGAAAATCATCTAGTTTGTACTAGGAAGCAGCTGTGATTTAATTCTTTGAATCACAGATTTTCTGGAATAACACATCTCTGGTGGAACAACAAATCCACCAGAAAAGTTTTTAAGTTCTCTGTGTTCTTTACATTTGTGTTTGAATATATATCTGTCTGTATTAGCTTCAAGCAATTCACACACACTTGCTCTCAAAAACACTTAGCCTTAGAAACTGCTCAAAACTTGAAAAAGTTTTGAGATTTACATTCAACCCCCCTTCTGTAAATCTCATTGTTAGTCCACTGGGAATAACAACTGGTATCAGAGCAAGCTCTTAACATACAAAGAGTCTAAAGATCTATTCTACTAACATCATGAGTAAAAAGGATATTGGTGTAAAGATTCCAATCTTGGAAAGAGATAACTATCATCACTGGAAGGTGAAGATGCATTTACATCTTCTCTCTCAAGATGAAAGCTACATCAACTGTATTGAAAATGGTCCTCACATCCCTTACAAGGTGGCCACAGCTGCTACTGCAATAGTTGCTGTTGGACAGTCTATTCCCAAGCCAAAAGCAGAATGGACTATTAAAGATATTGAAGAGGTTCACAAGGACAAGAAAGCCATGAACATTCTGTTTAATGGCCTGGATCAAGATATGTTTGATAATGTCATTAACAGCCAAACTGCTAAGGAAATTTGGGATACTGTGCAGCTTATCTGTGAAGGCACTGAGCAAGTTAGAGAAAACAAAATGCAGCTTCTTATTCAACAGTATGAATATTTTCATTTTGAAGAAGGAGAACCATTGAATGATACCTTCAACAGATTTCAGAAACTGTTGAATGGATTGAAGCTGTATGGGAGAGTGTACCAAGTCAAGGATTCCAATTTAAAATTTCTAAGGTCTCTACCAAAGGAATGGAAGCCCATGACTGTTTCTCTAAGAAATTCTCAAGATTATAAGGACTTCACACTTGAAAGATTATATGGAATTTTGAAGACATATGAACTTGAGATGGAGCAAGATGAGCTGTTGGAAAAAGGGAAGAGAAAAGGAGGATCAGTTGCACTTGTAGCTGATAGTGAGAAGGTTGAAGCCAGGAATGAGGAGAAGACAATGCCAAGTCTCAAAATTGGCACAAGCAAATCAGAATCAAGCAAGGGTAAAGAGCAAGTAGCTGAGGATGAAAACAATTCCAGTCAGGATGACTCTGATGATGTTGATGAACATCTGGCTTTTCTGTCCAGGAGGTTTGCAAATATGAAGTTCAGGAAAAATAAAAAATTCACTAAGCCAAACAAAAACATGGTGGACAAATCCAAGTTCAAATGTTATAACTGTGGCATTAGTGGACACTTTGCAAGTGAGTGTAGGAAGCCAACCTCTGATAAGAAGAAATTTGAGCAAGTTGATTACAAAAAGAAGTACTTTGATTTGCTTAAACAAAAGGAAAGAGCTTTTCTCACTTAAGATGATTGGGTAGCAGATGGAGTCAATGAAGATGATGATATGGAATATGTCAACCTAGCCCTGATGGCTAATTCTGATGAAAATGAAACTAGTTCATCAAGCAACCAGGTAATAACTGCTGATCTCTCTCAGCTTTCTAAAAATGAATGCAATGAAGCCATAAATGATATGTCCAATGAATTATATCATTTGCGAGTTTCCCTTAAATCACTAGCCAAGGAAAACACTAGGATCAAAGAGAATAATGTGTTTTTAAGTGATATGAATGCTGTGTTAGAGGATCAGGTAATTGAGCTTGAAAAGATTAAACTTAAATGCTTGATTGTTGAGAGTGAACTAGAAGAAGCTGTTAAGAAAGTAGAAATTCTTTCTAAACAGTTAGAAAGTGAGCAAGAGGTAATCAAGGCCTGGAAAACATCTAGGGATGTTAGTGTTCAGATTGCCAAGGTTCAGGAAATTGAATCATTCTGTGAGGATGCTTGGAAGAAAAACAAAAAGGAGTTAGAATTAATTGATGGATTGTCAACGGATGTGGAATCAACGGATGATGAAAGTTATCTATTGAAGGAAGAAAAAGAGCATCTGTTGAAGGCTCATCAATTAAAACAGGCAAGTAATTTTAAAAATAAAAATCTCAATAAGAAGGATGATTCAACTTTCAAGAACTTTGTCAAAGAAGGAGCTAGCACATCCAAAGATGTCTGTAAAGTGAATATAGGACACATGACTTTAGATCAGCTAAAAAATAGGCTTAAGTTGGTTGAGGATAAGAAGGAAACTAAAAGAAAATCTAAAAGAAATGGGAAGGTAGGGATTAATAAACATAACAATTACACACCTGATAGGTATGCTCCTAGAAAAAGCTATGTGCATTGTAAAAGTGTTAATCACCTATCTGATAATTGCAAATCTGTTAAAAATGCTCCCATGTCTTCAAATCCCTCCATGCCTAACATGTTCATGTCACCTCTGCATGCTATGTCTGATATGTCTCATCAGAATCCCCATGCACATTTTGCAAACATGCCATATATTAATAATCCTTATTTTACTGCATTTAGTATGCCTCAAATGCCATACAATATGCCTATGTGGAATAACATGTTTGCACAATCTATGCCTTATCAAATTCAATCAAATATGCTAAATGATTCTGTGACTAACCCTACACTTCAACCAACCACATCTGAGATCAAGGTTGACCCAAAGTTACCTAAGTCAAAAGATGCGGGAGGAATGAAGTCTAGGAAAAAGGCTAACAAGGCTGGACCCAAGGAAACTTGGGTACCAAAATCAACTTGATTGATTTTGTTGTGTGCAGGGAAAAAGAAGGAATCTATGGTACTTGGACAGTGGTTGTTCAAGACACATGACAGGAGATTTCACCCTGCTCACAGAGTTTAAGGAGAGAGCTGGCCCTAGCATAACCTTTGGAGATGACAGCAAAGGATTCACTATGTGATATGGCTTGATTTCAAAAGAAAATGTCATCATTGATGAAGTTGCATTGGTTGATGGTCTCAAACACAATTTATTGAGCATCAGTCAACTATGTGACAGAGGGAATACTGTTTCCTTCAATTCTGAAGCCTGTATTGTCACAAGTAAGAAGGACAATAAAGTGGTTCTAACTGGAGTTAGAAAAGGGAATGTGTACTTAGCTGACTTCAACTCTACAAATGCAGAATCCATTACTTGTCTTCTCAGCAAAGCAAGTCCAGTTGAAAGTTGGCTATGGCACAAGAAGCTATCCTATTTGAATTTCAAGACAATGAATGATCTAGTCAAAAAGGACTTAGTTAGAGGAATGCCTCTAGCAGAATTCACAAGGGATGGACTGTGTGATGCTTGTCAGAAAGGAAAGCAAAAGAAAGTATCATTCAGTAAGAAGCTTGAATCTGCATTTGATGAACCATTACAACTGCTACACATGGATCTTTTTGGACCAGTCAATGTATTTTCAATTTCAAGGAAAAGATATTGCCTAGTGATTGTAGATGATTTCTCAAAGTTTTCATGGGTTTATTTTCTTGGATCAAAGGATGAAGCTAGTGAAATCATTATCAATCATATCAAGCAAGTCAACAATCATCCTGATTTCAAAGTAAGGAATATTAGGAGTGATAATGGAACTGAGTTTAAGAATTCAACCATGAAGTTGTTCTGTGAAGAAAATGGGATCATGCATGAGTTCTCAGCTCCAAGGTCCCCACAACAAAATGGTGTGGTAGAAAGGAAGAACATATCACTAATTGAAGCTGCAAGGACAATGCTTGAAGAGTCAGAACTCCCAACTTACTTTTGGGCTGAGGCTGTTAACTGTGCATGTTACACTCAGAATAGTTCTCTAATCAATCAGGCAAAAGGCATGACTCCCTATCAATTATTCAAGAGAAGAAAACCAACTTTAAACTTTCTACATGTCTTTGGTTGCAAATGCTACATCTTAAGGAATCAATCTGATCACAAAGGGAAGTTTGATGCAAAGGCTGATGAAGGAATATTTGTTGGTTATTCTGCTGGAAAATCATATAGGGTCTACAATCTAAGAACCAACATTGTCATGGAATCTGTGCATGTTGTGTTTGATGATAAAAAGATTGATGGACTAACAGATGAGGGACATCATGAAGGACTCAAATTTGACAATATTGAGATATATTGTGATGATAGTGAAGATGAGAATGATGAAGAAGGCATCTCAAGAAGAATTCAAAATCTGCCTTTGGATAATGCACAGAATGCTGCATCCGTTGAAAGTCATAATTCAGCTTCCGTTGAAAGAGGCAATGCAGCATCCGTTGAAAGACAAAGTGCATCATCCGTTGAAGTTCATAATGAAGCATCCGTTGATCACAGCCTGTCAACGGATAATCAATTCACTTCATCAGTTGATAGAGCTCCCAACTCCTTTCAAAGGATCAGCAACTCAGGGGGAGTGTCAACCAATCAACATTCTATCTCACATCATGACAATACTGAGGCAACCTCATCTAGAGCTAATCTACCACCTCAAAGGAAATGGACCAAGAATCACCCTTTTGAACTGATCATTGGTGATGCTACATCTAAAGTGCAAACTAGAAGGGCTACTCAAGATGAATGTCTGTATAGTAGCTTTCTATCACAGGAGGAACCTAAGAGAGTGGAAGAAGCTCTATTGGATCCAGATTGGATTTTAGCAATGCAAGAGGAGCTAAACCAATTTGAGAGGAACAAAGTATGGAAGCTGGTACCCAAGCCAAAGAACAAGAGTTCTATTGACACAAAATGGGTATTCAGAAACAAGATGGATGAAAATGGCATTGTCATAAGAAATAAAGCCAGATTGGTTGCTAAAGGCTATTCTCAACAAGAGGGAATAGATTTTGATGAAACATTTGCTCCAGTTGCCAGACTTGAGGCCATCAAAATCTTTCTAGCCTATGCAGCCCATGCCAATTTCAAAGTCTATCAAATGGATGTCAAGAGTGCATTTCTAAATGGGGAATTGGAGGAAGAAGTTTATGTAAGTCAACCTCCAGGATTTGAAGATCCAAACTTTCCAGACTATGTGTATTATCTGTTGAAAGCACTCTATGGACTAAAGCAAGCACCTAGAGCCTGGTATGAGACTTTGTCAAAATTTCTTCTAGATAATCACTTCACAAGAGGTACTGTTGACAAAACTCTTTTCTTTAGAAATGTTAATGGCTCTACAATACTTGTTCAAATTTATGTAGATGATATTATATTTGGATCTACAGATGATAAGCTTTGTAAAAAGTTTGCTAAGTTAATGCAAAGTAAATATGAAATGAGCATGATGGGAGAGCTAACTTATTTTCTTGGTTTACAAGTTAAACAAGTTAGTGGTGGAATTTTCATTAGTCAAACTAAATATATTTATGATCTTTTAAAGAAGTTTGACTTAATGGTCTGTTCATCTGCAAAAACTCCCATGACCACTGCCACCAAGCTTGAATTAAACAAGGCTGAAAAGTCTGTGGACATTTCAAGTTATAGAGGCATGGTTGGCTCACTTTTATATTTAACTGCTAGTAGACCTGATATAATGTTTTCTACATGTCTCTGTGCTAGATTTCAAGCTGACCCTAAATAATCTCACTTAGTAGCTATTAAAAGAATCTTCAGATATCTCAAAGGGACTCCAAATCTAGGAATTTGGTACCCTAGAGAGTCTGGTTTTGATCTAATTGGCTACTCAGATGCAGATTATGCAGGCTGCAAAATAGACAGGAAAAGCACAACCGGCACCTGTCAATTTCTAGGGAACAAGCTTGTGTCATGGTTCAGCAAGAAGCAAAATTCTGTTTCTACATCAACAGCTGAAACTGAGTACATTGCTGCTGGTAGTTGCTATGCACAGATACTATGAATGAGGAATCAACTATTTGACTATGGACTAACTGTTGACAAAATTCCTATACTCTGTGACAACACAAGTGCCATCGCCATTACTGAAAATCCAGTGCAACACTCAAAAACCAAGCACATTGACATCAAGTACCACTTCATTAGGGAACATGTGATGAAAGGTACAGTGGAACTTCATTTTGTTCCAAGTGAAAAGCAGATTGCAGACATATTTACCAAGCCACTTGATGAATCAACATTCACAAGATTAGTAAGTGAGCTAGGTATGCTTAATTATTCATAAATTTATGTCCTCTATATAATCAGCCTTGAAGCCTGAAATGAATTTGCTGCAAGAACAAAGTTGGCTTTAAGTAAGACTTATCCTATCAACGGATATTCCCTATCCGTTGAAAGCCAAAATTGTTCTATCAACGGATGTTCACTATCCATTGAAAGACAAATACATTTCTGGTAATTTTATCCCTCAACGGATAAAATAGTGTTGATCATCAACGGATAACTATTTACCTTATCCGTTGAAGTATCACATCAGTTACTTTAAGTGAGTCACAACCGTTGATTCTTTTCCTTAACCGTTGATACAGATATACACTGATTTATGTATTTGTATTAAAAGCAGTTTTCAGAATTTCTACAGTTTTCTTTATTCTTAAACGGCTGTAATTTGTTTAAAAGTATCATTTAATCATTTTATTTACATTTTAATTCAAGAAAGTATAAAAGCCCATTGAATTCTTATTTTCACTTTACGCTTTCTTGCAATTTTTATTCTCCTTCTCTCCCAAAATTCTCAAGTTTTTCTCTGCAACCTCTACTCACAACAATGGCACCAGTAGTCAAAATTATGTCTCAATCTGGATTTGTTTATGAAAAGAATAATTTCGTAGCCTTGGTTGAAAAGAATGAAGCCCATTCTGATTATCAAAAGATGATGGACTTCATCAAAAACTGCAAACTAAGCTATGCAATGCTGGAAGCCCCAACCATCTACTGTGAGGTGATTGAGGAGATTTGGACAACTGTAGAGTTCAACTCCACAGATATGACTATTGCCTTCTCTCTCAAAGGTAAGGATTATTGCATTAACTGTGATGATATTCAGTCTTGCTTTAAGTTGCCTGAGAACAATGCCATGACACCACACACTAATAAAGATGTATCTGCTATGTTAGATTCCATAGGCTATGCTTTTGATTCTGCTAGTTTAGGTAGTATTAGAAGGAAGGGCCTTAGGAAAGAATGGAGTTTTCTTGGAGATGCCTTTATCAAGGTTTTCTCTGGGAAGATTAGCAATTTTGATGCCATAACTTCATCTCTTGTTAATATGCTCTATATGCTAGTTTCTGATAGGTACTTTAATTTTAGCAACTATGTCATGCTAGAATTAGGTTCCAGATTAGGTAACAAAGCTAATAGACCACATAACATCTACTATGCTAGATTCTTTATGTTATTGGCTAACCATGTTGCTGAAGGATTGGTTATATCTAATGAGAACAATAAACTCAAATGCTGGGCACAAGAGAAAAGGGTCCTTGCAGACCTTTTAAGAATCAACCTCAACAGCCAGGTGCCATTGGTATATTTTCCAATCATGAATGCACCACAGGTAAGTGAGGTAAACACTTCTATAACTCCTACTATTTCCAACCCCATTGTTTCTTTATCTTCCAGTGTGGCAATGGAATCTGTGTCTTTGTCCAAACAGGTTCCTACCAAAGTCACCAAAACTAAAATTTCAAAACACAAGTCAAAGAAAACCACCTCTGTTGTCTCTCAAAAGACAACAGTTGTAACAACTACCATAAACCCTGAAGGGAGTGAACAGGGTGTGAGTGGTGAGGGGAGGGGTGAACATCAAGAAACCCCCCAGGATAAGGTGGGAGAGGTGAGTGGTACCCTAGCCAGCCAAGCCACAGTCTCTCAAAAGACTGTGGTGGTTCAAAAGGAGTCAAACACATCCCTAGTTGCATCCTCCCAAAAGGATGCAACTATTGAAAATAGTCCCCAACCAGGGATACAGAACAAAAGAGGGAGGGACACTGAAGCCACAAATTCACCAATCAAAGCCTTTTCAAGAAAGAAGAAGGTCAAGACCCTAGTTTCCACACAAGGAGCACACACAGCACAGATACATCCACCTGTATCTTTGCCTTATCAAATTCAGCTTGATGTGACTCCTGTAAATGTGGAGTCACATCCCCATTCTCTCATAATAGAAACACATTCATCATCAAACTCTCCATCACCCTCTCTGGATGTGGATATGATATTCACATCACTTCCTGATTCTCCCTCATTAAAACTCAGGGAGGAGCCCCACTCAAAACCTGATGATCATCATCTTTTAGATGATTTGTTGGATCATCAGCCAATTCTTTCAGATATGGTTGAAGAATCTGTGTCACCTCACTTAAAATCAATTCACACAGATTCAACAATTATGTCACTTTCAATATCCACATCTTTTCCTTCTTCAACGGATATCTCTCATCCGTTGACAAGTGGTTGTTCTTCGACGGATAAGCTTAACATCAGTTATCCGTTGATACCATCAGTTTTCACTTCAACGGATACTCCCTATCCGTTGATGGTCTCTACATATATAACAGAAACAACTCCAACTGTAGAAGACATGTTTACTGTACAATCACTTTTAGGTTTGAGGGAAGGGAGTGATATTTTGAGTGAGAGGCTGGGTTGCTCCCAGGCAAAAGGAGAGGTTGAGAGTCACCATATGCATGCTATTTCTTCCAGCATGGGAAAAGTGAGTGAGGGGAGTGCCACCTTAGAAGGTGAGGGTGAGGGTGTGTGTGAGCCAGGGGGAGCCCCTGATGCAAGAAAATAGAGAAAATGAGAGAAAGGCAGGTACAGAAGCTATAAGGGTGGATCCAGCCATTGCTAGTGAGTCAATGATAGTGGATGATGCAGAAAAGGAAAGACAATTTCAGCAACATTACAAAGCTGTAATTGATAACATTTCCTTGGATGCTGACACTTTTACTCACCCTGTTCCAGCCTATAAATTATTTTCTGCTCAGGGCAATGTGGAGGTAGAACAGACTTTGCACATTGTACATACTTCAGAATCTCTTCTCAGAGACAAAGCTGCTATTAACAGGCTGCCTTCTCAAGCTGGTAAGCCATCTGAAGAATTTGGAGTAAATTCTAATAATGATGACTCTAATTCTTTGGATGAAAGCATGAACTTAGGGGGAGTAGCAGGCCCAAGTTCTGTTCCAGGTCTACCTGATTGGGCATGGGCAAAGGCATCTACACCAGGAGAGTTTGGTGTAACTTTGGTCAGGCGAGTAATGACTATTCAGAAGGCCCTTCAGGAGACTACAGATGCTGGTACCAAGGCAATTCTTCAAGCTCATCTGGACTATCTGCATCTCTTGCAGTTGCAGCATTTCAAACAGACTCTAAGTGTGGATGAACTCAAGCAGGACATTGCTGATCTGAAATCCTACAATGCTGAGAAGTTGGATTCAGTCATGCCTTATGGTACTATGCAAGATTTGTTGGGGAGACTAAGGAAAGAATCTGATGCTGACAAGAGGCTGGCCAGATTGGAAAACAGAGTTCAGATCATTGAAGACTCTATAGTCACCATTCTTCAAAATCAACAAACTCAAACAGATCTACTAATGCAGCTGGCAAAAGTACAAGGCTTGACCCCTGCCCTTGATGATAACAAAAAGGGGGAGAATAAAAGGAAAGGGGAAGGAGAGCCATCAACAATAGTTCAAATATCTCAAGTGCTAGTTCCTGCCATCACCACTTCTCCAATTATTCAAATCAAAGGAAAGCTTGATGGAATTGATCTAATCCAGATAGCAACAGCTGAATTGCAAGTCAAGGAGCGAAGGAGGAAAATTGATGAAAAGGTGCAACAAATTTTTGGTTCCACAGCTTCTAAATCACAATCTGTGAAGTATAGCACAAAGGTGGAATCAATTATTATGGAGCTCAAGCTAGTAAAGAGGAATAAGGTTGGAGAGACTTCTTCCAAGAATCTGAAACCTATGGTTCTCAAGCCCAATAATAGATCCAATAAGGACTCTACAAAGAATCTTCTAAGCCTTGCTCAGATGAAAGAAGTGGATTTTCCTCTTCCAAAGCCTGATGAAGACAAGGTTTTGGGTGGAAGTATCATAAAGCACAAAAAGACCATGGATATGGCTGTAAGGAGGAACATGGCTATTATCTTTAGATAGGGAAAGAGCATCTGTGTGATGCAAGGACATCCCAAATTCTCAATAGCCAAGAGGGAAGAAACCAGAAGGTTGAAGGAAGAAGCCAAAAAGCTAAAGGCTGACAAAAGAGCACAAGCAAAGCTTGAAAAACAGCTAAAGTCAAGTCAAGCTGAAGAAAAGAAAGAAATTGAAGACAAAAGTGAAGATGAAGGTATGGGGGACTTGGTTGATAATGATATGGAAGAAAGAAGTAAGGAAAGAGAGGAATGGCAGAAAGGGAACAAAAAGAAAGCCAATGCAAAGAGAAAGATGGTAGATGAGACTGAAGAAACCCAATCAAAATCCAAACCACTACCTTCTATTCCTGAACCCATTGTGCCTGACCCCTTCATAAACATTCATGGTGAAATAATCATTCCTAAGGAGGAACCAATTGATTGGGACACCATCAACTTGCCCACCTTCTTAACCTCTTCACCACCATCAAAGAAGCGGAAAAGAAGAATCAAATCAACACCTTCTAAAACCTCAATCAAATTCACTCAGAAGCCTAAGCCTAAGCCACAAGCCTCTAAGGATGATTATGTTCACATTTGTGACATAAAAGAATTTTCAGACATTGAACTCTATCTGGATGAGCTGGAGGAAGTAAGGGGAATAACTGCCTACAGACAGCTACCAGAAAGACTAGTGTTCAAATACAAAGGAAGTGGGGAAAGAACTTGGCCTCTCTACAGGATTCTGAATGAAGGCTACTCTACCTCTGTTAGAGTCTACCCAGCCATACAAAGGGATTCTGGCTTTACCAGGACTGCCAAGACTGAGATTCTCAACAAGATTGCCAACATAAGGAAAACTTGGTGGGAGCCCAATGCCTTGCCTAGGACATTACTCATTCAAGAAAGAGGAATTACAGTTCACAAATCACCTCATTGGTTGATGGAGTTCAGAGACAACAAAGGAGTCAGAAGATTTTTCAGACTTGAAGATCAACTCAAGATTGCCAGTAATGAAACTCTCAAGGATATGCAATCTAAGTTGGACATCAATGAAGAAGATGAAGCTGAGTTCTACAGACAACTTTAACTTCAAATATAGGAGAATGACAGGAGACTAGGAAAGAAAACAAGGGATCAAAGGAAAAGAAATTAATCTGCTCAGACTAAAGGAGCACCCTTGGAAACAATGTAATTCTTCAATTCCATCTCAGCATACACATTTTTGCAGCACTTTTGAATTTCTGCTTTATTACAGTTAAAATATTTGTCAAGTGTTTTGTTATCATCAAGCTAAACCCAAATTTATGCCTACAGTTCTAGTAGACATAAATAGGGGGAGATTGTTAGGAATATGTGTATTAGTTTGATGATAAGTTAAACAAAACACTTAAGTAGAAATCCAGTGTTTGTAGCCTCAACGGATAAGACCATCTTGGCTATCCGTTCAAGGAGTAGCTTTACTTAGCAATAAGTTTAGTATTGTAGCACATTTCATTCTCTGGATTCTAGTTGTAATTCTTAGATGTTGTAGGAAATTATCAGTCATGTTGACTACTAGTGGATATGCAAATAGGAGGGCTAATTGTAAATATTTCATGCCTTGTAATTTTGTATAAGTGAAGAAGTATCAACTGATATTGAAGACCTTCAACGGATAAGAAACAAAGCTTCAACGGATGTCTCTAAAGCTTCAACGGATAATATCCATCAACGGATAAGTGCTTCAACGGATAAAGACTTCAATTGTTAATGCATCAACGGATATAGCTTCAACGGATAAAGCCTCAACGGATAAGGCATCAACGGATGAAAGCTTCAACGGATGCTTAGTTCATTAGTAGTTGATAGTGACAATTCATAAGCTGACAGAGGCACATGGGTTGACAGAGACAAACTGGAATGTGGAAGCCTCTAGGAGGAATCAAGAAAATGCAGCATTTCCATTCTGGTGCAAACAAGGAAGTATTCAAGATTAACAACTAAGCCTAAATTGCATTGGATAGAGAAATGAAGAAGAAACATGTGAAGAGCCTTTTTAATTGTATTTTACAGTTTTGTCTTCACTTGTAAACTTGGTGATATATAAACCAAGTAGCAGCTAGTAATTAGATGTGAATTTTTCCAGAACTGTTTAGAAAAATCCAGAGAGAAAATCATCTAGTTTGTACTAGGAAGCAGCTGTGATTTAATTCTTTGAATCACAGATTTTCTGAAATAACACATCTCTGGTGGAACAACAAATACACCAGAAAAGTTTTTAAGTTCTCTGTGTTCTTTACATTTGTGTTTGAATATATATATATATATATCTATCTGCATTAGCTTCAAGTAATTCACACACACTTGCTCTCAAAAACACTTAGCCTTAGAAACTGCTCAAAACTTGAAAACGTTTTGAGATTTACATTCAACCCCCCTTTTGTAAATCTCATTGTTAGTCCATTGGGAATAACAGGTAGAAAACTTGCCTGAGCGACTGGGGGTGGTAAAAGTCCTGGGATGAGGCTAGTAACCTATAAACCACATATAAGTTGGAATTAAACCAAATTCGCTTAAGAATCTATACTTTAACCAATTAGACTCTAATGCTCGCTTTGCGCTTAATGGTTCCCTTAAGTCGCTTGAGTACCCTCGGCTCCACCATTTTTAATAAATTAACCATTAAGAGTTTTAAGGCGATTCTTTCGCGAGTACCTTACCAACTGCCTAATCCACTTTACATAAATGTTTCATACTCCAATTAGTCATTTAAGGTCCTTAACCAATGTTTCAAAGTAAGGCGAGGGGTAATGGTTCGTTCGCGAAACGCCGTTACTTAAAACGGTCGTTTCTCCTAAACCGTTCATCGGATTCAAACGAACCACATATCAAAACGAAGCTCGTAACATGAACTATCTAATGATGGCAATGCTCAAAACCTAACAGTGAGTTCTCGGGTCCTGATGTTAAGAACAAAAACAGTCTAAAGTAAATCGGGCATTACGACGGCTATGTTTACGCGATTACTAAATTTTATCCTACTCCAAATCAACCACAATTCAACCATACAACCAAACTCCATCCATACATTACTACAACAGCCCCAACACCTCAAGTTCTCCAATTTATATTATTCTCAAACATGAAATAAAACTATTCTTAAGTTCATTAACTAATTACCAAGATTTACAACTCCAAAAACATCACAAAACCAACTAATCTCTACATATTCAATCACCATGCTTCTCATGAACTATACTACTCATAATAAGCTCTTAATATTCAATAACAATGCTAGGTTAAGAGATTATACCTTCCTTGGTGAGTAAGAGTAACTAAGGAGCTTGGAATCACCCTTGAAAGTCCTTACCAAAGCTTAATCTAACCAAAAACACAAGATCAAACAATTTAAATTTCTTGAAAACACTATTCACTCTCTTCTTAAATGATTTATTGAAAGAGATTGTGAAGGAATTTGGAGCTTAAACTCCTAGGATAGCCATAACTAATCATAAGGAACCTTGGACAATTACCTTGCAATTTAACAATGGTTGGATCTTGGATTTTGAAATTTTCTTCTTTGAAAACAAGAAAAGCCGAGAGCTTCCTCTTGAAATGGGAAAGTGAAGTTTTGTGTTATGATTTGCTTGGCTTGGTTGATATCCTTTTGTTTGTTTCATTAACTTTTTACCATAGTAAAGAATGAATGGTTCACAATCAACCAACCAATCTCTCCTTTTTGTCATGCTTAAGTCACCATGCTTATGTCATCTTCCCACACTTGTCTTCTTCTTGTTGGTGTGATGACATCATCCTCCACTAACCCCTTTGATTAACTCCTAATTACTTGGCTAATGATCGCTGATCTGTTATACGGTCCGCTTAACTTTCGTTCTTGTTTATCGTTTGAGGGATCATACCTGGGATCTTATTACTTAGGTTCCCCTAAACCTTTCTCAATATTTTATATTCCTTTTATGATCCTCTCTAAAAATCCTTGAATTTAAATCCTTTTTATCATGTTACCTTATACTCAATTCTTTCGGTATCTGGTGGATTTTCGGGAAAAATCAAAGTGTTCGGATTTGGATTCTGACGATCTTTACATACACTTATATCCCATATAGAGTACTAATAAGATCTCAGAATAACAATAGAAGAACCCCTACATAGTGTGGCATGAAAAGTTTTCTTATTCAGCATACTCAACAAAACACTATTCATAAGGGTTTCAGAAATTCCAAAAATTGGGGTTATTACAGTCTCCCCTCCTTAAAAGGATTCCGTCCCGGAATCGGATAGAAAATGAATAGGGATGATCTCTTAGCATTGCACTTTCTAACTCTTAAGTCAATTTTCCCACATTGTGGTTCTACCATCAAACTCTGACTGGTTTGATAACCCTTCTCCCAAGTACTTGTTCCTTTTCAATCTATAACCTTTCCCGGTTGCTCCATATAGGTTACATCTGGTTGCATGTCTATGCGCTCATATGCCCCTATTTGTCTGGCATCCGAATTATACTTCCTTAACATTGATACGTGGAACACGTTATGAATTTGCTACAGGTTCGGGGGTAGGGCTAGCTCATATGCTAACTTCCCAATATGTCTTAATACCTTAAAGGGTCCAACAATTCGAGGGCTTAGCTTTCCTTTCTTTTAGAACCTCATCCATCCTTTCCCAGGGAATACCTATAACAACACTAGGTCCCCTACTTCCTATTCTTTGTCCTTTCGTGTCGAATCAACATACTTCTTATGTCCATCTCGGGCTACTACCAGCTGTCCTCTGATTAGATCTATTATATCCTTGGTCCTTTGGACCACTGCTGGTCTGAGCATCTTGCGCTCTGCAATCTTCATCCTAACATAAGGGAGATCGACATTGTCTTCCCTCAAGGATCTCATAAGGCGATACCTCAATACTGATATACGATCGATTATCGTAAGAAAACTTAATCCGCGTTAAGTGATCATTCCAAATTCTTTCAAGTCTATTGCACCGACTCTCATCATAGCTTCTAGCATTATAGCTTTTGCTTCTCAATACTCCTTCTTTTCTTGTTCGTAAGCGTTACTATCTTCCGTTCCAAATTTAATACTGATTACACTTTTGCTCGTTAGCGTTCTATAACCTTTTAATAATCGCGTCAACCTTAGTATCACGAACGCGTTAGAATCGGAATACCACCATACTTGGTACCACTTCATCTCTAGCTGCCTCCATCTTCGAAAGCTTGGTCCTTCATATAGATGTAAACGAATTTATTGAGAGATCACCATGATCATGAACACTTGTTACATTGCATAGTTAATACAGAAGGTGGCCAGCCTTTAGTACTTGACAAGCAATTAACAATAGATGGTATCCTACTAGGCTTCTATCACACAGATAGATAGTCATTAGGCAATACCTCCCCTTCTGGATGGGTTGTTCTTCTCAGCTTATATGAAATGAAAAGGAGAGAAAAGAACGAATTGAAGAGAATTGTATATATATAAAATATACTGCCACAAAATATCTAGCTTGGAATCTACCTCTGAACTATAGAGGTTTGTCATAGGAGAACAAAACATATACATATATATATCAACATCAAGTATTATAGCATCGTATTTCACGTGTCTGAATATTTACTATTCCGTCCATCATTCTATGGACCCATGCTCTTGCTCGAGCTTATAAACAATCACCTTTGAAACTCCCTCGACATCGAAAATCGAATCTGGGATTTCATTCTAGACGTCATCGTTATTAGAATTCTATGCTTGCATCGCAACCTTCCTCGTATAGTAATACGACTCTCTATTGATAAGAAGGAATAAGTATTCAATAGGTAGATAATCGACTTAATTAGCCTATCAATGATAACTTATACATCACCACGACCCGATTAGTGGTACTCACTCTCAACATCCATTCCAATACAACTCTCACGGTTGTAAGTAATCGGCTCATTACTCGCAGAATCATTCTTGCATTACTATGGCCCACCGTTGACCTACTGTAGTCATTCATTTTCCATGAATTTTTAATAGCTAACTGTACGGAGTCCATTCATATCATATCGAATCCTTCTAAGGAGGTAACATAATCACCATTCATGATTCGTGAAGAACATTCCTGATCCTGACGTACATACATGACATGAAGCAGATAAAATTGCAGAAGAGTTTCAATCAAAGCAACGATAGCAGGCTAATACCATTATTAACCATATTTCTTTACTGGGAGACATGTAGCTCAAAGGTTCATTTAGTCCTTTCGTAACATGCTCCTGGCTTATCTCAAGATAGGACCTTCTACGATAGAAAGCCCGCTCACGGCGATTACATGAATTAAATCTTTACCAAACTTCTATTACGGTTGAGTACCGCACAGTCATCAAAAGGAATGTCAATCTTTTACACCATAATACAACCTTCATGGAATTAACCATTATCACTGTATTCCTCTGGCACGAGCGCCGATAATTGTCCTCTTACACTTAAAGTGTTGGCCACCTCTTTGGCCTTTCCTGATAGTAAAATTTCCTTACAATCAATGTCATTTTAACCACCTCCAACTAAATTTTCTACCTCATTTTAATCACTGCTTATGTGAAAATGCTTCTCTTAAATCCAGGTGAGAAAAAAATCACCATTTTTCCATAAGTCATTGCCTTAGTCTTTAGATGTGAACATTGCCACAACTGACTCTCGATCACACTTAGGACGTCTCTTATCTTGGGTCCTTCTTATTTTCACCAATCTCGACCCTCATTGGATCGATCTATACTTTCTTATGGTTCAACACGTGCCCCACCTGACATTATTATAATTACGTCATATTTTCTTCATCAAAATTTCTATTCTTGAGAACTTTGAATATTACCTTTCTTCTTGTAAAACCTATAAGGTTATCCTTAAATCCTTCATCAGGTACACCCTAGGCACAGGGCATATCAAGATACCATTTACTAATACCAGAATCATTGTCTATATACTTCTGAAAAATTTCTCCACTGATCCTTAAAGGTTGTTGTTACCTTAATCCTTTCCAATTCATACTGTCAAAACTCATGCTGTCCCTATTAAGGGTGAAATGCCAACCTTTATGCATTCCCCTAGGATTCATTTCAGGTTATCGGGATTTATCCTTAATTCCACCTTTAAAAGATTCTTACACTCTTCCATGGATAAATCAAGTCATATATACTTGATAGATTACCTTATTCAATCATTCTCACTTCGATAGTCTATACTTAATTTCACAATAGCATCCTTATTCAAACTGAGGTCAATCCATATGGCCTCCAAAAGATAACAACGGTTTTTTTTGTTTTTTTTCGCTTTGCTTGCCTAATTTGGTAATGACAACAGGGATGTTCTGGAAGATATTGGTCGTGTTCAACGTGAACTTCTTCTTAATAATTCCTTATTTACTTTTGTTGTTTATCTCAACAGTCATCTCAATGTTGGGATATCTTTCATACCTGGTATCTCCCTTTCTGGGTATCATGCCACCGGTCTTACACTTCACATTCTTGAAGGTCACTTCCTTCATCCAATTTTTCCTAATTTCTTACTTTCTTGTCTCCTCAGTCTATCCGTGTCTCATTATTTAACTTTCGAACTATCTCAAGGTTTCCTCGAATCCTCCCAACTTACAGGGGATAAAATATATGTATCCATTATGCCTTAAACCATCAAATTTAACTCATAGTGAATCACCGTCATCCTAACGATTACATACTTTTCTATTTCTATTGCTATGAGTCTTTAGGGTTTCCTCATACCCAACTCCCTTATCATTCCTCAAACTGTATTGCCTTTTTATTTCTTTCCACTTCAGTTTCTCTTTATTTTCCTTTCTCTTACAATCATTTCATGAACCAACACAACATAAGCATTGATTTCAAACATCCCGTCATTCTGGATTCGTGTCCTCAGAATGAATCTTGACAACTTTCACAACTTAGATTCATAATTCATCATACTCGTCTGCCTTTGTTCTGGCTCTAAAGCTTTTACACTATCTCCATAACCTTGGGAAGTACTTTCCTGAAAACAATTGACTGAACTTAAATCAGTTTATTATAATCTCTTGCTCCGTGCCTTCCTTGGCCTTTCACCAGCGGGTGGCCTCTCTCTTAGGAGGGTGAGTGACAAAAAACAGTCTTTTGTGATTCGTCAATCATTTAGAATCTTAAATGATTCCTATATTTCCTTTAGCCAGGCTCTTGTCTCGACTGGGTCAGCTTGTTCCTTGGAACTCTGAGAGCTTAGCGACTTAAAGGTCCTGAAAGAATTTCTCACCGCATTGTTTCCTCAGGGTGGTGGTTGGGGATAATGGTCTAAGTTCTGTCTAGAAAGGTCCATAAATTGTCGTATAGGAGTAGCGTCTCGAGTCTCCTTTCCTTACTCGACTTCTGTTTCCTTAGTCTGAATGTTCCCTCCTCCTCCCCATAATCGGGGTCATCCTACATGTTTTAAATCCTCATTTTCCACTTCATTATGTAATGGGTTCCTTCTATCTTGATGGCGAACTCCCTGACTATTACGTTCAGGGTTTGCTCTAAATCTTATTCCTCAAACTAGCTTTCATCTAAGATCTCATCTTTAAGCTCTTGAACATTTGGAACCCAAATTCTGTAGGAACACCTCATTATTCCCTTATCATTTTTCTCGGTATTAATCTCTTCTCCAGTCATTGGCTCTCTGCCTTCATTCATCAATTTTTCTTGGCAGAATATGATCTTTTTCAATAATTCGGGCTGTATTACAATCTCAAACAGCTTTTTGGTACCGGCTCCGGTTACCTTCACTTCTATTTCCATTTTCTCGAAATCTTTTATCTACTCTTCCGAGGACATTATCATCTTGAGTCTCTCCTTTATACTAAGGGCATTAGCCACCATTTTGGCTTTCCCTGGATGATAAAGAATCTCATAATCGTAATCCTTGCTTAGCTCTAACCACCTCCTCTGGCGCATGTTGAGCTCTTTCTGCGTTAAAATGTACTAGATCACTCATGGCTTGTTTAAATCTCGCACTTCTCTCCATACAAGTAGTGCCTCCAATCTTTAGGGCAAAACTATTGCCACGAGCCCAAGCTCATGGGTGGGGATATCGAATTTTATATTCTTTTAATTACCTTGACGCGTACGTGATTACCTTGCTGTGCTGTACAACAAGCACCCTAATTCCTTATGCGAAGCGTCACTACAAATCACAAAATCTCCTTTTCCATCCGGCAACGCCAACATAGGAGACGTCACCAACCTTTGCTTAAGTTCTTGAAAGCTGTTCTCGCATTTCTCTGTCCATTCGAACTTCTCAGTCTTATGAGTAAGTCGCGTTAAAGGGGCTACTATCTTTACGAACTTGAACGAACCTCTTGTAGTGACCGACCAATCCTACCTCTGGTAGTTTCCCTAACCATGGTCATCAATTCCTCAGTGGTCCTTTATTCATTCTTGTCAGGATCCTCCACGGGATCCTCCTCAACAACAATCCCTTCTAGGACAACATCCTCAACCGCTACATCCTCAATATGAACATCATCCGGTCCCGCGTTAGGATGCTCTATCGGATCCACAATCTGATCTCCAATAAGTAATAAAACATCATCACACTGTTGCTCCTCAACCTCAGGGTTTGGAGTCCCGCTACCATATATGATAATGAAATACGCTTCTATCACGATATTTATAAGGGTTCCCATAAGGGTTTTAACTGTCAGTACTACGTTAGGTAGTCCGACTATGAACTTGGCAAGAGTTCTTATTATCTTAGTGAACTTATTATTTTAACGTCATATCATCCCTGAGGTTTATACGCTTAGCTCTGATACCATTTCTGTAACACCCCCAAATCCGGGGTCGGGGATTCGGGTTGTCACGAGTTCCATTTCCCTTATCAATACTTAATCTTAACAGTCAACCAACTACTGCGTACTGTGACCCCACAATATACACACACACACCATAAGTTATAGTCTCAGAGATGAATACCAAAAATAACAAAAGTCATTTTATTCCATAATTATAAACCATTTCACCATAAAAAGGTTTCTGAATAATTTACATATTCTTTGCCATTATTACAATTCATAAATATACATAAGTCTGGCACAATAAAAGTTGAAAGCCTAGCCTACTGGTAGCTCCTACCTCAGCTACAACGGCATCAATGCCTACAGAAAACTGTGGAACGTTTCCTAACCGCTCATGAATTGGGAGCTTGATCCTGTTCATCTTGTGTATCTGTTGTTGTGTGATGAAAGAAGAAAGCAAGGGTGAGCAACAAGCCCACCGAAATAATATGTATAATAATTAACAATATATGAGCATTCTCATAGTACTCATGAAAGTCTTGGTCAAAAAGAAATGAACCAAGTTTTTTATCTTAACGCGACCAAGTCGTAAAATATTCAGTATATATTTATACATATATACTTTTCACAATCTTTGAAATCCTCTGACATGTATAATATACACAGAGTTCCAGTTTATAAATGTATAAAAATATCGTTGCAAGGTGATCTCATATATCTAACCTTGTCTCAACATTTTTCTGAAAATCTTTGACATGCATAAGATAATCATTTACTAGATATAAGTTTAAAAGATGAAGTTACAAGATACTCCAATATACTTATATCTTTTCCAAATACTACTTGAACTACCACCGTTCAAGTTATAATCAGTTTCAAAAGTTCATCACACTGATGAGACTACAAGAAAAGACTTGGATAGATTCAATCGTTGAAATATCATTATAAATAATGAAGTTACGAGATACTTCATTAAGTCCCGATATATATGTACACCTATATATATATTTTATACACTCCTTGAAAACCTCTGTTATGAAAATTATAAACAGAGTTGCAATATCCAATGAATTTGGAAAGGAGAAAACCTTGGCATAAACCTGATATTTTACTGATCAGGCAAAGATACCAATAAGTAACATTTTCTACTAGTCGATGGACGAATTCCCCACTGGTCATCACCCTGACCGCAATAGGACCTTATGATGGACTGCCACTCAGCCACTTACGCATTTGATGGACTCCCACTGAGCCACTTACACTTTCATGGATGCCCACTGAGCCCATGTTGCTTATGCCGACTCAATAGATGGACTTACTTCCCGAACGTTGGGTAAGTAATCAATTCATTTATCAAAACAGCAACCTCGTTGCGAATATAAAATACACCACAGAGCCGGATCCCTCAGGTTTTGAGCGATTATTTAAATCCCCTTCAAAAGGAAGATCTTAAATATAAAAATGAGTTTTGGGATCCGCTCTAACTTTTAGAAAATCATTTTGAAGACTCGAAAACATTTTTAAGAATGTTTGGAGTAATGCTGATTTAATAAAATAAATCAGTCCCAATATATTTAGAAAATATCTGAATATTATTATTTAAATAATATTCCCATAAAGAATAATTTTTATAAAAATAATTGAAGTAGAAGTTTTAAAACTCATACTTGGAATGAATATTAATAACCAAAGATATGCTTATACGAAAGTATGATCTTTATTTGAATAATCGAAAATAAGTTTGATTATCGAAACATTATTCTTTAATAAAATAAAGAATATTATTTAATAAATAAGCGGAGTCATAAGTCGATGAATGAATATTCAAAATAATATTCATAAAATAAACGGAGTCATAAGTCCTCGAATGAATATTCAACTAATAATATTCATTAATTATAATAAACAGAGTCATAAGTCCTCGAATGAATATTCAACTAATATTCATTATTTAAAATAAAGTTATCGAATAAAACTTATTCGATTAATAGTTTTGAAAACTATATCAATATATATATATATAAATATATATATATATAATATACTCGGGAACATCGACTCCCGGTTTTACAAAATGTTCACCTTTGGGTCCCCTATACTAAGGGTATACGCAACTACTGCTTATCTCTAGCATAGGTATTATGCAACTATAAGCATTTGAATCAACAATTAGATATCAAGATTACGAAACAAGCATGCATATACACCATATCAACATACTCCAATATATCGCAAGATTTGCTAATAACAATCATGCACTTATCACAAGATAATGCATATACATATATACATCACAACAACAGTATAACGGGTAGAAAACTTGCCTGAACGACTGGGGGTGGTAAAAGTCCTAGGATGAGTCTGGTAACCTATAAATCACATATAAGTTGGAATTAAACCAAAGTCGCTTAAGAATTTATACTTTAACCAATTAGACTCTAACGTTCGCTTTGCGTTTAATGGTTCTCTTAAGTGGCTCGAGTACCCTCGGCTCCACCATTTTTAATAAATTAACCATTAAGAGTTTTAAGGCGATTCTTTTGCGAGTACCTTATCAACTTCCTAATCCACTTTACATAAATGTTTCATACTCCAATTAGTCATTTAAGGTCCTTAACCAATGTTTCAAAATAAGGCGAGGGGTAATGGTTCGTTCGCGAAACGCCTTTACTTAAAACAGTCGTTTCTCCTAAACCGTTCATCGGATTCAAACGAACCACATATCAAAATGAAGCTCGTAACATGAACTATCTAATCATGGCAATGGTAAAAACCTAAAATTGAGTTCTCGGGTCCTGATGTTAAGAACAAAAACAGTATAAAGTAAATCGGGCATTACGACGGCTATGTTTACGCAATTACCAAATTATATCCTACTCCAAATCAACCACAAATCAACCACAATTCAACCATACAACCAAACTCCATCCATACATTACTACAACAGCCCCAACACCTCAAGTTCTCCAATTTATATTATTCTCAAACATGACTAAAACTATTCTTAAGTTCATTAACTAATTACCAAGATTTACAACTCCAAAAACATCACAAAACCAACTAATCTCTACATATTCAATCACCATGCTTCTCATGAACTATACTACTAATAATAAGCTCTTAATATTCAATAACAATTCTAGGTTAAGAGATTATACCTTCCTTGGTGAGTAAGAGTAACTAAGGAGCTTGGAATCACCCTTGAAAGTCCTTACCAAAGCTTAATCTAACCAAAAACACAAGATCAAACAATTTAAATTTCTTGAAAACACTATTCACTCTCTTCTTAAATGATTTATTGAAAGAAATTGTGAAGGAATTTGGAGCTTAAACTCCTAGGCTAGCCAAAACTAATCATAAGGAACCTTGGATAATTACCTTGCAATTTAACAATGGTTGGATCTTGGATTTTGAAATTTTCTTCTTTGAAAAACAAGAAAAGCCGAGAGCTTCCTCTTGAAATGGGAAAGTGAAGTTTTGTGTTATGATTTGCTTGGCTTGGTTGATATCCTTTTGTTTGTTTAATTAACTTTTTACCATGGTAAAGAATGAATGGTTCACAATCAACCAACCAATCTCTCCTTTTTGTCATGCTTAAGTCACCATGCTTATGTCATCTTCCCACACTTGTCTTCTTCTTGTTGGTGTGATGACATCATCCTCCACTAACCCCTTTGATTAACTCCTAATTACTTGGCTAATGATCGTTGATCTGTTATACGGTCCGCTTAACTTTCATTCTTGTTTATCGTTTGAGGGATCATACCTGGGATCTTATTACTTAGGTTCCCCTAAACCTTTCTCAATATTTTATATTCCTTTTATGATCCTCTCTAAAAATCCTTGAATTTAAATCTTTTTTATCATGTTACCTTATACTCAATTCTTTCGATATCTGGTGGATTTTCGGGAAAAATCAAAGTGTTCGGATTTGGATTTTGACGATCTTTACATACACTTATATCCCATATAGAGTACTAATAAGATCTCAGAATAACAATAGAAGAACCACTACATAGTGTGGCATGAAAAGTTTTCTTATTCAGCAAACTCAGCAAAACACTATTCATAAGGGTTTCAGAAATTCCAAAAATTGGGGTTATTACACCAGGGAAATGGTAGGACTCGTCAGGAGAAGACTGGTAGCAGCTCAGGACACCAAAAGAAGTATGCCGACCAGACCAGAAAGGATAGGGAATACGAAGTAGGATATTCAGTGCTATTGAAGGTATCTCCGTGGAAAGGAGTGATGAGATTTGGGAAGAAAGGGAAGCTGAGTCCCAGATTCATAGGACCCTTTGAAATTTTGAGGAGAATAGGACCTCTAGCTTACAAGCTCTCCTTGCCTCCTAATCTGCAACAAGTGCACAACGTGTTCCACGTGTCCATGTTAAGGAAGTACCATATAGATGCAGGTCATGTAATAGAATACGAGTATATAGATTTACAACCACGCCTGACCTACATCGAACAGCCAGTAAGGATAATGGACCAAAAAGAACAAGTACTGCGGACCAAGACTGTAAAGCTAGTTAAAATCTTGTGGAGGAATCAAAATGTCGAAGAGTCAACTTGGGAACTTGAAGACGCAATGAGGAATAGATACCCCCACTTATTTTCTGATTGATTCCGGGACGGAATCCTTGTTAGAGGGGAAGACTGTAATAACTCGAATTTTTGAGACCTTGTAAAATGTTTAATAAATAGTAACCCTGATGGCCGGGAAAAAAACTTTTGAGCCCACAATATGTATTGCACGAGAAAATGAGTTTCGGAGTTGATATTATGATTATACGTACCAAATGAGTGTATGTAAACGCTATTAGTTTTCGAAGAAAACGATCTTTGAAAAACGACCATATTTACGACTCATCAAGGATTACGGGAACCCCAATATAATTACAAGATTAAAACCTTACAAATTTATATCCAAGTATGATAATTCAAAATATAAGGAGTAAATGCGAAAGGAATTACATCGCGAACCATTTACGAGGAAGCATTACGAAAACGTTTAAGCGACCGAGCGAACGCGTAAACGATTAAATAAACGTAACGCACTAACTAACCATGGTTACTTTATCAAATAGTGAGCTAGAGATAGGATGATCAACCAAGGCTAATCAAATAGTGTGCTAAGGAAGCTAAAACAAGTAGCTTAGTTTGTAAACTAGGAAGCTACTTAGATTTGTCCATGGATTTGGCAACAAGAATAAACCTAGGATCCTAAACTAGAGAATATCAAATCACTATAAGATATCACCAACATCATTTCCTAGAAGCAACCAAGGAGCAAGCATAAAAACTCTCTCCCCCTTCTTCATCAAGCTTCATTCGGCCCTTCATCTTCAAACCAAGAAATCAAATTCAAAACCTCAAGTTCTAGCCATGGTTAAATCCTCTCATTAATTCTCAAGCTTCCTAACAACCAAAATAAGATAAGATAATTCTTTTATCTCTTTTCATCAAGGTTTGATGGGTGAAATAAAATCAAGAAAGTTGAGAATGAATAGTATGAATAGTAACTCTTCTTGGGTTTCTTGATTTCAATGGTGGTTTTAGGTTCCAAACATCATACCAAGCACTCCCAAGACTTCACCATCATCAAGAACACATATCAAACTTTTAAGAAAGGTAAAAATCTTTGACCCAACTTTATTTAAGATTCAATTTTAAGATCCTTTTAGTATGTAGTTATAAACCTAGTTTTAGTGGTGATATTGTTAAGATCTTGATATTTAGTTAAGTAGATTTAAGGTTGATTGTTGTTGCCTCAAGAACATGATGTTCTTGAGAGTAGTTAGTGTGTTGATGATGATATGATGATTGTTGGTGGTAGTATAAAGAATTAGGGCATAAACGAAATCTCGATCGTAAACGTAACTCCGTTAAAATCAACAAATCATAACTTCAAGTTTCTGCAGAAAGTCCCGAAGATATAAACTGTAGTTTCTTGAAAAATAACCCTTGATTATGATATAAAATGTTATATGGATCTTTTAGGCACTTGAATCGCTTGATTCCGATTTACGGATCAAAAGTTATGATATAAAATGTTATACGGATTATAATTGTAAGTTTCCTAACTTTCATAAAAATTTCAAGTGAAAATAATGATTTTTCAGTTTTATAAAAATATCGGAGCCGAGACCGCGTGATTAGAAACTATAGAATCCATAAGCGGAGCCGACGGCGAAAATGAAAATGAACTTAAGATTCTTTGAAAAATGAAGCGACCATGATGTGAATAAGGACTTAAAGGAATAATAAGGATAAAATAAGTTGATAGGGTGCATAATAATTAGCGCATGAGTGCGGGTAGTCGTAAATTAAAACGGGACATAACGAAGTGAATTATGTTATGATTATAGATTTTCGAGTGGAACCTAGAGCATCCTCCATCTCGAGATACCCAGGCAAGTTTACGAACCCAACTCCACTTAATGTTGTGTTGTGAAAGGATTGTTTTATTATCATTGCATAAATACCATGTTTGTCATGATACATAGCTATTGAACTTTTGCATAATATAGTGATGTTGTACGATAAGTATATGTATCGTAAAATATTTATTTCTACTTTAAGCGTGCTGTATAATTATAAGACCGAGAGTCGGTCTGGATTTTATGATGAAAATCCGGGAATCATTCCGGTGATATTAGGACAATTACAAGTCCATAATAGTACGTTTTAAAGGGACTCAACGTGCACTTACGAAACATTAAAATAACTCGAACTTTTATTAAAATGATTTCCCAACGATCATATTCCCTCAACTATATTTTATTATTCCAACAATAAATATTATATACCTATTCCTTTATTATGGGAGAAGTATACTCCAAAGATTATTTATTTCAAACCCGATTAAACATTAAATATTATTGATTGCGTAGACATAAACTACTTGAGGAATAGTATTTTAAATATTCTTTTAAAGAGTAAACTCATTCGAGGTTAATTATTTATTGATTATCATTTAATTATTTATTATTCATTAAAGGGTTTATTTATGATTTAAAAATTATAGATCCTGATTTAAAATACTTTCTGATTTTCGGAAAAATCATTCGAATAATTTCAGAACGTCGGAGAATATTATCTCGACTTATTTAAATATTTTGAATATAATTTCAAAAGAAACTCCCCCTTATATAACAAATATGTTGACAACGGTCAACTCACATCCTTAGTACTTCCTCCGAAAATTTCCGGAAGTACATATATATACGTACATATCCAAGTGTACCTATCAACAAGCAATATGCTTGGGGAACAATATAAGTTCCATAAATATGATGGGGTTCTTACAAGGACAAGGAGGGGTAGACTCTAGTACTTCGTGGACTAGGGAGACTACCAATTTACTACCACATGAGAAAGCATTTGATATACTGATGAACATTTGGAGTATGCGTACCTGAGAGGGATGGGCGCAAAACCGTGTCTTGAGAGGGATAGACGCGAAGTGTGTACCTGAGAGGGACGAACACAGAAAAGGCCCGAATGCGGCCAGGGTGATAACCGATAATAAAAAGGGAATCGTCCATCTACATGTAGAAAAGGTTACTTTTATAGTAGTATGACTGATCATCATATGCGGTGGCTCCAACGAATGTCCTATTCTTCCAATTGGAATTGTGATGCAATACCGTAATCGAAGCCTAGGTGCTGGGTTTACTATTAAGGTATTCGCAGGATAATAAAATCCACTAAAGAATTATTTTATAAGAAGGTGTGTGTCACCAAGAAAAAACTAAATTCGAATAAAACATAATTATCATATATGATGTTTTACGTAAGTTATCATACAGTCATTTTCATACTATACATTATTATGTTGGGCATTATAGCTCACACTTGTTTTCTTAAATTGACACAAAACAACAGTGAATCAAGATGCCTATCATGAGAACCACAGCCAGAAAACGGGTAGGAAATGGCCAGCTGTTCCGTAGATTGTTTGGTGCTGTACCGCAGGTAGTCCGAATAAGCTGGATTGGTTTTCAGTTGTTTTTAGTTCGACTTATTTATAAGTATGACTTATATAAGGTAATAAACAAGAAACGTATATTTGACCGACGGACTAGCCTTACTCAAAGGTTACTCCCCGGTAAGACTTAACTACTTTTGGGTTGTAATAA
The DNA here is from genome assembly GCF_009905375.1 of Apium graveolens. NCBI lineage: Eukaryota > Viridiplantae > Streptophyta > Magnoliopsida > Apiales > Apiaceae > Apium > Apium graveolens. The sequence continues at coordinate 198,392,112 of NC_133655.1, read as the reverse complement.
TTATCACTTTATGGTTGAATTACTCCAGCTATGAATGGTTCGTTTCCAAGACAATAACCTGTAAGTGTGTGTGTGTGTGTGATAAGTGTGAGGTCGTAAAGTGTGAATATTTATATATTGTAGTATGAGGTATGTGGTTTGTAGTAGTTTAGATGGCGTGGCCTCCGAGATTCCTGACCCCGGATTTTGGGGCGCCACATTGTGGATGGCTCAAGTGCTTTTATTGTAAATGAAAGTCCAACATCTAATGATGAACCAAGATCTCAAACTCCAGTTGCCTCAACAAGTAAGCAAAGAACAAAATGATTCACAGGAGCAAGTCATTCTGGAATTGGAAAAAGATGAATTCTATACTCTTGAAGAACTGGATGAGCTAGATCAGTCAATGGCCTATTTGGCTAGAAAATTCTCTAACATTAGAGTAAAGAAGCCAAGATACTTCAAGAGTAAAGGATAGTCTTTCAACAAAGACAACAGCTGGAAGAAAAAAGGGAAGTACAATTCTGATAGCAAGAATGGCTACAAAACTGGATCTGCTGACATATCTAAGATAAGGTGCTTCAATTGTGATGAACTAGGCCACTTTGCTACAGAATGCAGGAAACCCAAGAAGGCAAAGAAAGATAAAGCTTATCTTGAACTTGAAGCAAAGTATGAAGCTCTTTTGAAGAAACAGCAAAGCAAAGCTTATGTTATAGAAGGTAAAAGTTGGGATGACTCTGAAAATAATGAAAATGAAGAACTTGGTAACTATGCACTCATGGCCTTGGAGCAAGGAGAATCATCCTGATCTAAATCACAGGTACCAACTCTTACCACCACTGATTTAAATGTGAATCAATATAATGAAACTGTTGAAAAGATGAGCACGTAAATGTTTCACATTCATACAAGCATGGTGGCTGCAAATGAAGAAATGAGCAGACTGAAAAAAATGAATGAGAAGCTTGAGAATGAAAAACAAGGAACTAAATTGTTGATAGTGGAGCTTGAAGCCTTGAAACAAGAAATTGGTTATCTGAAGAACAAGCTCAAGTGTGCAAATGAGATTGAGGCTGTGCTAAGGAAAAAACTGGAGAAAAATGAAGTAAAGTTGAATTGGTCAGTACCATGAGAAAAATAAACCATGTGCAAACATTGCTATTGGTCTTGATTATGATGCCTTGAACAACAAAAAGTAAAACATAAGGGACAAAGGGAAAGCAACAGAGAATAAAAATGTTCCAGCAATGCTGAAAATTGGGTCACATGTGTTCAAGGCTTGTGAAGTAGACTTCAGTGAAGAAGAATTGATTATCAAGCAAGAAATTGCATATGAGGATAATGAAAAGAAAAATGCAAACTCAACTCAATCTTCTAATTCTGAAGAAAATCTCATGGACAATCAAAGCACCAAGACTCTTGTCAAAGAAATAAAGATTGAAGATGCAAGAAAGAAGAAGAAAAATAGATATGGGAAAAAAGGGATAAACAAAAGCAATAAGTTTGCTTATGTTGCAAATGTTCCTAGAAAGAACTGTGAAAAATGTGGCTCTGCAAATTATCTAACTCATCTTTGTAAAAAGATTGTTATAAAGCCAACTGATGGAACTTGCAAATACAATGAAGCAGATTCAAATGATCCCTACTCATTATGTGACAAGTTTGACTGCATTCCTGGAAACTTGAAAGTGATGAAGAGTTGCCAAAAACTGAGAGTAGACCTTAAAAAAACAAAAATTGGGTCTACATCAGATAGAGAAAATGCACAACAATCTTTGAAATCTATTTTATCTGAAATAACTCATTCTACTTCAACTAGATCAGTTAACAAGAAGAAAGTACCCAACACTGCTTGGGTCACTAAACACACCTGAGTCTCATTGTGTGCAGGGCAAAGTGAAGAAAGTCATATGGATCATTGACAGTGGATGCTCTAGACATATGACACGTGATAAGGCCCTGCTATCACAGTTTGAGGAGAAAGCTGGCCCATTGAAGACCTTTGGAGATAATAACAAAGGATTCACAATGGGATATGGCAAGACTGTTTCTGAAAATATTGTCATTGATGATGTAGCACTAGTAGTTGGTCTTGAAGTGAATCTTCTCAGTGTTAGCCAATTTGCAGACAAAGGCTTTGAAATTTTATTCAACAAAGAAGAATGCACTTTTATCAGCAAGAAAACTGGTGAAGTTGCTCTGAAAGGATCAAGGAAAGGAAGCTTATTCGTTGCAGACTTGGACTCAACAAATAAGGATGGTATTTGCTGCTTCTACACCAAGGTATTAGAAGAAGCTGTCTCATTTGAATTTCAAGGCAATTAACACCTTAGTCAAAAAGGAGTTAGTAAGAGACATACCCAAACTGGAATTTGCTCAAGTTGAAGTTTGTGAAGCTTGTCAGAAAGGAAAAATGAAAAGATCTAGTCACAAGTCAAAAACTGTGAATTCTATAAGTGCACAATTGCAACTTATTCACATGGACTTATTTGGGCCAGTGAATGTCTTATCAATTTTAAGGAACAAATATGCACTTGTGATGGTGGATGATTTCTCAAGATACACTTGGGTCATGTACTCTAAAGATGAAACTCCACACATCATAATTGAGCACATCAGGAAGTTAGAAAAACAGGCTGAAGATTACAATTGTGTGAAAAGATTGAAAAGTGACAATATAACAGAATTCAGAAATGCTACATTGTGTGATTTCTGCAAAGGCAAAGGCATTGTTCAAGAATTCTCAGCTTCCAGAAGACCTCAACAAAATGGAGTAGTTGAGAGAAAGAACATAATATTGGTTGAAGCTGCCAGGACAATGCTGTAAGATGCCAAGTTGCCAACAAGTTTCTGGGAAGAGGCTGTTAATACTACATGTTATACTCAGAACAAATATCTCATTAACAAGGCACATGGCGAGTCACCTTACTCAATCATGCCTAAAAGAAAGCCTACTGTAAAGCATCTTCATGTGTTTTGGAAGCAATGTTACATTTTGAAAGACAACTCTGAATATGTGGGAAAATTTGACTCAAAGGTTTTTGAAGCAATTTTTCTGGGATATTCACTGGAAAGAACAATCTATAAAGTTAATATGATTTATCAAAAGAAGATTATGGAGAGCACAGATGTGACCTTTGATGATGACAAGTGTCCAGGCTTGAAATGCCTTGATGATAATGAAGCTGAAGCCCTGGCATTTGAAAACCTCAACATTGATAGTGATTCTGATGAGGAAGATGAAGTTGATGCACAACAGACATTAAATGAAGAGACTACTCAACAGGAAAATCATGAAAATGGAAACTCATCTCAAACACCTGAATTTGAGAGCACAAATTCAAGGGGAGAAAGAGAAGAAGGATCCAACAGTCATACCAACAATAAAGAATATGATGAAGGAACAAGTCAACAAACTCATACAAGGAAGTGGGATAAAAGTCATACCAGAGAAGCAATTATTGGTGATCCTACTGCTGGTGTGAGGACTAGAAGTGCAACTGCTAATGATTGCCTACATGCATGTTTTCTATCTCAAGTAGAACCTAAGAAAATTGATGATGCTCTATTGGATCCTGACTGGATATCTGCTATGCAGGAAGAGCTGAATCAGTTTGAAAGAAGCAAAGTTTGGAAGTTAGTTCCTACACCTAAGAATAGAAGCATTATTGAAACAAAATGGGTGTTCAGGAACAAGATGGATGAAAATGGTGTAGTTACCAGGAACAAAGTAAGGTTGGTTGCAAAAGTCTACTCACAAGAAGAAGGAATTGATTATGATGAAACTTTTGCTCCAGTTGCAAGACTTGAAGTGTTAGATATATTTGATAATATCATGGTTAATATGATTTATGTTTAGTTTTCAGATCTTACTTAAACAGGATAAATCAGTACTTACTGGAAGTCAGGACTTAAGGATATCAGTACTTATAATATCAGGAGATAATCGTCAGAAGATGGATATCAGTACTTAAGTACTGAAGGATGTTCAGATAAGGACAGTAGCTGATTAAAGGAAAGAAGATCGAGATAAACATAAGAAGAGATATGCATGAAGAAGGAATTCTATGAAGAATAGAATACTTGGAAGAAAAGATATCTGATTGATATATTTTAGGAAGCAGAATTATATTCCATATCAATAAGCGATTATCTTGTAACTATGTAGTATATAAACACAGACATGGGGTTTACACTATAAGTGTTATTATATTTAAGAAGATTATTCATTGTAACCCTAGCAGCTCTCGTGATATTTGTTCATCACTGAGAGGTAACAGTTCCATACTGTAACAGAGTTTATTGTTTCAATAAAGTTTGTTTTCTGTTACTTGAGATATTAAAGTTCGATTTCATTATACTTTACACTGTATTCACCCCCTCTACAGTGTGTGTGACCTAACAAGTGGTATCAGATTTATGTTGATGATATCATTTTTGGGTCTACAAATGACAGACTTTGCAAGAAGTTTGCCAAACTGATGCAGTCAAGGTATCAGATGAGTATGATGGGGGAACTTAGCTATTTTCTGGGCCTTCAAGTCAAGCAGAATGAAGAAGGCACTTTTATTTGTCAAACTAAGTACACCAGAAACTTGCTGAAAAAATTTGGAATGCAAGATTGTTCAAGTGCATCCACTCACATGGCCACTGCAACAAAACTGGATAAGGATACTGGTAAATCAGTAGAAATTACTGATTATAGAGGTATGATTGGCTCTCTACTCTATCTAACTGCTAGTAGAGTATGCTACCTGTCTTTGTGCAAGATTTCAAGCAGATCCAAGAGAACCTCACTTAACAGCTGTGAAAAAAAATTTCAAGTATCTTAAGGGAACAACTGATATGGGATTGTGGTATCCCAGAGAATCAGATTTTAAACTAATAGGTTACTCAGATGCAGATTTTGCAGGTTGCAAAATTGACAGGAAAAGCACAAGTGGAAGCTGCCAATTTCTTGGAGGCAGATTGGTTTTTTGGTTTAGCAAGAAACAAAAGTCAATTTCTACATCAACTGCAGAAGCAGAATATATTGCTGCAGGAAGCTGTTGTGCACAGATTCTTTGGATGAAGAATTAGTTACTGGATTATGGGTTAACATATTTCAAAATCCCTATTTACTGTGATAATCAAAGTGTTATTGCTATGACAGGTAATTCAGTTCAACACTCTATGACAAAGCACATCAACATCAGGTACCACTTCATCAGGGAACATGTGGATGAAGGTACAGTGGAATTGCACTTTGTTCCAACAGATCAACAACTAGCAGATATCTTCACAAAACCATTGTGTGAAGCTACTTTTACAAGATTGGTGTAACACCCCCAGATCCGGGGTCGGGGATCCGGGTCGTCACGGTCTTTCTTTCCACAATATCACTTCACTTAATTAATAATAATAACCTTATGCTGTGACCCCACACTAACACACACCACAACCCGTTATAGTCTCAGAGATGAAATTGAAATAAGTACAAGTCTTTGAATCCACAATTTAAAAGTTATTACAACCCAAAACGATTACTTGATAAATTTACAGTTAATTGCCATTATTTGCCACAAGTTATAATTATACATAATTGATTCTCAAAAGTAGATGGTCTGATCTACAATAGATCTACCTCTGCAGCTATAGCAGCTACAACATCATCGGGAAGACGCGGGACGCTTCCCACGCGCTTGCGCTGGGTCTGCTGGAGTCTGGCCATCTTTCCTAACTGTTGTTGTGTGATGAAGAAATAAAGCAAGAGTGAGCCTTACAGCTCGCAAGATAATATATAGTGATAACAATAATATAAGTATCTAAATGGATACTTACTAGAATCTTTTATCATGCGTAAGATAATTATTTACTAGATATAAGTAAAAACAAGGGATGAAGTTACCAAATACTTCACTATACTTATATCATTTATAAAGCTACTTGAACTACCACTGTTCAAAGTATAATGAGCTTTTACCAGTTCATCACATGGATGAGACTACAAGACAAGATTTGAATAGATTAAACCTTTGAAATATTATTAAAGGAGATGAAGTTATGATATACTTCATTAAGTTCTGATATATATATATATATATATATATCCACATATACATCTTCTTTATACAATTTCCTGAAAACCTCTGTCATGTAAAGTATGAACAGAATTGCAATATCCAATAAATTTGGAAAGGAAAAGAATTTGGCATAAACCAGATATCTTGCTGATCAGGAAAAGATGCCCATAAGTAACATTTTCTACTAGTAGATGGACGAATTCCCCACTGGTCATCACCCTGGTCGTAATAGGACCTTATGCTGGACTGCCACTCAGCCACTTATGCATTTGATGGACTCCCACTGAGCCACTTACACTATTATGGACGCCCACTGAGCCCATGTTGCTTATGCCGACTCAATAGATGGACTTACTTCCCGAACGTTGGGTAAGTAATCAAGTCATTTACCAAAACTGCAACCGTGTTGCGAATATAAAATACACCACAGAGCCGGATCCCTCAGGTTTTGAGCGAGTATTTAAATCCCCTTAAAAAGGAAGATCTTAATTATAAAAATGAGTTTTGGGATCCGCTCTAACTTTTAAAAATCATTTTGAAGACTCGAAAACACTTTATAGAGTGTTTGGAGTAAAGCTGATTTAATGAAGTAAATCAGTCCCCATAATATTTAGAAAATGACTGAATATTATTATTTAAATAATATTCCCATAAAGAATAATCTTTATAAAAATAATTGAAGTAGAAGTTTTAAAACTTATACTTGAAACGAGTATTAAATAACCAAAGATATACTTATATGAAAGTACTATCTTTATTTGAATAATCAAAAATAAGTTTGATTATTTACACCTTATTCTTTAATAAAATAAAGAACAAATCTCAGCAAATAATCGGAGTCATAGATCCTCAAATGAATATTCAAAAATATTCATTAAATAATATAAACTGAGTCATAAGCCCTCGAATGAATATTCAAATAATATTCAATAAATAATATAAAGGAGTCATAAGCCCTCGAATGAATATTCAAAATAATATTCATTTAATATAAAAGAGTCATAAGCCCTCGAATGAATATTCAAATAATATTCAATAAATAAAATAAAGTTAAAGTTATCGAATAAACCTTATTCAATTAATAGTTTTGAAAACTATGACCATATATATATATAAGTATATATATATATATATATATATTTATATCCATATATACAAAATCTACTCAGGATCCTCGACTCCCGGTTTTAGAAAATGTTTTCACCTTTGGGTCCCTGTACTAAGGGTATATACAAATTACCGCTATCCTCTAGCATAGGTATTATCAACTGAATCAACAGATATATATGGAAAGAATGCGAATCAGGCAGCATATATATATATACCATAACAGCATGCTTCAATATATTGCAACATTTGCTAATTAACCAACATGCATCTATCGCAAGATAATGCAAATACATATATTCATCACAACAACAGTTATAACGGGTAGAAAACTTGCCTGAGCGACTTGGGGGTGAAAAAGGCTCGGGACGAGTCTGGTAACCTATAAACAACAAGTAAGTTGGAATTAAACCAAAGTCACTTGTAAATCTATACTTTAACTAACTTAGACTCTAACGCTTGTTTTGCGCTTACTGATTCGCTTAAGTCACTCGGGTACCCTCGGCTCCACCATTTTTAATAATTTAACCTTTACGAGTTTTAAGGCGATTCCTTCGCGAGTGTCTTACCAACTGCCTAACACACTTACCATAAATGTTTCATACATTAATTAACCCTTTTTGGTCTTTAACCTATGTTTCAAAGTAAGGCGAGGGGAAAAGTTTCGTTCGCGAAATGCCGTTACTTGAAACGGTCGTTTCTCCTAAACCGTGCATCGGAATCGAACGAACTACATATCAAACCGAAGCTCGTAACATGAGCTATCTAAACATGGCAATGGTCATAATCTAGCAGGGGGTTCTCGGGTCCTAATGTTATGCACAAAAATAGTCTAAAGAAAATCGGACGTTACGACGGCTATGTTTACGCGATTTCCCAATTTTAAACCATTCAAAACCAACCCAATTCAACCTCAAATCCAACATACAACCAACATCCATCCTTATCACATCATAAAAACCCCAACCAATTCAATTTTAACATTCATACTTATGCCTAAGCTTAACTTTAACCATTCTTAAGTTCTTTTAATCAAAACAACAACATTTACCATTCCAATTCAATACCATTTCAAATCCCAAACTCTAAATCACAACATCAAGCTACAATATCACCCTACTAATCAAAATCATCTTATAATACATAGGAATCTAGGGTTTGGAGATGATATACCTTCCTTGAAGTGGTGGGAGGAGCTAGGAAGCCTTAAGAAGCTTTGAGAAGTCTTAGGAATGCTTGGATCTTCAAGGAAAACAAGAAAAATTTCAAGTTAAAAACTTGAAAACACTATTCATAGTCTTCTTCTTTGATTAAATGAAGAAGATGGAGAAGGAATTGATGGCTTAAACTCATGATATAGCCCTAACTAAGCATGAAGATGATTAGGGAATTAACTCACCAATTTAGGAAGCTTGGATCTTTGATTTTTGAATTTCCTTGCCTTTTGAATAGTAAAAAGCCGAGAGCTCTCAAGAACAAAGTCTTGGTTCTTTTTGATTTTGATGAAAAATGATTTTGCTTGGCTTGGTTGACTTGTTTTTGTGTTTGATTTAGGTTGCCCTTGAATTTGTGTGGTTCTCATTCAACCACACCTCCTTCTTTCCCATGCCATGCCTATGTCATGTTGTGATGTCATCTTTCCCTCTTTGTCCTCCTCTCATTGGTTGGGTGACATCACTCCCTCTAATCCCTTTGCTTAACTTCCTAATCGTTTGCCTAATGACCGCTGATCTGTTATACGGTTCGCTTAACTTTCGTTTTCGTTTATCGTTTGAAGGATCATACCCGGGATCTTATTACTTAGGTTCCCTTAACCTTTCTCAATATATTATATTCCTTTTTATGATCCTCTATTATAATCCTTTAATTTAAATCATTTTTATCCTGTTACCTTATACTCAATCCTTTCCGTATCTAGTGGATTTCCTGGAAAAATCCAAGTGTTCGGAAATTGGATTCTGACGATCTTTACATACACTTATATACCACATAGAGTACTAATAATATCCCAGAAGATCAATAACAGAACCCCTACATAGTGTGGCATGAAAAGTTTTCTCATTCAGCAAAAACACTATTCACAAGGGTTACAAAAAGTTGAAAATTTTGGGGGTTATTACAGTCTCCCCTCCTTAAAAGGATTCCGTCCCGGAATCAAACAGAAAACAAATTGGGGTACTTTTCTAGCATTGCGCTCTCTAGTTCCCAAGTTGATTCTTCCACATTATGATTCTGCCATAGTACTCTGACTAGCTTGATCACTTTGTTCCGAAGCACCTGCTCCTTCTTATCTATAATCCTTACTGGTTTCTCCATGTAAGTTAGATCTGGCTGCATATCCACCTGCTCGTACTCCACTATGTGTCTGGCATCCCGATGATACTTCCTTAGCATTGACACATGGAACACATTATGAACTTGTTGCAAATTAGGGGGTAGGGCTAGCTCGTAAGCTAACTTTCCAATCCGTCTTAATATCTCAAAAGGTCCAATGTATCTTGGGCTTAGTTTTCCTTTCCTTCCGAACCTCATTAATCCCTTCCAAGGGGATACCTTTAGCAGTACTAAGTCCCCGACTTCATATTCCTTGTCCTTTCGGGCTAGGTCTGCATATTTCTTCTGTCTGTCTTGGGCTGCTACAAGTCACCCTCTGATAAGATCCACTATATCTTTGGTCCTTTGGACCATTTCGGGTCCGAGCATCTTCCGCTCTCCTACTTCATCCCAGTATAAGGGAGATCGACACCTTCTTCCGTACAGGGCCTCATAAGGCGGCATTCCGATGCTAGCATGAAAGCTATTGTTATAAGAAAACTCGATCAACGGCAAGTGATCATCCCAACTCCCCTTAAAGTCTATTGCACAGACTCTCAACATATCCTCTAGTGTCTGAATGGTCCTTTCACTCTGCCCATCCGTCTGGGGATGGTACGCGGTACTCATATTTAACCTGGTCCCCGCACAATCCCGAAAGCTCCTCCAAAATCTGGAGTTGAACCTGGGGTCTCGGTCTGAGACAATGGACGCTGGGACTCCATGTCGCGTCACTATTTCCTTAAGGTAAATGTCCACCAGTCTATCGACTGTGTATCTCTCATTGATAGGAATGAAATGAGCTGACTTTGTCAGTCGGTCTATAATTACCCAAATGGCGTCATGATTGGCTTTCGTCCTTGGCAAGCCTACAACAAAATCCATCGCTATCTGTTCCCATTTCCATTCGGGAATCTCCAGGGGTCGTAAGAGTCCACTGGGTCTCTGGTGCTCTGCTTTTACCCTTTGGCAAGTCAAACATTTGTTTACCCATTCTGCTACGTCCCTCTTCATGTTGGGCCACCAGTAATATTCCTTCAAATCCCTATACATCTTGGTACTTCCCGGGTGAATGGAATACCTTGAACTATGGCTTTCATCCAAAATCTCATCTTTAAGCTCTTGAACATTTGGAACCCAAATCCGGTAGGAGTACCTCATTATCCCTTTATCATCTTTCTCAGTATGGATCTCCTCTCCAGTCATTGACTCCCTGCCTTCATTCATTATTTTCTCTTGGCACAATCTGATCTTTTCCAATAACTCGGGCTGCATTGAGATCTCAAAAAGCTTTTCAGTTCCGGTTCCGGTTACCTTTACTTCTATTTCCATTCTCTCAAAATCCCTTATCAATTCTTCCGAAGTCGTTATCATTCTGAGTCTTTCCTTTCTACTAAGGGCATCAGCCACCACATTGGCTTTCCCTGGATGATAGAGAATCTCACAATCATAGTCCTTGATTAGTTCTAACCATCTCCTCTGGCGCATGTTGAGCTCTTTCTGCGTAAATATGTACTTGAGGCTCTTATGGTCTGTGAAAATCTCGCACTTCTCTCCATACAAGTAGTGCCTCCAAATTTTTAAGGCAAATACTATTGCCGCGAGCTCAAGGTCATGAGTAGGATATCTAACCTTGTATTCCTTCAATTGCATCGACGCATACGCAATCACTTTACCGTGCTGCATAAGCACACATCCTAATCCTTTGTGTGACGCGTCACTATATATCACAAAATCTCCTTTTCCGTCCGGCAATGCCAACACCGGAGCCGTTATCAACCTTTTCTTTAATTCCTGAAAATTGTTCTCGCATTTCTCCATCCATTCAAACTTCTCTGTCTTACGAGTAAGTCGTGTCAAAGGGGCTGCGATCTTTGCAAAGTCCTGTACAAATCTACGATAGTAGCCGGCCAATCCTATGAAACTCCTTACCTCTGTGGGTGTGGTTGGCCTTTCCCAATTTGAGACAGCCTCTATCTTGGAGGGGTCGACCAATACTCCTTCTTTATTGATCACATGTCCTAAAAACTGTACTTCATTCCGCCAGAATTCACACTTCGAGAATTTGGCATATAACTGTTCCTCTCTGAGTATTCCTAGAGCTATCCTCAAATGCTCTGCATGTTCTGTCTCAGTCCTTGAGTAGATCAAAATATCATCGATAAAAACTATCACACATTTATCCAAGTATTTCTTAAATACTCTATTCATTAAATCCATGAAAGCTGCTGGGGCGTTGGTTAATCCAAAGGACATTACCAAGAACTCATAATGCCCATACCTGGTACGGAACGCTGTCTTGGAAATATCTTCGGGTTTAATCTTTAGTTGGTGATATCCAGTTCTCAGGTCGATCTTGGAAAAATAAACAGCATCCTTTAGCTGGTCGAACAGATCGTCTATTCTAGGTAATGGGTACCTGTTCTTTATGGTTAGCTTGTTCAACTCTCGATAGTCTATGCACAACCTCATGCTCCCATCTTTCTTCTTAACAAATAAAACTGGTGCTCCCCATGGAGACACACTGGGTCTTATCATACCCTTATCCAAGAGTTCCTGCAATTGGATAGCTAATTCCTTCATTTCTAACGGGGCTAACCGGTAAGGTGCTTTTGAAACTGGCGCCGTCCCTGGGGCCAACTCAATAGCAAATTCAATCACTCTATCGGGTGGTAATCCCGGAAGGTCTTGTGGGAATACATCTTCAAATTCGTTGACTACTGGAATATCTTGTAAGTTGGGCACCTCCTTCTGTGTGTCCACCACATAGGCTAGGTAGGCCTCATTTCCTTTTCGTAGCATCCTTTTAGCCTGGGCCATGGTCAAAAATTTATGCGTCTGCCTCTTTCCTCTAAATATAACTTCTTTCTTCCCTGGGACATTTAGCTTAACTTTCTTCCCTTTACAGTCTATCTGAGCATCATTGCTAGATAGCCAGTCCATTCCCAAAATTACATCAAACTCCCCTAATTTAAAAGGAATCAGATCAACACTAAAAGATTGCTCCCCTATGCCTATCTCACAGGCGGGGTGAATCTGGTTAACATGAATAATTTCATGATTGGCTATTTCTACTTGCAAGGGTTCTATCAAGGGTTCAGCTTTAAGTCTTAACTTACGCGCAAAGTCCTTTGATATAAAAGATTTAGTTGCTCCCGAATCAAATAAAACATTTGCACTGACTGAATTTAGAGAAAGGGTACCTGCTATCACATCTGAATCTTTCATAGCATCCTGGACTGTCATGTTGAAAGTCCTCGCAGTAGGTGGCTTATTAGAAGCAGCCCTGCTTGCTCCCGAAGCTGCTGGTTTGTTCATTGGGCATTCCCTCTTCCAATGACCTGGGCGTCCACACTGATGACAAGTGGTGGTTGGAATGACGGCAGGGGTTGATGATGGGCACTTAGTTGAATAGTGGCCTTCCCGACCGCACTTAAAGCAGGTTACTGGCTTTCCTTTACACTCCCCAGTGTGATTCCTTCCACATATGTTACAGGCTGGCAATGGGGGTCGAGACTGGTTGGAATAGGACATTCTTGATTTCTGGCCGCCCTGGCTCACACTCACACTCATTGGCCGCTTAAACCCAGTGTTCCTTCCTGGTAGGGACACTGCTCCTCGATTAAATCTAGTTGGGAAGCTCCTTCCTGCGGAACCTCCACCCATGCTCATACTTTTCCTCTTTATTCCTTTCTTCTCTCTTTCCTTCTGCATCTATTCACTTCCGACTTCTACAATCGTTGCCTTTTGCACCAGAGTGGCATAGTCCGTAAGCTCAAGGATTGCCACCCTATTCTGAATCCACGGTTTCAGTCCCTGCTGAAACCTCCTAGCTTTCTTTTCCTCGGTGCTCACAAACTCCGGCACAAACCTTGATAACTCAGTAAATTTCGCTTCGTACTCTGCTACAGACAAGTTATTCTGCTTTAGCTCCAAGAACTTGAGCTCCATCTGGTTTTCCATAAACCTCGGGAAATACTTTCCCAGAAACAACTGACTAAATCTCTCCCAGGTTATAATAGCATCTGTCTCCTTGTTTTTCTTGGCCTCCCACCAGTAGTTAGCTTCTCCTTTCAGAAGGTAGGTAGCAAATACAGTCTTCTGTTCCTCATCGATACTCAAAATCTCAAAGGATTTCTCCATTTCCTTTAACCATGCCCTTGCCTCAACTGGGTCGGCTGATCCGTGGAACTCAGGGGGCTTAAGGGACTTAAAAGCCCTGAAAGAGTTTGCCACAGTATTGTTATTTCCTTGAGGGGGTGGGTTGGGTTGACGTTCCAAATTCTGCCTTAGGAGTTGCATGAACTGGCCCATGGGATCCATGCCTGGGTTTGGTACTGGTTGCTCAACCTTGGTTTCTCCTTCTTCAGCCTCTATCTCAAATCCCTCAACATTATATGTTTCCTCTTCCTCTTCATACAGGGAGTCATCATGTTCCACATAATCCTCATCTTCCTCTTCACTGTGTTCCTGGTTTCTATCATCCTGGTTATGGCTTCCCTGGTCCTCAGATCCAGGGTTCGCCCTAGTTCCAATCTTTCTTGGCGGCATGATTCTGATAATAAAAAAAATTATTGGGAAAATTCAACGTTAGGTCACAATCATATACAACATTGTGCCCTGCACAGCTCTTATAATGGGGAGAACGTATATCACAATTCTATTATTTTATGACAGTTCTAATACGAAGTGCAGTAATAATAATGATAAAAACAGTGACCTCGTCACTAATGAACTGAACCGAAGGAAACAAATATATACATAATGCGAGAAATACATAGTTTAATCTGGTCAAAAGTACAACAGTGCTACAGTCATCTGTCCCAAAAGTGATACACAAGAGTCTATCTGTCTAGTCAGAAAAAGGGATGCTATATACAAGTCAACTATCCCGGAAAATTGGCTCTTACTAAGGCCTCGGCTAACTAGACAACTAGACTATTCCATCATCAATCCTGAATCACACACCGGAGCGGGTCAGCTCCCATACCCTTTCCATCACACGACGGAAGATATAGTCGGCCTGCCGCCTGGAGATCCTACCATGCCTGTCCCCCTGGAGCGATATGAGCCTCGCTCGGGATGTGAGCTCTATCCCCGTAAGCTCCCTCCTCAAGGATCGGGGTATAGAAGCCCTAGTCTCATAAGCTCGGGTACGCCTACCCGCCCTCTCTGCATCCAACTCCCTCCTGGCCTCATCCAGTCGGCCCTCGGCAACAGCCACTCGGGTCCTCAGAACATCCTGAACATATCCATGAGCTAACGAAGACTGCCTGTGGGCAGGGTCAAGAGGTGGTGAATCCGGAGCCGCTGAGGGTGCCTCCTCGGTCTGCCTAGGCTCGGAAGTATGGGTCTCTGAGCTGTCATCATCAGGAATCCAAGATAGTGGTGGAGGGGTAGGAGCTCTGACCACCGGAAGTGTGGGTAATGGGGTACCAGCATACACTACCATAGGTCCAACATGCTCCTCAGCTACTGGGACCTCATCCGGGTCCTCCTCATCTGGAATAGCAATAACCTCTGTCTCTGACTCCTCTGAGGGGTCCTCCTCATCTGAAATAGCAATGACCTCCGTCTCTGACTCCTCTGAGGGGTCCTCCTCATCCTCCTCCATCTCAGGCTCCTCCTGATCCTCAACATCTACCAGTGCCTCATCATGTTCACGCTCGAACATCTCAGGGTCCTCTATCTCAGGCGCCTACACATTAAACGAGCTAAGTTACTATCATGATACTTATAAGGGTTCCCGTAAGGGTTTTAATTGTCAGCACTACTTTAAGTAGTCCGACCATGAACTTGGCAAGAGTTCTTATTATCTTTGTGAGTTTGTTATTATATCGACGCATCATCTCTGAGGTTTATAACGCTTAGCTCTGATACCATTTCTGTAACACCCCCAGATCCGGGGTCGGGGATCCGGGTCGTCACGGTCTTTCTTTCCACAATATCACTTCACTTAATTAATAATAATAACCTTATGCTGTGACCCCACACTAACACACACCACAACCCGTTATAGTCTCAGAGATGAAATTGAAATAAGTACAAGTCTTTGAATCCACAATTTAAAAGTTATTACAACCCAAAACGATTACTTGATAAATTTACAGTTAATTGCCATTATCTGCCACAAGTTATAATTATACATAATTGATTCTCAAAAGTAGATGGTCTGATCTACAATAGATCTACCTCTGCAGCTATAGCAGCTACAACATCATCGGGAAGACGCGGGACGCTTCCCACGCGCTTGCGCTGGGTCTGCTGGAGTCTGGCCATCTTTCCTAACTGTTGTTGTGTGATGAAGAAATAAAGCAAGAGTGAGCCTTACAGCTCGCAAGATAATATATAGTGATAACAATAATATAAGTATCTAAATGGATACTTACTAGAATCTTTTATCATGCGTAAGATAATTATTTACTAGATATAAGTAAAAACAAGGGATGAAGTTACCAAATACTTCACTATACTTATATCATTTATAAAGCTACTTCAACTACCACTGTTCAAAGTATAATGAGCTTTTACCAGTTCATCACATAGATGAGACTACAAGACAAGATTTGAATAGATTAAACCTTTGAAATATTATTAAAGGAGATGAAGTTATGATATACTTCATTAAGTTCTGATATATATATATATATATATATATCCACATATACATCTTCTTTATACAATTTTCTGAAAACCTCTGTCATGTAAAGTATGAACAGAATTGCAATATCCAATAAATTTGGAAAGGAAAAGAATTTGGCATAAACCAGATATCTTGCTGATCAGGCAAAGATACCCATAAGTAACCTTTTCTACTAGTAGATGGACGAATTCCCCACTGGTCATCACCCTGGTCGTAATAGGACCTTATGCTGGACTGCCACTCAGCCACTTATGCATTTGATGGACTCCCACTGAGCCACTTACACTATTATGGACGCCCACTGAGCCCATATTGCTTATGCCGACTCAATAGATGGACTTACTTCCCGAACGTTGGGTAAGTAATCAAGTCATTTACCAAAACTGCAACCGTGTTACGAATATAAAATACACCACAGAGCCGGATCCCTCAGGTTTTGAGCGAGTATTTAAATCCCCTTAAAAAGGAAGATCTTAAATATAAAAATGAGTTTTGGGATCCGCTCTAACTTTTAAAAATCATTTTGAAGACTCGAAAACACTTTATAGAGTGTTTGGAGTAAAGCTGATTTAATGAAGTAAATCAATCCCCAGAATATTTAGAAAATGACTGAATATTATTATTTAAATAATATTCCCATAAAGAATAATCTTTATAAAAATAATTGAAGTGGAAGTTTTAAAACTTATACTTGAAACGAGTATTAAATAACCAAAGATATACTTATATGAAAGTACTATCTTTATTTGAATAATCGAAAATAAGTTTGATTATTTACACCTTATTCTTTAATAAAATAAAGAACAAATCTCAGCAAATAATCGGAGTCATAGATCCTCAAATGAATATTCAAAAATATTCATTAAATAATATAAACTGAGTCATAAGCCCTCGAATGAATATTCAAATAATATTCAATAAATAATATAAAGGAGTCATAAGCCCTCGAATAAATATTCAAAATAATATTCATTTAATATAAAAGAGTCATAAGCCCTCGAATGAATATTCAAATAATATTCAATAAATAAAATAAAGTTAAAGTTATCGAATAAACCTTATTCAATTAATAGTTTTGAAAACTATGACCATATATATATATATATAAGTATATATATATATATTTATATCCATATATACAAAATCTACTCGGGATCCTCGACTCCCGGTTTTAGAAAATGTTTTCACCTTTGGGTCCCTGTACTAAGGGTATATGCAAATTACCGCTATCCCTCTAGCATAGGTATTATCAACTGAATCAACATATATATATGGAAAGAATGCGAAACAGGCATGCATATATATATACCATAGCAGCATGCTTCAATATATTGCAACATTTGCTAATTAACCAACATGCATCTATCGCAAGATAATGCAAATACATATATTCATCACAACAACAGTTATAACGGGTAGAAAACTTGCCTGAGCGACTTGGGGGTGAAAAAGGCTCGGGACGAGTCTGGTAACCTATAAACAACAAGTAAGTTGGAATTAAACCAAAGCCACTTGTAAATCTATACTTTAACTAACTTAGACTCTAACGCTTGTTTTGCGCTTACTGATTCGCTTAAGTCACTCGGGTACCCTCGGCTCCACCATTTTTAATAATTTAACCTTTACGAGTTTTAAGGCAATTCCTTCGCGACTGTCTTACCAACTGCCTAACACACTTACCATAAATGTTTCATACATTAATTAACCCTTTTTGGTCTTTAACCTATGTTTCAAAGTAAGGCGAGGGGAAAAGTTTCGTTCACGAAACGCCGTTACTTGAAACGGTCGTTTCTCCTAAACCGTGCATCGGAATCGAACGAACTACATATCAAAACGAAGATCGTAACATGAGCTATCTAAAAATGGCAATGGTCATAATCTAGCAGGGGGTTCTCGGGTCCTAATGTTATGCACAAAAGCAGTCTAAAGAAAATCGGACGTTACGACGGCTATGTTTACGCGATTTCCCAATTTTAAACCATTCAAAACCAACCCAATTCAACCTCAAATCCAACATACAACCAACATCCATCCTTATCACATCATAACAACCCCAACCAATTCAATTTTAACATTCATACTTATGCCTAAGCTTAACTTTAACCATTCTTAAGTTCTTTTAATCAAAACAACAACATTTACCATTCCAATTCAATACCATTTCAAATCCCAAACTCTAAATCACAACATCAAGCTACAATATCACCCTACTAATCAAAATCATCTTATAATACATAGGAATCTAGGGTTTGGAGATGATATACCTTCCTTGAAGTGGTGGGAGGAGCTAGGAAGCCTTAAGAAGCTTTGAGAAGTCTTAGGAATGCTTGGATCTTCAAGGAAAACAAGAAAAATTTCAAGTTAAAAACTTGAAAACACTATTCATAGTCTTCTTCTTTGATTAAATGAAGAAGATGGAGAAGGAATTGATGGCTTAAACTCATGATATAGCCCTAACTAAGCATGAAGATGATTAGGGAATTAACTCACCAATTTAGGAAGCTTGGATCTTTGATTTTTGAATTTCCTTGCCTTTTGAATAGTAAAAAGCTGAGAGCTCTCAAGAACAAAGCCTTGGTTCTTTTTGATTTTGATGAAAAATAATTTTGCTTGGCTTGGTTGACTTGTTTTTGTGTTTTATTTAGTTAATTACCTTGTTGCCCTTGAATTTGTGTGGTTCTCATTCAACCACACCTCCTTCTTTCCCATGTCATGCCTATGTCATTTTGTGATGTCATCTTTCCCTCTTTGTCCTCCTCTCATTGGTTGGGTGACATCACTCCCTCTAATCCCTTTGCTTAACTTCCTAATCGTTTGCCTAATGACCGCTGATCTGTTATACGGTTCGCTTAACTTTCGTTTTTGTTTATCGTTTGAAGGATCATACCCGGGATCTTATTACTTAGGTTCCCTTAACCTTTCTCAATACATTATATTCCTTTTTATGATCCTCTATTATAATCCTTTAATTTAAATCCTTTTTATCCTGTTACCTTATACTCAATCCTTTCCGTATCTAGTGGATTTCCGGGAAAAATCCAAGTGTTCGGAAATTGGATTCTGACGATCTTTACATACACTTACATACCACATAGAGTACTAATAATATCCCAGAAGATCAATAACAGAACCCCTATATAGTGTGGCATGAAAAGTTTTCTCATTCAGCAAAAACACTATTCACAAGGGTTACAAAAAGTTGAAAATTTTGGGGGTTATTACAATTGGTAAATGAACTTGGAATGGTTTCAGGTTCTTTCTCTAAATCTGCTTAGTTTTGTTCTGATGCATCAGACTTTATGATCAGTATTTACAGAATTTAATCTCTTTGTGTATTCTGTGCTTAATTGAAAAATGTGTTTAAGTACTGACTGTTGTCTGATAAATATTTCTAAACTCTGATAGTGATATGTCTGTTTAGGTAACTATTCAATCCTATGAGGATAACTGTGGTAGATGCTGACCTAGTAGTCTTCAATAAACAAGGGATCCCATATAAGAAGTAATTATTACTGTGGAAATCTATTGACACAAGCAAATTCTGATAATTGAGCTTAGTTGAGTTTACTTGGTCTATCTTATTACTAAGTTACAAACTAGAATATTGCTTCTCATCTGTTAAGTTCTGATGCTAGTAAATCTGTTGAATGTACTAAGTGCTGGTAAACCTCTCTTATCAAAAGAAAAAGAAAATAATCATGGATTAAAATCAGGTGCTCCTTTGAGATCTAGAGTAAAAATGTGGAAGGGACGACCCAAGTGCATTGATGGTATTAAGTAAATATGCATTAGAAAAGCAAAATATTTTCTTGGTGACTTTCCACACTCTATGATTACTGGAGAAATACTCTGATAATAGCATAAATTCTGACAAGCAGTCGTGACTCACTTACACTGAGAAGCCACTGTAAAATGGAATTTAAAAAGATGCACAAAATTAGCACAAAATAGTTGAGGTGGACTCAAGCATAAACTCATTCAACAATAGGTTTCAGAATAATGACAGCTCTTTAGCAAAGTTTTAATTATGCCTTATTTCTAAGATGTACTGAAGTGAATCAGACTTTACTCCTTGTCTGATATTTAGCTTAATGAACACACTAACCACTCCATATGAATGATGAAAATCACTGTGGTGATCTATGTTGTTTTAGATGAACAGTCATTGTGTCACATTGCACAAATTCTGAGGACAAGTTCTGATTGCATGTTCTGATGATTAAGTTCTGAAGAATATAAATCAGAATTTGTGTGAGGACTTACTAAAATAGGCATTCCTTTTTCGAGTTAAGAAATTATGTTCTGATGACTGTTAAGTTCTGATATAAGTCTAAGTTCTGATATAACAGTCTGATTCTTTACTTGACTTATTTGTGGATAAAATTTGACAACAGTCTCAGTTTAAACCAGAATATGTTGAAGTGGAAGATTAATAGTCACTATAGTTAGGGATAGTGGTACTCGTACATGAACAGTCAACTTTTACTTGCTTCTTGTGCGCATTAAACCATGTTTTCTCTTTCCAATGAATATTTTTCTTTTTCCAAGTCTGGGGAGACGAGGTAGAATTAATTCTACCTGTCAGCATTAAAATTCTTTGCGTCTCCTGGCATTCTCTTGCCTATATAAGCAACCACTTCACATCAGCCTTCCCATCAAATCTTTTATCACAAACTCACCTTCATAATCTTTATATCAAAAACACCATGGTCAATTACAATATATTTTTGAACTACGAAACATTCAACATGGAGCTGAGCTGTGCCGATTGGCAGCAGGAATGGCACGTCACTGCCATTCCTGATGAGATATGGGACTCAGTTCCCCAGGAGGTACTCACCCACCTCCTGTTCTTCTACATGGACTACCATCGCCATCTGGAGCGATTGGAGGAGGAAAGGCTGGAAGCTCTCCGCTAGCAAGAGCGAATCATTCGACTCGCTATTCTGTTTGTCGAGAGTAGGATGAAGAAATGATTTATTTTTTTCTTCCTGTTTTTCTTCATCATCAGCCTTGCCCTGCTTCTTGAGCTATGACAAAGGCTGTTGACGTTAGGTTTAGCAGCTTAGGGCAATCTTGTAAAAAGTTCTGATGTAATTTAAATTTCATGAATGTATTCTCTTGATATATTAATAAAATTTGTTTTTGTTTCAAGATCTTGTCTCTGAGATATTTTGTAATGCATTGATAAATCCTGATACATATTCATATTCTGATGACCATATAAATTATGTTTTAATTTAAGTTCTGATTTTACTTTATCAGTACTTGCTCATCTGATTTATTATGGTCATTTTCACTCGATTTTTTTTTTCAGAATACTGATGTTGCAGTGAAAAATAATTAAATAAGTGGGAACAGTTTCAATTTTGAATTAAAACTGATTCACCATGATTAATGGAATAACTGGGTAAGTGGAACGGTTTTTTCCTTGAAAAACTGCAAGTGGGTATGTAATGATTACTGTTTTCTCGTGCCCATTAACTATTCGTTTTTACTGCATGTCTGACAGGTGTCCAACGGTTACATTCTTTTTCAAAAGTATAAGTAAGACAGAGAGAGGATTTTTTAATTTTTTATTTCCTTTCATACTTTTTCTCTCTATTTGCTTTTACTCTCTTTCTTTTTCTAACGTTGGTTTTTCATATAGACATTCTATCAAACACCTAACATGCACTTATAAATCTCGATTAATTTCATGGCACCTAAGGATTTAATCATTGATGGAGCTAAATTTTTTCCAAACAACTATGTTGCAATTCTTGATAATGCTGAAGCTCCGTCTGAATTGCATTTTGTGCAAGATCTTCTTGCACACAGTAAAATCGGGTATGCATTGACCCAACCTTCAGTATTCTCAAGCCAACAAGTTCTGACACTTTGGAGGACTGGAAACTTTGATAATGGTGGTCAAACTGGTACTCCTAGTATTGTTTTCGAAGTGGGTGATTCTCCATATGCAGTCACTCCTGGTACAATACGCAAGGCTCTACATCTCCCAGAAGGATGTACTTTTTCAATTCTAGAGGAATCAGCTCTTCAGGAGTTAATGGCCAGTTTGTGTTATGAACAGAGTTTGGCAAAGCTTGGGCAGTTGAAACGGGCTCATATCAGAAGGGAATAGAGCTTCTTCTTCGACTGCATCACTAAAGCTTTTGGGAACAAGTGTTCGAATTTTGATGCCATCCCCATAATGAGTCAGCACATCGGGTATGCCATTATAAACCAAACTCATTTTGATTTTGCAACGGCTATAATAGGTTTTATTGGGGATAGGATGATAGAAGATAGGAATGTTGTTTACTTTGCTAGATTCTGTCAACTTATATATACTTTTTGTACTGATGAACCTCGATTAACCAGTACCTTAACTCCACCTTTCAAAGTTGCAAAATGTTACTTTAATGACCTGGTAAATGCTGACGCTAAGAAACAAGTGATTAGACCTTTACAGATTCCTCAGTCTGTAAAACAAATCTTAGTAAATGCCGATCCTGATTCCTATAGATCTGTTTATCCTGATGTTCAACCAACAACCACCTCCCAAATACCACAACAACCATCAGAACATACCACTCATACTACTCAACCAACCCTCAGGCAGTATATCAAATCCTATCTCTCCACTTCACAGACAGTTCAACCCTCATCCTCAGCACCTACTGTGAAGCCTTCATCTTCCAAGCCTAAGAGGATAAAGACTGTTCCTCAAACACCTCAAAAAAGAAGGGGGATTGCTTTCAGAGACGAGTCTGACAGTGAGGAACAGGTTTCTACATCAGAACCTATTCTCAAAGAAGCTGAGACAGTGACTTCTCAGAAGGATTCTGGCATTGGGGGATCTAGGCTTCTCAAGAGGCTTAGAAGAATGATTATTCCTGACACTCCCAAGGAATCCATATCTACAAAGAGATACAAGAAACAGAGGGCAAAAATGCCAGTTTCAGATGATGAAGAAGCAACAGCTAAGGAAGGAGATCAGGAATCTCAGATCACACAAGAAAAGGAATTTGCTAAAGTCACTTCTTCTTCATCAACTCCATCTCAGGAAGCAGTTCCTGACAAGGCCAACACACCATCTGTGTCTCCTATTCGAACGTCTGTATCTCCAGTTGTTCCAAGCACAAGTACTGAAATTGATGTTCAGAACCTGGTTGTGCCTGAAGTAATTCTCTTAGAAGCTCCAACAACAACTAATCCATCAACAACACCTGTTACTGATGCTGCTCAAAATCCAGACTTTTCTTCTACACCTTCTCTGCATCTAGATGCTGATGATCAGAATATAGGTGAGCATCAGGATATGGCTGTTGATCAGAACTTAGAACCAGATCAGCAATTAGAGGCTGCTGAAGCCTCCATTGCTACTCACACTATTGTTTTATCAGAAGATACTGATTCTGTAAGTTCTGATGCTGCAAATGCTGGAGATACTGGTGATGCTGCTCCAAATACAGATGCTGATGAAGCAGGTCCTTCAGGACATGCTCCTCAACAAACTATTTTTAAATCTAAACTTGTTAAGAAGATTGTTACAAGAGGCGCACCAGTGCCTTGGAGTGAAACTCCTGCAGGACAGGAGTGGACTAAGGAATGGAACTCAGTTTCCTGTGTTCCATCTGTAAAGCATCTGGCTGAGCACTTGACAAAAGCTGATGAAATGTTAAATTCTGATGATTTTAAAACCCAGCTTAGAGTCACTGCATTGAGTACTAAACATCTACAAGGTCTCCATTCAACTACTCATGCAGAGCTACACAAGATTCAGGAAGAATTCATCAAACAAGACCAAATTCAGAAAATTGACAAGAAAAAGTTCTTCCAACCTACCTTTGATAGGATTGCTTATATTGAGAAGACTCAAGAGAAACAACAAGCTCAGATTGATGATATTCTGTAAAATCAAGCTTCTCAGAAATCTCAACTTACTGAAATCCAAGCCTCAGTGGAATTGTTTGTCTCTCTTCTACGACCTGCTGATGCCAAAAAGGGGGAGAAAGTAATTAAGTCCAAATGCAAGACTGACAAGACACTGAAAGGGAAGGATGATGAAAAGGATGATCAAGGAAACTCTGGAATGTGTAGAGGTCATAGTCAAGGTAGAGGTTTCTCATCAAGAAAAGCTGAAATCACAAGTCACAGGACAAGTCTGATACTGGAAAAAGAATTAGTTCTGCTACTGGTAAAAGGATAAGTTATGATTAACTTTTAGATCTTGATGAAGAAATGTCAAGACAGTTATTTCTTCAGGAAAATCCAGGAATGGACTTGGAGAGTTTAATGGAAGAAGAAGCCAGACTTAAATCAGAAAAAGTCATATCTAAATCTAAAGCTTCTGGTAAAAAGACACTTCCAAAACTCAAAGGCATTGTGATAAAAGAAAGGACAAATACTGAAGCAACATTGGTTAAATCACAACCACAGATAGATCCAAGGGTAAAGAAAAAGTTGGTGAACCTATCAAGGTTTATGTGCCTCCTGAGAATGAAGAAATCACTGATGAAAAGGATGATCTTGCTGTGACTTCAAGAAAAGTTCTTAAAACAACCTCTGACATGGCTCAAGTTGTTCAGAGTCAAGAGACAGTAAGTTCTGATATTCCAAAGAAGCAAGTAACCTCTGACATAGCTCAAGTTAACTTGATATCAGAAGTTAGACCAAAGACACTCCTACCAGGATTCACTAAAGCAAAACAGACTCAACCTTTGAAGACTGCTGCAAGTGGTTTTGAAGCAAAAGTAGTTACTGGAAAGGAAGCAAGAGAAAAAACTGGATTGGGAAATGCTGATGAAAGAAGAATACAGAACACTACCAATGATCCAACTTCCTTGAGTGAACTAGGTATTGGAGCAACTCCTGAGAGATTGAATCAACTGGAATCTTTACAAATGGTTTACCATACCTACTTGAAAGACCACATCTTGTTGTACTTCATGACAGATGGTAGGGTTTATCATATAAGGCAAAATGCCATTCCATTGAAGTATTTTGAAGAATTGGAGCATGTACTATTCTTACTTCAAGTGGATGACAGATTGACAGGAAGTGCTGCAAACTATTTGAAGGATCAAATTCAGAGACAGAAAAGGCTTTATTCTGTTAAGTCTGACAGCGCATATGTTCCAAAGTACAGAGATCACAAGGGTGATATAGTTGAAATGAAGCCCAATACTGCTAAGATTATAACTACCTTTTTGGGTTACAGGGCTGTGGAATTCAATCTTGAGTCTGATAAAGCTTATTTGATCAGACTGGATCAGGATATAAGAAAAGCAAAGATTAATGATCTCAGGGATGCAATCTTTCAAATTGGTGAAGATAATGCAGAGCTTAAAGATGCTAAAAGGAGGATGATTGATGAACTTAGATATGCTGAGAGATGTTTGTTGAAGAACTATCTCAGAACAACTCCTAACATCAGAGAGATCAGAAGATGAAGCCAAGTCAAGATCTACAACTGATTAAATTCTGATATTTGTACAGACTGAAGCTGTTATCAGAAGTTAAATATTGGTAAAGCTTTAAGGACTGTAAGTTGTAGTTATCTAGTCTAATTCTCATGCATTTGTACTTAATGTTTTTGACATCATCAAATATCTGTTAAACTTGTATATTATGCTAATTTACAAGTTGGGGGAGATTGTTAGATATATTTGATAATGTCATGGTTAATATGATTTATGTTTAGTTTTCAGATCTTACTTAAACAGGATAAATCAGTACTTACTGGAAGTCAGGACTTAAGGATATTAGTACTTATATTATCAGGAGATAATCATCAGAAGATGGATATCAGAACTTAAGTACTGAAGGATGTTCAGATAAGGACAGTAGCTGATTAAAGGAAAGAAGATCGAGATAAACTTAAGAAGAGATATGCATGAAGAAGGAATTCTATGAAGAATAGAATACTTGGAAGAAAAAATATCTGATTGATATATTTTAGGAAGCAGAATTATATTCCATATCAATTAGCGATTATCTTGTAACTGTGTAGTATATAAACACAGACATAGGGTTTACACTATAAGTGTTATTATATTCGAGAAGATTATTCATTGTAACCCTAGCAGCTCTCGTGATATTTGTTCATCACTAAGAGGTAACAGTTCCATACTGTAACATAGTTTATTGTTTCAATAAAGTTTGTTTTCTGTTACTTGAGATATTAAAGTTCGATTTGATTGTACTTTAGACTGTATTCACCCCCTCTACAGTGTGTGTGACCTAACATGAAGCAATAAGAATTTTCCTAGAATTTGTTGCACATTCGAATTTTAAAGTGTATCAAATGGATGTCAAGAGTGCCTTTCTGAATGGTGAGCTAGAAGAAGAAGTTTATGTGCAACAACCACCTGGCTTTGAAGATCCAGAATTTCCAAATTTTGTGTACAAGTTACTCAAGGCTCTATATGGACTAAAATATGCACCTAGAGCTTGGTATGACACACTATCAGATTTCCTACTGAAGCATGGTTTTACTAGAGGTACCATAGACAAGACTACCTTCTTCAAGAAACATGGTGATGATATGATCCTAGTTCAGATTTATGTGGATGATATCATCTTTGGCTCTACTAATGAAAAGCTTTGCCAAAGATTCTCCAAGCTTATGCAAAGTGAATATGAAATGAGTATGATAGGGGAACTAAGTTACTTTCTTGGACTTCAAGTTAGTCAAAGAAGTGATTGTATCTTCATCAGCCAAACTAAGTATGTCAAAGATCTATTGAAGAAGTTTGGTATGGTTGATTGTTCACTTGCATCTACACCTATGTCTACTGCAACAAAGTTGGATGAAGATAAAAAGGACAAAAGTGTAGATATCTCAAGCTATAGAGGGATGATTGGATCACTGCTTTACTTAACAGCAAGTAGACCAGACATCATGTTTGCAACATGTCTATGTGCAAGATTTCAAGCCAATACAAAAGAATCACATTTGATGGCTATAAAGAGGATTTTCAGATATTTGAAGGGGACTTAAAACTTGGGATTATGGTATCTTAAGGGAACTGGTTTTGAAGCTGTTGGTTACACAGATGCAGATTTTGCTGGATGCAGGGTTGACAGAAAGAGTACTAGTGGAAGCTGTCAATTTCTTGGACAAAGACTTGTATCCTGGTATAGCAAGAAATAACAATCTGTATCAACTTCTACAGCTGAAGCTGAATACATAGCTGCAGGAAGTTGTTGTGCTCAAGTGCTTTGGATTAGAAATCAGCTAATGGATTATGGCCTAGTGTTACACAAAATTCCTATTTATGAAATAATACTAGTGCTATATCTATAGTAGCTAATCCAGTTAATCATTCTAGGACAAAGCACATTGATGTAAGGTACCATTTTATTAGAGAACATGCTACAAATGGTACCATTGAGCTCATTTTTGTTCCAACGGAAAAACAATTAGCTGACATTTTTACTAAACCTTTGGATGAAGCAACTTTCACTAGACTTGTAGGTGAAATTGGAATGCTTAATCCTTCTTCCTAAGGCAAGAACTCAGCTAATGTTTTGCAGCAGATTAATCTCCAGTAAATCAAAATTAATTTGATTTCATTGGAAATTAACTGAAATGTGAATTATAAATATTTCAGAAATATCTGCATATTTGTTTTAAAAATTCAAATTCAACTTGGAATTTTTCAAATTCTAAGTAAACTGCTTAGTTGTTAATTTATATCCTTAATATGTAAAATTAACACAAGACAAAATTATAAAAACCAAAAGTATATAGAGAACTAAGTTCTCGATAAGTCAAAATTGACTTCTCGATAAGTCATTTTAGGACTTCTCGACTGAGTCCTCGATAAGTCAATTTACTGACTTCTCGAGTGACTTCTCGATAGGCTTAACAATGACTTATCGATAAGTCCTTGAAGAGTTCTCTAGTACTGATAGTTCACAGAGGTCTCTACAAGTACAATTGTTGACTTATCAATAACTCAGAACTGAGATAATTTAAATCAATAAATTATTTTGGTAAAATACTCTTGGAAAATTTATTCTAATTTTTAATTTTGAATTTATTCAAATAAAAGTTGGAATTAATTCAGTCCACTTTTTGGACAAACTGGGTATTTATTTGACATCTCAATAAGTCAATTTTGAGTTCTCTAAAAGAGTAATTTAAAATGACTTCTCGATATGTACTTCATTTCTTAAAATGACTTCTCGATAGACAAACTCCAAACGTCTATTTTTGAGTTCTCGACAAGTCATTTACCTTTTCTATAAATATCCAGACTTCTCGATACATATTTTAACTTGGAATTTTTCAAAATTCTAAGTAAACTGTATATTTATTAATTAATATCCTAAATATATGAAGTTAATAAATAACAGATCAAAAGAAGCAAAAATTATGAAAAACTGGAATAATTTAAATCATAAATTATGTTCAGCAAAATACTTTTGACATACTTTGTCTATAATTACTCAGACTTATTGACACATTTACATGCTTATGTGCATATTTTTGATCAAATGTGGAATATGTTAGTCTAAAGTAAGTAGACTATTATATTATATGTGATGTTTTGAGAATACTGATAATAGTTGAATTTATTTGACTGTGTGCTAATTATGTTTTTTTTGAATTTATTCAAAATAAATCTTTCTCAGTACGGAGTATTTGATTTAATTAATGAGCTAGTGAAATATCGTTTGCTGCTAGGAAGTGTTCTTGATTACTTGCATAGGAATAGTTAAACCTTTTGTGTAAGTGTTCTCGAGTACTTGCATGGAGAATAGTTAAGCTAGAAAGTTAAGTCACTTTTTAACTGCCTAGATTCGCGTAGTGTGTGTTGGTTAAAACACTTATTCATCGGGCAACTCAAATGTCTCTTTGGCTTCTTTCCTCCTTCTATAAATTTAAATCCTTCTCTCTTCATTATTCATCAATATTTCTTTTTCTCAACAAACATCCTAACTTCAAACCTTCATCTTGTTCAAATCCCTCCAATGGCTGCTCCTGTTTTCTACAAGCTTAATAATGGCGTTTATCTGCCAACCCTTCATTTGGCTGATAACCAGGTCTACTATGACCCCTTGGGCTTCGAGTCCGCATCAAAGGGATCATTTGCAGCCTTTTTGATGTTCCCCTTGAAGTTTTTGACGAACTCTCCTGGGATGATCAGATAAATTTTCTATTTTTTGAGGGAGAAGTCTCTTTGGAGCAAGAGAGACGTGCTTTTGTGGCTGAGCAGGAACGCCTTGCTGCTCTGGAGCTGCAAGAGAGAATCAGTTCTCTTGCACACTCCCTGTCTAGAGCTTACCAACGCAGGGCAAGGAGGATTGAAGCAGAAAAGAGGCGAAAACTAGAGTAGTTAGGATTAGGGTTTAAATTGTTAAAATCTAAATCTTCCAGTACTCTGTTTCTATATTAATGAAAATATTTCAACTTCTCTATTTTGAAGCTGTTTGTGTCTTGTTTGCTATGTGTTTACAATTTATCTGAGTATCATATTTCCTGTAATATTGCATGCAACTGGAAATCTCTCTGCATATGTCTAACTAAACATCATAAAGTTACATATGTTCAATGCAGTACAGGGTAAACACAATTTCTTCAAGAAAACAACAGAGAACTCAAACAAATCACTCGAAGCAGAGATAAAACATTTGATTTCATCTGATGCATCATACATATCAATGGATAAGTAAAGTAGAATATTACACAAAATCACTCTTGATTTATGTTTTAAATCTCTTAACTTTTATATGTCAACATCTTTGAAAATCATTTTTTACAAAATTCTTTGAATTTGCCTAAAAATTGCAAGAAACTTGTTAAATACAAGATTTATGAGATCTATGGATCCCTCAACATGCATTTGTGCTAAACTGCAGTTAATACATCTTTCACAACCAAACTGCAGTTCACCCAGGCACAACAACACAAACTCAAACACAATCCCACTCAGGTGACTCTTGAAAGGAACCTGTTTTACAAAAGGACAGAGACCTCACAAAATATTCTTCACTTGTTTTGTTGTTTGAGAAAAGAAGGATGCTATAAGCCAAGATCCTCATGCTTATATAAAACTTTCAGAATTCATGAAGGGGATACTTGTGCTTACTAAATCAGAACTGCTACAAGCTATTCTGATTCATCTCCAAAGAAAGGACCAGAACTTCATCTGATAATGGTCTTCACAGTATCTCATCAACCTTTTTATGTCAACCTTAAGGAAGATTTGTTAAGGGAAGTTGTCAAAGGTTCCTACAACAGCAAAGTTAAAAGAGAGTAAAGGTGATTATTCTGGGACATATAGATGAGACTATCAAAAGACTCTTACTTCCTGGATCATGCACACAAGAACCTATGTCTTAATGGGGCATAGCAGCACTATCATCTCCTGATCCATGTTCCAAAAGAACCTATACTTAACATAGTATAGCAGACAAGGAAGAATCTCTAAAAAAACATGACACAACTGCACAACAAATAGTGTTAACAGAAGCTCAGAATTCAGACAGTGGAGTAGAGTACACAAGAACCTGGATGTCAAAGTCATACAACAACTCTTAAATCTCCATCCACACAATAACCATTACCTCAAAATGGTGATGAAGGCAGAATCACTGAGAACACTGTGAGAACAATTGAAACTGATGAAAGATGCAGCTGCATAATAATGTTAAGTTAATCAGCTACTTCTTTAGAATCTCACAAGGTATAAAATGCATACATACTCTTCTGATGAAATGTGTATGATTAGACCTATATGAATCATTCCTAATCATATGATCACAGACAACTCTTCTCAGCCACCTCTTATTTCTGTAGGTCAAACAACATTTGATCCTTTCATGTGAGGATGAGAGAAAAGATTGTGAGAAAAATAGAAAATAAGAGAGGCAGGATCCTTTCTGGAAAAAGGAGAGGTAGATGAGTGTCTGGATTTAGTGATCCTTGTGAGAAACCGTTGACTCTTAAAAGTCATGAGACTAGTGCAGTGAGAAGTAGTGAGACTACTTAGTCAAAAGAACAGAGAGTTTATGACCTTTGTTACTGAAAGACTTCTTCGGCAAGTCTAAGTAAAGTCTCATATTCTACTTGATGAACTCATCACTACAAAAATCATTGAAGCTTGAAGCTGCAGATATTGTTCTACATGAACAATGACAAAAGCTTGAACAATGTGCATCTAGCTGAATCCTTCCACCTAGAGATAATGTCAAAAAGGGGGAGAATATATCTAAATACAAAATCAGCTGTTGGATATTGCCAGACAATAATACTCTCTTCTTGATAGGGGAGAGAAGAGTAAATCTAAATGCACTGGGGAGATTGACTTCTGCATTTAGCTAGAGTTTTGACATCATCAATCTGAACTTGTGCATAATTTCATAATGAACAAGTTGGGGGAGATTGTAATATGTAAGTGATGATGTCAAAGATTACTGAAGATAACAATATCATTAGTGGCCCTGGTCAAAGTGTGAAGCATAGCCAAATGGACATATGATCTAGGGAGAATAATGAACTGTTACTTTTCATAATCTGTTAAGCTTGGGGTTAGTTTTGTTAACAGGAATGAATGTGTGTTAATCAATCTTCTCACCAATTGGGAGAGATTGTTGTGCAGGACATGCCTGAATCTAAAGAAGACTAAGTCATTTTGTCAACCTTAAGTAAGTTGTATTGTTATCTTAATTTGTATTTTGTACTTGTAATATTTAAAGTCTGTAAAAATGTCAAATGAGCAGACTAGAGCCTTTTTCTATAAACAGTATCAAGCCTAAGAATTCTATCTGGAAGAAGATTGAGAAGATCATGCCTCAGAAGAATTATAAAGAAGCTTGGAGTTGAATAAAGCTGTTTTAGGAAAAATACTCTAAGTCAAGATCTCTACAAGTCACATATTTAATGTTATAGAGAAGTCATTCGAGAACTCCAGAATGGCTTATAGAGAACTCAGAAAGCTTACAGAGAAATCAGAGATATCGACAAGCAAATCGAAGATGTGAAGATTGGAGATATCGACAAATCATTTCTTCACTAGAGAACTCAGAGTTATCGACAAGTCTACATTCATTAGAGAACTCTGAGTTATCGATAAGTCTAAGTCTACTAGAGAACTCAGAGATATCGACGAGTCAAAATTCACTAGAGAACTCTAAGTTATCGACAAGACAAAGTGAATACATGATACTGAGAGATCTCGACAAGCTAAAGTTTCATTCGAGAACTCAGAGACCTCTATAAGTCAAATTCACTAGAGCATTAAAGATCTCGATAAGTCATTATACTTATCGAGATGTCAAGATCTCTATGTGCCTAAACTGGAGATCTCGAGTAAAATTCTCAAAGTACAGAATCACAGACCAGTTCAATATTTAAAATAAACAATCAACAAACAATCCAACCAGATGGATTGACAAGTCTACAATAAGCAGCTTGAAGAATGTGCAAGATCAATGGTAAAGATTAACTGACAAAGGAAGATCAAAGTGAACACGTGATGCTAAAGATATGCTAAGCCAGAAATGGAAGATCTACTTTTCTATAAATAGAAATGACAAGTGACAGTTTAGAAAAGCTAATAGCATGTCTTATTACACACTGTGTAAACCAGCAGTTAACTAAGTTATAAAGTTAACACTAGTCCTTTAGTTAGTGGTAACAATTTAGATCAAATTTCTTGTAACACTCTCAAGGAGAAGCTAAGCTCTTTATCAACAAAGAGCCTAGAAATTTTGTAGCAAAACAGTCTTAATTTTAATATAAAATTAAGTGAGTTTTGAAGATCTGTGTTCTTTATTTTCTGCAAGCTTAAATTCTACATGAACACATTTTACTACAAGATTTAATTTACTTTGTTCAACCATAAACATTGAAGAAAAGCACAAAAACAGTAAAACACATTAACCCCCCCTGTGTGTAAGGGAGAGGGATGTGCATGAAAAATCTATGCAACTCCATTGAAAGACACAAAAACTTTTCAAGTAAAGACCTTTTTAGGCACCCACACATGTCCACCAACATTTAAACAAAAATTTATGACTTCCAAATGGATTGCAGAGTACTATGAAAATGATATACGCATGAACCCCACCTGGCCACTTGGTGCATTTAAAAAGAAGGTTGTGAATGATTGGGTATGTGAGGTTAGCGTTTATGCTATTGGCAGGGCAAAAAACGAGGCCTTAAAGGTGATAAGAGGAAATCATGAAGCACAATATGGACAACTATGGGATTATATGGGTGCAATTAAGAAGGCAATGCCAGATAGCACAGTTGAACTTATGCTAGATTCTGAAGAAGCTGGACTGCAAGGCAAGAGATTCAAAAGGATATATGTATGTTTGGGACCTTTGAAAAAAGGTTTTACAGTTAGATGTAGACCTCTTATAGGGTTAGATGGTTGCCACTTGAAAGGTCCATATGGTGGCCAACTTCTAACTGTTGTTGGATGTGATAGCAATGATGGAATGTACCCCATTAGTTGGGATATTGTGAAATTGAAAACACTGAAACTTGGAATTGGTTTTTAAAATTGCTAGTACAAGATGTTAATGTAGTAAACTCTGGTGGTTGGACATTTATATAAGATAGACAAAAGGTAACATATTACAGTTGGTTTCAATATGATATATTAACTAGATTTATTAATCTTTAATATTATTTTATGAGTTTACTGCAGGGACTTGTAAATGCTCTAACAACACAAGTACCAAATACAGAGCATAGATTTTGTGTTATGCATCTGTAAGGACCCAAATTTTTGACATCGGTAAAAGACCTTTATGAATAGTAATATAATAACTTGAATTTTTGAGACCTTGTAAAACGTTTAATGAATAGTAACTCTGACGGACGGGAAAAACTTTTGAGCCTACACTCTGTAGTGCATGAGAAAATGAGTTTCAGAGTTAATATTACGATTATACGTACCAAATGAGTCTATGTAAACGCAATTAGTTTTTGAATAAAATGAACTTTGAAAAATGACCGTACTTACGACTCATTGAGGATTATGGGGATCACAATATAATTGCGAGATTAAAACCCTATGGATTTATATTCAAGTATGATAATTAAAAATATAAGGAATAAATACTAAAGGAATTATGTCGCGAACCATTTACGAGTAAGTATTAAGAAAATGTTTAAGCAACCGAGGGAACGCGTAAACGATTAAATAAACATAACTCACTAACTAAACCATGGTTACTTCATCAAATAGTGAGTTAACCATAGGATGATCAAGCTAGCTAGCAAAATAGTGTGCTAAGGAAGCTAACACATGTAGTTAGCTTGTAAGCTAGCAAGCTACTTAGATTTTGTCCCCAAGATTTGCAACAAGAATAAAGCTAGGATTCAACCTAGGAGAATAAAAATCAAGTGGAAGATATCACATCCCATTTCCTATAAGCAACCTAGAGAAGCAACCAAGAAAAGCAACTAGAGAAGCAAGTATAAATACCCCCCCCTTCTTCAACCTTCCATTCGGCCATTTCAAGAAAAACAAAGAAATCCAAATTCAAATCTCAAAATCTAGCCATGGTAAAATCATCCCATTAATTCTCAAGCTTCCTAACAATCAAACTAAGGTAATAAAATTATTTCATCTCTTTTTATCAAGATTTGATGGGTGAAATAAAATCAAGAAAGTCACTAGGGAATAGTGTGAATAGTAACCCCTCTTTGGTTTCTTGATTTCAATGGTGGTTTTAGGTTCCAAAAACAATACCAAGCACTCCCATGACTCCACCATCCTCAATAACACATCTCAAGCTTTCAATAAAGGTAAAAATCTTTGGCCCAACTTTATTTAAGATTCATTTTTAAGATCCATTTAGTATGTGGTAGTAAACCTAGTTTAAGAAGTGGTATTGTCGAAATCTTGGTGTTTAAGTTAAGTAGATTTGAGGTTGATTGTTGTTGCCTCAAGAACATGATGTTCTTGAGAGGATTTTGTGTGTTGATGATGAAATAATTATTGTTGGTGGTTGTGTTAAGAGTTAGGGCGTAAACAAAATCCCGATCGTAAACGTAAATCCGTTAAAACCAACAAATCGTAACTTCAAGTTTCTACAGAAAGTCCCGAAGATGTAAAATGTAGTTTCTTGAAAAATAACCCTTTATTATGATAGACAATGTTATAAGGATCGTTTATGCACTTGAATTGCTTGATTCCAATTTACGGATCGAAAGTTATGGTCATTTTACTAAAAGTGATTTACGCGACAAAAACTGCTACAAATTACGAACTTTGATAATATAAAGGATCTACTTAAAAGTGTTCATAAATCATAAAATTTTTACAGAGAGTAAAATATTTAGTTTCCTAACTTCCATAAAAATTTCAAGTGAAAATAATGATTTAACAATTTTATAAAAATATCGGAGCCAAGACCAGGCGAGTAGAAACCGTAAGAATCCATAAGCGGAGCCGACGACGATAAAGAGAATGAACCTAAGATACTTAGAAAAATGAAGCGACCATGATGTGAATAAGGACTTAAAGGAATAATAAGGGTAGTATAAGTTGAGAGGGTGCGTAATAAGTAGCGCATGAGTGCGAGTCGCAGTAAATTAGGACGAGACCTAACAAAACGAATTGTGTTTATGATTATAGATTTCCGAGCGGAACCTAGAGCATCCTCCACCTCAAGATACCCAGGCAAGTTTTCAAACCCTACCTTTTAAGAACTGTTGTGTTGTGAATATTTTACAAAACTGTGATATATGCATGAAATTGCTTTAAACTATTTTACGAAGTTTGAGATGTATTACATTACTCAATGGTTGATAATTTCTAGTATATGTTCATACCGAGTTCGAAATGTTATATTTAGACCGAGAGTCGGTCGGTGTAAGCTTATAAAAACCCGGAGGTATCTCGGAGGAGTTTATAATTGAGAACGTTAACACTATCGAGTAGCGTGGCATGTATATATTTTAGACCGAGGATCATTCAGTAAAAATTGATGAAAACCCGGAAGTATTCCGGAGGTGCTTATTTAAGAATATTAGCGATATAGTAGAGCGTGATGTATAAGTTGAAGACCGAGAGTCGGTCAGTTTTGTAAAATAAAAACTTTATAGGACGATTACAAGTCCAGAGTAGTACGTTTTAAAGGGACTCAACGTCCACTTACAAACTTTAAATATACCTCGAACTTTTATTAAAACGATTTCCAAAGATCGTATTCCCTCAACTATACTTTATCGTTCGGACAAGAATTATTTATCTACTAATCATTTATTATAGGAGAAGTATTATCCAACGCTTATTTATTTCAAAACCGATTAAATATTAATTACTTTATCATTCGGACTAGAATTATTTATCTACTAATCATTTATTATAGGAGAAGTATTCTCCAACGCTTATTTATTTCAAAACCGATTAAATATTAAAGATTACTTTAAATTACGTGAACATAAATTAGTTGAGGAATATTATTTCAAATATTATTTAAAGAGTAAACTCATTCAAGGTTTAATTATTTATCGAATATCGTTTAATTATTTATTGTTCATTAAAGGGTTTATTATTGATTTAAAGATCATAGATCCTGATTTAAAACATACTTTCTGATTTCGGAAAAATCAATCGAGTAATTTTAGATCGTCGGGGAATATTACCCCGACTTAATTAATATTTTGAATATAGTTTCAAGGAGAAACTTTTTCCCCTTATTTAATTATCTGTTGACAACAGTCAACTCACATCCTTAGTACTTCCTCCGAAACTTTCGAAAGTACATATATATGTTATGGATAAAAAACTAAGGTTATTATTTGCTGTATTTATTACTAAGATTCGGGAGCTCAAGGCCTTTAATGACTGCTCTCGTGTTTCGTAGCTCAACTCTGCCTTTACGAGATGCCTACGTATCTCTGTGAATTAGAGAATCAAGCCAAAAAACGTAGTTCTAATCTGTGGGGTGAGACCCCTTATATAGATGTTGGTGGTCCTTGAATTGGACTTGGTATAGGAGACTTGGTGGGCAAGTCTCATAATTAGAATGGACTTTGGAGTCCTAGATAGTAGGAAACTGATTCCTTATCCTTTTAGGTCCCCTTGAGGCTTATCTATAAGGATTTATATCCTTATCAGGACTCTTCTCAACAGCTGATTTTTCCCTTATTAATTAATTACGAAATTAATTAATAATCAGGGCTTTTGGGCCATTTTTATTCGACCAGACCTGATCTGGTCCATCAGGCTTAACCTTTCTGGTCTGAATATCAAACATCTTCTTATTGGGTCTAGCAGCCCATTATCAGGATTTATTTATCCCTATCATTTGCCCCCTAACTTTTGGGAAACATTGACTATATTTCGCAGAAGTTAAGTCTATTCATTCCCTTACAGGGTTTCATTCTTGCGTAAAGTGTGGAGCGACCTACACGTTTACAACGAATTTTTCCTTTTATTTAGGAATTATTTTGATTTCCAGGAATTTTTCCCTTATTTTCAGGATTTTTCCCTAATTTCTGGAATTTTCCCTAATTTTTCTGGGATTTTTCCTTATTTTTCTGGGATTTATCCTTAATTTCTGGATTTTTCCCTTAATTTCTGGATTTTTCCCTTAATTTCTGGGATTTATCCTTAATTTCTGGAATTTTCCCTTAATTTCTGGGATTTATCCTTAATTTCTGGATTTTTCCCTTAATTTCTGGGATTTATCCTTAATTTCTGGATTTTTCCCTTAATTTCTGGGATTTATCCTTAATTTTTGGATTTATTCCTTATTTCTGAAAACATTAACATTTTTCAGAAACTATTTAAGGAATTTCCTTATTTTTTGTAATTTTCCAGGATTTTTCTTCCCTTTTTCTTCCTTTTTTCTCTCTTCTCTCTTTTTTTTTTATACAATTTTCGACCATGAATCCATTCGACCAGGATCCTGGTCGAATTAGCCTTTGTTGTGCCTTGGTCGAAGGGAATTCGAGGAGGATACATTCGACCTCACTTCCTGGTCGAATTTCAACCAGGATTTTTGCTTTGTATTTTATTATTTTTTTTATTTTTTCGAGCAGAAATCTTCGACTAGGAATTTTCGTCCCTTTCGGTCAGGATTCCTGTGTTTCTGACCGAATTAACCACCTTTCTTGCCTTGGTCGAAGCTATTTCGAGCAGGATTGGTTCGGCCAGGATTCCTTCGTATTTCTTGGTCGAACGGGTCTAAATCCTGATCGAATTAAGTCTGGTTTTGAGCCTTGATCGAATTCTATTCGACCTTAAGCATTTCGATCAGGAATTCTTATGATTTCTGGTTGAGCTGGGTCAAGAAGCAGGGTTAAAAACTATTCCGGTATTTTCGACCAAGAATTTTGGTCAGAATTTTTTCTTGACCGAATTAGCCCCTTTTTTCAGCCCTGGTCGAAGGAAATTCTACCTCAATTCATTCGACTAGGATTTTAAGGCAAGTCCTGATCGAATTGGGTAAAGGGTACCAACTTTTTATTTCTAACTTTCCTGGGCCTCTATCTTGGGCCATCCCTTTTTCTGATTAGATTTTCTTGGGCCAACCCTTTAGTGGGTTTTAATCCTGGGCCCATTCCCTAATAAATCTGGGTTTTCCCTTTTGGGCCTTTGATTTTCAATTAATTGGGCCCTTTTCTGGGCTAGTTTTATTGGGCTAATCTTTGGGCCCTCTGTTTTTAACTGGGCTTTTCTTTCACCCCTCTTAAAAAGGTATTTGGACCTCAAACATGGCTTTTATACCTGGGCCTTAGTTCTGGGCCTTTATCTTTAAGCCCAAATTCCAGGTTCTTCTAAGATTTTTCTGGATTCTTCTAGAATCTTTTAAAAATTAAAATTTTTCACTTGGTTTTTCCAGGAACTTCTTGGATAGTTCCAGAACCTTCTAAGTTTTGGGCCCAAATGGGCTTTTTAAGGCCCATTATCCCCCTTCCTTGGCTATATAAAGGTGGGGTGAGAGTTTGATTTCTCCACACCTCTCATTTCACCTCTCTACTCATTCTACAACTTCTCCTCATCCTTCCTCCAACTTCCTAACCTTTCCTCTCTCAAATCCCCTCCCTTAGTTTTCCAACCTCTCCTTCAGGCTTTTTCTAGCTTACTAATGGCTGACAAGAATTCTGAGAGGGCGGCAAAGATAGCCTCGGCTTCAAAACGAGGTAAGGATATCGATATTCGTTCTTCGTATATGTCTTTAATCGATATGATTAACACTAGGGGGGATGAATATCCCTCCACTGCACATCTCGACTCTTTTAATCATTGTAATACTTGGCACAACATAGACTTCAATAAACTAAATGCTCGTTATAACGTCCTTCCTCCTCTTAGATTAGTTCCAGTCTCTGGTGGTGATCGTACTTGCCACTGGAGACCCGATACTCTTTTCATTTACACAGATGCCCTTAATGCTGGGCTTAGGTTTCCTTTTCATCCCTTTATTACTCATCTTTTGGCTGATTTACAAATCAACCCGTGTCAGCTCCCTCCAAACGCCTGGAGGAACATTCTATGTTTTATGGTCTGCTGTCTTAGGGAGGGCTTTCCTCTTTCTGTAGCTGTTTTTAGGAAAGTCTTTCAGTGTTACAATAGTTCTTCCAATATCTGCGGCTGGGTCTATGTCAAGCAAAGGCCCAAAAGCAAACATATCTTTAACAGTGCCTCTATTCCTGATAATAATCAAAATTGGAGGAATAGTTTCGTCGGGTTACGTTGGGAGAATGGTGACTGGGGCA
Source organism: Apium graveolens (assembly GCF_009905375.1). Lineage (NCBI taxonomy): Eukaryota > Viridiplantae > Streptophyta > Magnoliopsida > Apiales > Apiaceae > Apium > Apium graveolens. The sequence goes on along the minus strand of NC_133655.1, from coordinate 198,352,319 downwards.
CACTTTTTCGATCTTCTTTTGGGAAGGTCAGTGATGGTAGCCTCAAATCCATTCACTTAACTCCTGAAGAAACTATTATTTATAATGGGCTTACTCAGGACGATGGCTCGACCACCAGCTGGACTCTCTTAGAGGAGTTTTCCCTGATTCATGTGGGACTATCCTCTGTTTCTCAACAGGGTATTTTTCTTCCCTTCTCAATTTTACTTCATTTCATGCATTATTAACTTCACTTATTTTGTCCTTTGCTTTGTTTCAGCTGCTAAGGAGATTAACGAGGACAATGTTCCTTTGGTTGAGGAAACAACTAGGATGAAGAAAGCTCGGCTCGCAGTCCTAGACACCTGGGGAAAGGCCACGGAGCCTATCTTTTTGAAGAAGCACAAAGAGCCTATAGGGGAGGCCTCAACTGAAGGAGCTGGAGGCTATGGTACTCCTATCACTGCTGTTGCCCCTACTGCTGCTGCCACAGGCGCCTTTCAGCCTCTCTGGGGATTCCGCCGAGGGGACACCGTAGTTGGTTCCACGAAACATGCTTGGGATTGGTCTTACCATAGCGTGACCCCCAAGGATTTTACTGATGTGGTGGCCACCCCTGATCTTGAGAGGATCAAGCTCATGGGAGCTCAGTCTCTGGCTTTGGTATGCCTTCTCTTTTTTGAACTTATTTTTCGTTCTTGTAGCATTGCCTTATACTTTGTTAATTGCTTTGTTTCAGTCTAACGCCTATTTTCAAGGCGCTGTGAGGCAAGCCGAATCATGGAAGCGGGCTTCTGATAAGGCCGATAATGCCCTCAGGAGGCAACAGAAGAAGTATGCTACCCTGGAGAAGAAGCTCAAGCGCAAGGAGGAAGAACTCGGAGAGTCTAACGCCGAGCTGGTGGTACTTCGGGCGGAGAAGGATAAAGCTATAGACAACTATCTGGACTCGGAGGAGTTTGCCCAATCCATGAGGATTAGGGATGATTCAGTCTTTCCCGAGTTTTTTAGGACTGGTTGGGACACGGCCCTTGGGACCGTGAACGAGGCTTGTCCTGATATTAACCCGGCGGACTACATCTGCCCTGATGACGAGGCTTTGCTACAGAGGTTTCGTACCCGAGTAGTTATCTCGGACCATGTTCCTCAGGATCCACTCCTTCCTCCTCCCGAGTCTTCTTCCAGACCTGCTGAGGACGACAGCTCTTCCTCCTCCTCCGAGACGACAGAGACATCCAGCGAGAGTGGAGAGGATGATGATATGGATGCCGAGGGTACTTCAGCTCCTTAGAGCTTTTTCAGCCCTGCGTGGCTTTTTTTTATTTTCGAGACTTTATTTATCAAACTTTTGTAACATCTATCAGATCTATTTCATTTATCACCTTTTATGCTTGCATCCATGCATTTGATTTTTATTTGTTAGGCCACAAACATACTTTGAAGAACTTATGAATTTTATAAAGTTGTCTGGGATTCGTCCCTTACACAAGTCTTAATAAATTTTGTAATAAAACTAAAACATATAAATCCTAAGCAAGCAAAGCTTCAAGGTGCTTTTCAACCTACTCGCCATCCTGACGAGTGAGAATCGTATCCGGCTTCCCTACACATAGTAAACCTTCAGGTTTTGTGCATGCCAAGTTCTCGGGACTTCAAAACCATCCATAGTCTCTAGCTTGTAGGTTCCTCTACCTTGAACACTCTTGACTCTGTACGGCCCTTCCCAATTCGGGGCAAGCTTCCCTTTTTGTCCTACACCAGATGCTTCTATCTTCCTCAAGATTAGATCGCCTTGTTTAAAAAACCTTTCTTTAACCCTTAGGTTGTAGTAGAATGAAGCTTTTTTCTGATATTCTACTATCTTTGCATGTGCTTTATCTCGCACTTCATCAATTAAATCCAGGGCTAATCTCTGCCCTTCCTCATTTTCTTTCTCATCGAAAGCCTGAATCCTTGGAGAGGAATGTGATATCTCCACGGGAACTACTGCTTCCGCCCCATATGCCAACATGAAAGGAGTTGCATCTGTCGTGACTCTACAAGTAGTCCTGTAGGCCCATAATATTGGAAGCATCTCATCTACCCAATTATTTCTTGACTTCTCGATCCTCTTCTTTAGTCCATCCAGGATTATCCGATTTGCTACCTCTGCTTGTCCATTGGCTTGCGGGTGAGCCACAGAGGTGAATCGTAACTCGATTTCATTTTCTTCACAATACTTCTTGAATTCCTCATTGTTGAATTGTGTTCCATTGTCAGTGACAAGGATACGGGGAATTCCATATCGGCACATAATGTTTTCCCACAGGAATTGTGCAACCTGCTTAGTAGTGATTTTGGCCAAGGGTTTGGCTTCAATCCACTTGGTGAAATAATCAATGGCTACAATCAGAAATTTCCTTTGTGCCGTGGCCATAGGAAAAGGCCCTAGAATATCCATCCCCCACATGGCAAAGGGAATAGGCGAGTTGATAGAGGTCAGCATCTCAGGGGGTTGTCTAACAATTGGTGCATGCTTCTGACAGCGGTCACACTTCTTTACATATTCTTTGGCATCAGCCATCATTTCTGGCCAATAGAAGCCTAAACGAGTTATCTTATGAGCCAAGGCCCTGCCCCCCAAGTGTTGTCCACAAATACCTTCATGCACTTCTTCAAGAGCCAAGCGTGCCTCATCGGGCCTGAGACACCTCAAGTAGGGAACCACGAAAGATCTTTTGTAAAGAATCCCATCTATCAAAGAGTATCTTAGTGCCCGAACAGTTAACTTCCGTGCTTCAGTTGCATCACTTGGCAACCAACCGGTCTGAATGTGAGCCTTGATGGGATCAATCCATGACGTCCCCAAGCCTATGGGAGCCACTAGCTTAACATCTATGCTCCGTGTCTTCAAAACACGGAAGTACACACTTCCTGAACTTTCTTCAATCTCAGACGAAGCGAACTTTGATAGCGCATCCGCCTTAACGTTTTCTTCCCTTGGAATGTGTTCAACATGGCATTCATTAAATTGGGTCATCACAGCCCTTACTAGGCGGACATACTTAGCCATCGTATCATCCCTTGCCTCAAATTCTCCCTTTACCTGGGATATGATCAGCTTCGAGTCTCCACGGACCTTTAAGTTTTTGACTCTAAGTGTCCCAGCTAGACCAAGGCCAGCTATCAGGGCTTCATACTCTGCCTCATTGTTTGTGGTTAGAAAATCTAACTTCATAGCATACTCAATTAAGAACCCATCAGGGCTGTGCAAAACCAACCCTGCTCCACTGGAATTTGTTTTTGATGCTCCATCAAAATAGAGAACCCAATATTCTTTCTCCTTGTCATTCTTCTCCCTGTCCCCATTGTCGACTCTCTTGTATTGAGGTATGGTATCTTCCTGCCCCCCGACTTCTTGGTTGGGTATGGTACATTCCACCACGAAGTCAGCTAGTGTCTGGGCTTTTATGGCCGTACGTGGCTTATACTTGAGATCGAACTCTCCCAACTCTATTGCCCACTTAATCAGTCTCCCACTTGCCTTGGGACTGTGAATGATATTTCTCAGTGGCTGATTTGTTAGCACTTCAATTTGGTGAGCTTGAAAATAAGGACGCAGCTTTCTTGAAGCCATTACCAAGGCCAAAGCGAATTTCTCAATGGCTGAATAATTCAACTCAGCACCATGCAAAATTTTGCTGACATAGTACACGGGTTTCTGGACTTTCAGTTCCTCCTTAACCAACACCGCGCTCAAGGCGCTCTCTGAAACAGCCAAGTACAAGAATAAAACTTCATTCAGAACTGGCTTGGCCAACAACGGGGCCTGGCCCATATACTTCTTTAACTCTTCAAATGCCTTCTGATTTTCCTCACTCCATACGAAGTCTTTGATGTTCTTTAGTGACTTGAAAAATGACAAGCACTTGTCTCCTGACTTGGAGATGAATTGTCCTAATGCAGCAACCCTTCCTGTAAGCTTCTGAACATCCTTAACAGTTTTTGGTGGTTCCATGTCCAGGATTGCCTTTATCTTATCCGGGTTAGCCTCAATTCCCTTCTTTGAGACCATCAGTCCCAAGAATTTTCCAGATCCTACTCCGAAAGCACACTTCGTAGGATTCAACATCATCTTGTGGTACCTCAGGACCTCAAAAGCTTCCCTTAAATGGGCTATATGATCATTCTTTACTAGACTCTTGACTAACATGTCATCAACATAGACTTCCATAGTCTTACCGATAAGATCCTTAAAAATTCTATTCACCAACCTTTGATAGGTGGCTCCTGCATTGTTGAGACCAAACGCCATAACAAGATAACAATAAACACCAAAGTCAGTGATAAATAATACCTTTGGAATGTCATCCTTATGCATTTTGATCTGGTTGTATCCGCTAAACCCATCCATGAAACTCAGCATCTCATGTCCAGCGGTGGCATCAATCAAGGTATCAATTCTAGGCAGCGGAAAACAGTCTTTGGGGCATGCATCATTCAGATCGGTGAAGTCTATACACATCCTCCACTTTCCATTAGCCTTCTTTACCATTACAGGGTTTGCTAACCACTCCGGAAATTGAATCTCCTCAATGAAACCAGCCTCTAAGAGCTTTTCCACTTCCTGCCTTATAGCCTCTTGTCTTTCCGGGGCAAAATTTCTTTTCTTTTGTTTCACTGTCTTCCGGCTTTGATCCACGTTTAGCTTGTGAGTAATTAACTCCGGGTCTATGCCTGGCATATCAGCTGCTGACCATGCAAACACATCACTATTTTCTTGCAAAAATTTCACTAATTTCCCTCTAAGGGGCTCCTCTAACGTGGCTCCAATGAAAGTCGTCCTCTCAGGATTCTCGGGGTCTAAAGGAACCGAGACCAATTCTTCTGCTGGCTTTCCTCTATTCTCATCATTTTCTCAAACATCCATATCTTCAATAGGAAGAACCTGCCCCCCGACTCCATCTGCCCTCAAAGAGGCCACATAACAGCTTCTAGCCATTTTTTGATCTCCTCTTTCTTCTCCAATCCCGTTTCGGGTGGGAAACTTCATGACTGAGTGGTAGGAAGAGGGAACTGCCTTGAAGGCATGTATCCCTGTTCTTCCCATGATAGCATTATAAGTCGAACTAGCCTTTACCACCACGAAATCCAGCATCTGCGTTGCTTGCCTTGGCTCCGTACCTATGGTGGTTGGCAATTTGATTATCCCTTCCACAGGACATTTTACTCCAGCAAATCCATATATCGGCATGTCGGTTGGTGTTAACTGGGAGTCGTTATACCCCATCCTTAGAAAGGTGTCGTGGAGCAAGATATCCACAGAAGCACCATTATCCACAAGGACCCTCTTAACCGGGCTATTTCCTATTATTGGTGTTATGACCAGCGGGTCGTCATGGGGAAACTTCACACCCTCTAGGTCGGAATCATCAAAAGCCAATGTTACTTCTGTCCTGGCCCTCTTCGGGGCTTCTCCAACAATATGCATAACCTCTCTAGTATATGCCTTTCTGGAATTTTTGGACAATCCAGCAGCAGTTGGACCTCCAAAGATCGTGTTTATCACAGGCCCTCGAGGTCTCGGCCCTCCATAAATGGTGTTTATAACTGGTCCTCTAGGCTGGGGGTTTCGCCCCTGATCGTCTTGGTCCCTCCTACGATCTTCAAAGTTCTTCCTTCCATTATTATTTCTGTCCCCTCCATCTCCAGTATACTTGTTCAATCTTCCTTTTCGAATCAAAAACTCAATTTCATCTTTCAATTGCCTACACTCATCGGTGTCATGGCCAACATCTTTGTGAAACCTGCAATACTTGCCCTTATCTAGCTTGGCGGGATCAGCCTTCAAGGGCTTAGGCCAGCGAATATCTCTGTCTTTCTCAATCTCCATCAAAATCTGACTTCTGGGAGCATTCAGCTTAGCGTATTCAGTGAACTTTTGCCCAGGTCCTCCCTTCTTGGGGGTTGAATCAGGGTTTTGTTCGGTTCTAGGATATTTGTCCTTAGCGATATACTCCAAATCAGTTTTTCGTTTCTTGCCTCCAGTGGGCTCATTACTTACTACGGTCTTCCTCATACTTTCTTCAACCTTGATATACTTCCCTGCCCTCTCTTGGAGCTGCAACATGCTCTCAGGGGGTCGTTTGGCCAAAGACATCTTGAAAAACTCATCCCTAGTTCCTTGTTGCAGTGCTATCATGGCTACCTTATCATCAAGGTCTGGGACTTTTAAAGCTTCCTTTGTAAAACGATTCAGGTAATCTCTTAAGGATTCCTTAGCTCCCTGCACAAGACTCATAAGAGATGCTGAACTTTTTTCATGGACTCTTCCACTGATGAATTGCTTAATAAAAGCCTGACTTAATTCTCTGAATGATCCAATAGAATTTGGGGGCAAGCGACTGTACCATCTTTGAGCCATACCCGACAGGGTTTGAGGGAAGGCCCGACACTTAATAGCGTCATTCACGGGTTGCAGCAACAGTGTATTAGAGAATGTCCTGACATGGTTAGCGGGGTCTCCGGTGCCATCATAGGCTTTGATAGTGGTCATCTTGAATTTCCTTGAGATATGGGCATTCATTATTGCTTCTGTGAAGGGTGGAGTTGGATCATCAGGGTCTCCAAGGGGAAGGAGATTGCTTGGATCAGTTCTTGGAAAGACAACCCTTCTTCGTACCGGACCATCCAGGTCTATGACAGGAGGAGGATTTCTCCCCCTAGGAGGCATCTGGGGTCTGGTGGCCTGGTGAGCTTCCAAGTCATGCCTCAGCCTTTGGATCTCAGCCTCATGAGCCCTTATCCTTTCCTGCACTTCCTGGGGATTCGCCCCTTGGGTGCTTCGAGGGCGTTGCCTTCCATCGGCCATCGGCTCCTTGCCTGGACGTCTCCTTCTTGGGGCCACTTCATCATCCGAAGATTCAGAATCTCTCTCAGTGTAAGGACCAGAAAATTCCCGATCCTCGGGGATAGGAGCCAAACCTCGTATATAAGGGGGTGATTGCCCTCGTGCTTCACTTCGCCCAGCATATCCACTTCCTCCAACCTCGGGGTAAAGGGGCATCCCATAAGGGGGGTTAGTGGTAACAACAGTTGAATATTCATACCCGACGGGTCGAGAATTCACAGGTATATGTACTTGTTGAACTTGAGGATTCGTACCTTGAATAGTCGGGGGAGTCATCCCTTGTGGCTGAGATTGAGTTGCCCTTATTTGGGTTTCCGCTTGAGTAGATGCATAAGTTGAATGGGGAGGAACCTCCACGGTTGATGAAATCACCTGGGTTGTCTCTGATGGTGTTCCTTCCTCTAGAGCTCCAATTGTTCTTCGTGTTCTCGCCATGGTTGTTGTTGCGATTCCCACAGACGGCGCCAAATGTTATGGATAAAAAACTAAGGTTATTATTTGCTGTATTTATTACTAAGATTCGGGAGCTCAAGGCCTTTAATGACTGCTCTCGTGTTTCGTAGCTCAACTCTGCCTTTACGAGATGCCTACGTATCTCTGTGAATTAGAGAATCAAGCCAAAAAACGTAGTTCTGATCTGTGGGGTGAGACCCCTTATATAGATGTTGGTGGTCCTTGAATTGGACTTGGTATAGGAGACTTGGTGGGCAAGTCTCATAATTAGAATGGACTTTGGAGTCCTAGATAGTAGGAAACTGATTCCTTATCCTTTTAGGTCCCCTTGAGGCTTATCTATAAGGATTTATATCCTTATCAGGACTCTTCTCAACAGCTGATTTTTCCCTTATTAATTAATTACGAAATTAATTAATAATCAGGGCTTTTGGGCCATTTTTATTCGACCAGACCTGATCTGGTCCATCAGGCTTAACCTTTCTGGTCTGAATATCAAACATCTTCTTATTGGGTCTAGCAGCCCATTATCAGGATTTATTTATCCCTATCATATATATACAGTAAAGATATGCCTATCAACAAGCAAAACGCTTAGAAGAACTTCGATTTGGTTCGAGTTCTCAAGATATGATAGGATTTCCTAAAGGACAAGGGAGGGGTAGGATCCAAGTACTCCGTGTATTGGATAGACTACTGGTACCATAGGAGACGGTACAATATGTACCTATGGATCTGCGAAGTGTGTGTATACCCGAAATGAGGACACATAGTCCGTATGCGGCAAGGGTGATAACCGAGATGTGAAGGTGTCGTCCCTCTACTAGTAGAAAAGGTTACTATTATCGTATTACGATTGATCATCGTATACGGTGGCTCCAACGAGTATCCTATTCTTCCAATTGGAATTGTAATGCAATACCGTAACCCAAGCCTAGGTGTTGGGTTTACTATTAAGGTATTCGCAAGATAATAAAATCCACTAAAGGATTGTTTTCATGAGAAGGTGTGTGCCACCAAGGAAAACTATTTTTTGAATAAAATGTAATTATCATATATGATGTTTTACGTGAGTTTATCATACAGTCATTTTCACACTGTACATTATTATGCTGGGCATTATAGCTCACTCTTACTTTCTTTTAAATGACACAACACAACAGATAACTAGTATGCCGATATGGGACTTAGTCGCTTGCAGTCATGGGGAGAATCCCTGGCAGCCTTGTCTCAGGTGTGCGAGAGTGTCAGATAGGTAGATCCGGCAATTTTGTACACGACACGATAACACGACACGAAATTAACGGGTTTGGTTTGACATTTTTGGTACACGAACACGAAAGTACACGGATGAATTTAGTGTCGGTTTTGGGTTTACACTTGGGTACACGACACGAAACGAAAGTACACGAAATAAATAAATTTATCAAAATTATATGAATACATATATCTTACAATAATATTTTACATATAATATTTACAGAATATAGATAAAAAATAGATTCAAATTTCAATTTCATAAGACTAGATTGCACTTGAGTCTTTATGACTTATTGACTTAAGACTCGACTAGTAAAAACTTAATATTTAAATATATATTTTATTTATCTTTATTTTTATTATTAATTTTAAATTACATAAAACACGACACGAAATGTACACGAAATGAAGCTACACGAACACGAAACGAAAATCCTTAACAGTTCGGGTTTGGGTTAGACATTTATGACACGAAACACGAAAGTACACGACAGGAAAGTACACGAAACGAACGAATTGCCAGCTCTACAGATAGGTATAAGATATCAGTCGTAATTATTGTAACTTCATGTAGAGGTTATGAATAATTGTTTGAGATCCTGTAAAGTACATTTGAGTGTAATAAAAGAAGATTACATTTTGTACATCGTTTCTAAGGCTATAACTTGTGTATGTGAGTATGAGATTGGGGTATGTTGGATTATTGAATCAATAACAGGTTACACATGAGTGAAGGATGGCGTGATGACCCAGATTCCTGACCCCGGATTTGGGGGCGTTACAGAAATGGTATCAGAGCATTAAGTTATAGTACTTAGAGACGAGAGTGTTAGGATTTTGTCAAGATGCGAGATTACGTAAGAGCTCATATAGAGTTCATCATTGGACTACCGGATGTAGCCCAATGGGTAGGTGAGGATAAGTGTGTATTTGAGGTATTAAAGTATGACTAATAGGACCATTGGAGATTATCAGGACGATGAGGAAAAAAAATTCAATCATATTTGATTTGGCAAGGATGTGGATGTAGAACTTAGAGCTGAGTCTCCAGGGAAATTAGGGTAAAGACGGTATTACCAACACCATATGTTCATTGTGATAACACGAATCTGGTTACTCGTATTTCTTTATAGGTTGCCCATGAAGGGGCATCACATGTGAGGACCATGAAGTCTAATTATTAGTATACAGTTGAGGTTATTGGCCCAAACTAGTTGATAGTGTCATTTTACCAAGGAGGATGTGAATATTGTATTAATCACGAGTTCACCAGAGATAGTGTCCAATATACCCTTAAGGATATTTTCTATTAAGGAAGATTTGAATGATATATAAGAATGTTAACATAAGACGAGTACATTACATGATATTATTAGTGTGCTTAACATGAAGGGTTATGATGGTTTAGCTCAGGGATCAAGAGCCTCAAGAATTGATGGCATGTCTATAATTAAATGGCGTAAGATTACAACGAGCGATGGTTCGATCTTAGAACCTTTTAAAAAAAAGGATAGACCAGTGAGTCTAGAGCGGAATTCTTCGATAGATATGATGTCAAAGGCTACGTATATATACACGTAGACCTCTAATATATTCGGTAACGTATATTCAATTACACACACATGCCACTGAACTTATGGACTGCATTCAGATCCCTAAGAGATCTCTTCGATCTGTTCCCAGGGGGGACTGGCCACTTATAGTTAGTAACGGATGCGTGCAGCAGGCAACTATCGTCTTAACAGATGTTTTTGGAATATTTTTGAGTAAGGTCTTCAAAGTAAAACACCGGAATGAGAGATATAAGTGTGAAAGTCAAGTTAGTAAGCGATTTTAAAATGATGTTGAAAGAGAAACTATTTGAAACATGGAATTACGAAGAAAAAGAGGTGGGATCATCCTCAGATGGATAATGATGAGAGTTAGGATAATCAGTGAAATATTTTGACACCTACTCACTGTCACGTTACTCCCTCCAAATTGTTGATAATTCGTATTGCCTTGATAAGTCATATCAGGCAATCCTTTTCGCTCCCTACTTTGAACTTCTGATGTGACCATATTGAATAGTCTTTCTCCGTATCAGGACTTGTTCAATTCTTTTAGTTAATCCATGAACTTTCATTCATAGATTATGATCTTCTTGTTCAACTCAGAGATATTTACACTTTATTTCAATTATCCAAGAGATTTTTTTTTATTATTATAAATTGTCCCTCAAATTTATCGATGAATATTCATAATGAGTATCTTCATTTGATTCTTCTTTCATACTTACTCTTCGCAGTCGTAATTGTAAATATCTAACAAATTGTTATAAACATGGATGATCTAATATCCATATATTCCTCGAGAATCCTTTTCTTTTAATCGTGATGAAATTATATATTGAACTTTAAAATTATAGTAAGGGTATCAATTTGGTATTAGTATTCCAAATTCAATTCTATTTGAGAATCTGACAAAGTATGTGAACGAGGACACCTCTGAGTGTACCCTTTTATTCGGCAAGAAATATTTAATAAGAGGCTATCGATTGTTCTGATGCCAAGACCACACGATTCAGAGTTATAATTGTCTTTCTTGGCCCAAAAATTGAAAACTCTTTATTTCAAAATCGTCATACGGGTAGCCACAAATTTCTTCAGTAGTTATGATGTTGTGATTTTTTCAAACAAACTGAGATATGCTTAGTTGTATATATTCTCATGAATGACTAGTTAATTGTCCTAACTAGTCAAAATTTTAATTAATACGACGAAAGCCTAGCTAATCGTCCTAGCTAGTTGCTATGGGCCAAACCAATTGTGTTGGCCATTTTCTTAGCCGGTTGATAATATTGCTTGATATGGACTAGTTATTATTTTGCTAGCTCCACTTCCAATAAAAAATTTATTATTCCATAGTGCATTATATATGCCAGATTTAATTGTTGATGAAATTTTCAAAGAATGATTTAATTGAGACCTAACTAGGTCGCCCACTCAAACAAGAATTCATATTCAGTTTTATGAAATAGTTTGTTCATGAAATATTTTATTCTTCGTTTGTATAACGAATATCCAATTAAAATTATAAAGTGATTGAAGAACAATATACTTCCTTATTTATTAATCATTGGATAAAATTTCTTCTTTCAAAATAGCACCTCTTTGAGACCTCAATGGTTAACCACCGGTTGAGGATGTTATTCGATATTTCTTTCATTATTCAAAAAGAAAAGTATTCTTTCAATGGGGAAATCTTACAAGTATCATTCGTATGATGTTATTATTCAGCAATCATTGCTTTCAATGGATATTCTCCATAATATCATAATATAGAATTCTAAGGACATGCAAGGATAATCCTTGTTATATTCTTCCTTCCAAGTTATAAATCTTCTGAGTGTTGCGACTCTTTTATTCAGAGCTCATTATTTGTTCAGATGTTAGATTTTGAAATCTTGTTAAGATTGTCTAAATTTCATCGATATCGTGAAAATCATTTTTCCAAGGCTAATTTCCTTCCCAACAAAGAAGAGGTATAGTTGAGAACCGAGTGTAGTAATATGAGACTGAAAGCTCAGTGCTATGATGGTGCAATCGGAGCATCGTGATGAGTAAGTTATTTTAAAAAGAGGAATACCATGTTTAGTTATTATCATAAGTATCTTTAATATGATTATAAAAGAATGAAGATAGGGATACAACGTGATTAATGAGGTACACTTTTATGAAACATTATCGGGATAGGTGCTAATAAATTCGGGAAAGACCAAGCATATATGAACTTGAGGAATAAGCTTTTCAAAAAGTGAAGGTAAGGTTAGTAGCAATCCCATGCTAGAAATACTCAACGATTAAAATAGGATGTGTGTGAAGTCTAATGGTATGTCTACGCAGCTTAAGGACCGTGACATAAGGCTTTCTAGTAATAATCTAGAATAATTACGATAAGGTTCGGACTGAAAGGGATAAGGAGTTTACTTATGAGAAAATTTTGGAATTTTTTTTTACACTGAACACGAGATAGAGGCTATAGTCAAATTGATCAAAGGCCATGATTGAGAAATCTATTATCATCAAGAAAAGGCCAATGTGGTGGCCGACACTTTATGTAGGAAAAGATATATTGAGGATGACTAATCTCAGAATAACTGATGAGAAGGATCGCATGAAAAGAACGCTTTATTACTTAACAAGAAGACTTAAAGATGCCTAAAAATGTAAACGGATATTAGTCATGACAGAATGTGAAAAGAGATGTCATTGAGTAGGTAAGTAAGTATTCGACATGGTTGAAAATGAAAACGGAAAGGCGAGGGTTTAAATTTTGGCAATTTCGACTTGTAGATAACCCAAATAGGAGTAAGAGTTAATTATAATAAATTTTGAAGGAGGATTATCAAGAACCAAGTTAGCCGTCGTGCTATTTGAGGATTTTGAGTGATAGATTAAATAAGACCGCTTACTTTATTATGCAAATGATAGATTTCCACTCTACAAAATTATTATGAACGCGGAAGAGATAATTGGGACCGAGAGACCCTGTGACGACTGCGCCACGCAAGGACCCAAGATTTAATTAACGGGACTATTTCCTAAGATATTTTGCGAAAAAGGACGGACAGAGGAATGACTTAGAGTTCTCAAATCGACAAGTAGAATGAGAGGACTATCCTGACCATTGAAGATACATCTAGTGGTTTACCTTTTATTTGGAACGGTTTGGGGAATCGCCTATTGTTAACAGATAATTCGTGTAGATGTACTTACCACGCGAGCATACGAAAAATAGTCGTTGATATCCCTTTCGAAGGACAACGTGAAAGAATGAAGTATGTCATTGTCCGAGCTGATAGAAGGCAAAGAAGATCGTACACTCCCTATAAAGGCCACTGGTAGCAGATACCAATAAACGTGAATACGTCTAAGGCGCTAGCGATAATAACAAGTATGACCCAGAAGGTATCGTAGTACTATAGATATTATACGGGGAATGATGAAAGAAGTCCGACCGATGACAGAAGCTGAACGTTCCACGATCCTAAAACGTGTCAATCAATTGCGTATGAAATGGTGCTTCCTTCAAGAAGGCAACAGGACGAGGATGTGCCTTACATTACTACAGCAAGAAATGTTAAATCTGACCCTAAGCATGTAACATGAGACGAGCGTGTAGAAATACGACGAGAAATTCTTCATGACTTAATCGACAGAGAAGATGCGCCAAAATGGGAAAACATTAAGGAATGAAACTCTAGCACTAGTAGGAGCGATGTAGGGGGAAACGAATAAGTTGAAGGATGATTCTAAACACTAGAAGATGCGCTAATCGTCCATATTATCGATTTTTAAGGGAAATGAAGTGACCAGTTGACGTTAATCGAATCACCGATAATAACGAGTTATCATGCGAGCATTGGAATGGCTACAAGCTTTGTACGGAAGAAAGAATCGTTCTCTCTTAGGTTGGGAAGAAATTGGTAAACGGAGGATACTGGACCATAGTTGAGTCAACAGACCAAAGAAATTCCTAGAACTTATCAGAACCCGGCTAGTGGCAGCCCAGAATGAACAAAAGCGATACGCGGACCAGAACTATAAAGACAGAAAGTACGAAGTAACTGACCAAGTATTGTTGAGAGTACCTCCCGAGGAGGGAGTGATGAGATTCGAAAGGGAAAGAAATGTTGAACCCAAGATATATTGGACCAGTTAAAGGATTAAAGGACAAAAAAAAAGTTGACTTATAAACCGTTGAACGGTCACCAAGTTTATAACGAGTACCACGAATTGAGGTTAGGAAATTTAACCGTCAAAACCAAACATATGATTGAAAATGAGCTAATAAACTCATAGCCAGACTTAGCGTATGTCAAGTAACGTGTAGAGGTCATAAGTATAACGACTCGTATATTTTCGAATAATTTAATTATGTAATTCTGGAAATTATTAAATAAGTAAAATATGTATGTTGGTTTTGACCGCTATGTGTTGTTTGATTATTAGCCATATGTGATTTATGGTGTACCGGGTTGTCCACGTAATTAATTAAGGAATTGTATTGAATTGTTTCACTTTTAAAATGAATTTAATGCAAATTTATTTGTATAAACATTTGAAGTGTCTCTAAAATTGTTTTTATGATTTTATAATTACAATAATTATTTTTAGGATTTTATAAAATTGAGAAATCAATATTTTATTGATTATTTATCTTTAAATGATTTTCTGGTTACTTTCATTTGTAAAATCCCTAGTTAATTCTAGAATTCTTCAAAAATTATGAAACTCATATTTATTTATGTTTGGAATATTTCGAGAATTTTAAAATTATTTTGGAAATTTTCGGGATTAGTTTTATTCGCGCGTTGTTTCGTTTAATTGTTAAAAAGCGGGTATAAAGTGCACTTCGAAATTTTTCTAAAATTTTGAAAATTAAGTTTCTATGAACTTCGGGATATTTCTAGCATTTTAAGATTATTCTCGTGATTTTCTAAAATTATTTTAAGTACAGCTCAGATCATCAATTATTAAATGCAGATATGAGTTACGTTTCAAATATATTTTGAAAATTACGAAAAATTTATTTTTAGTAATTATGAATTATTTGTGATATTTTAAAATTATTTTGGTAATTTTGCGAGCTTTCGCTACCCGTGCATTTAGTCGTTAAAATAGCAAATTGCAAGCGAAACCGGTCTTCGCGGGGAATAGTTATCAGTCCATTACACGTGTCTAATTCTTATAAATTAGAATACACGTGTTGTGCAGGGTGTAGACAACAATTTAAACAAACAGGAAAATAAATAAATATAGAAACACAGCAACAACCCTCCTCCCCTGTCTCTCTCCAAAATCACTGATTATCTATTTTTCTCGGTTTTATTCTATAATCTTCTCCATTCTTAATGTCTTCCTCTCTCTCTCGAAGTAATCTCTCTTAATCTCTTTCTCTCACCCTTCCCTATCCCCATATCTGGTTCCCGATTATGTGGTTCCGCCGCCGCCGCTCAGTTCGGTAAGGCTGGTGTTCGGTTGGTTCTGTTGGCTATTTCCATTTTCTGTGCTTGATTGTATATGTATGTGTATTTACATGCTGTTACAGTTGGGTGTGGTCTGTATTGGGTCGCATGTATTCCTCAGTCGCCGTATTTGCTTTGTCGTTTTGCCGCCTTTCGCCGGTTTCCGACGAGATGGCGGTGATGTGCGTGTACCCACGCGTGGCTGTCATTTTCTTCTGTTGCTGCTGTGTTCGTGTTGATTGAATGATTCAATTCTATTCGAATTATTCTTTGCATATACTCGAATGAAATTTTATTGATTTTCGAATATTCATTTTAATAATTTGAGACTTAATTGGTGAAATTTGTGTTGTAAACCCGACTATTATTGGGAACCCGCGAATTTTACCCGTCAATGATGAATTCCGATGAGTTGACGGTGGACAATGATGATATATATCTGAGTCCTAATACTTTGAAAATAAATAAATAAAAACAAAATGCGAGTAGTAATTAATAATTGTGATCGAGTTGGAATTTAAAAATGTATGGATTTTGATTGGATAATTGTTGTGATTGTGTGTTTGAGATTTGACGTCGATTGATGTTTCGACGGGTAGTCCGATAAACAAAGGAAACGTTGTTCGATTTTCGGAAAATTGAATTACGCAAATACGGAAACGTATCCGATTAATATCGGGACGTCAAGAGACTATATATATGTGTGTATGTTTTATACGAAACTTGATTGTACGATATGATGAAATATTTTGCTAAATCGATAACCCTGATTTCGTAAAATAAAGAGTATAGGTATTTTCCGAAAACGAACACCGAATCGATTTTCGAGAACGTGAACCCTAAGTGATACGTGTATTATTATATGAAGTATGTTACGAGTCGGATTTTGTTAACGTTCGGGTAGATTGTTAGCGAGGATATGTCAAGCATAATCGAATGTCTAAGTTAGAATATTTCGACCTTGTAGGTCCTAGTCGGAATGCCCGAGAATTGGAATTGGACGAAAGATAGTTGGTGGTGAGTCGAAAAGCTCAGTAAGGTCCCAATCAAAGGACTTAAGTGTTAAGGTCGAATCCCGAGTGATCTGGTGGCTGGACGTTAAAGCCTAAGCGGCAGAGTTGGCCCAGAATTGATCAGTAGTAGTTGTAAAACCCTGTAAGGCAAGTATTTCTAAACCTTTTTCAAAATATAATACAAATGTTTCTAATTCTCTCGTGAAATATTGTTAAGTATTCAAAATAGCCTTGTTTTATATTGCAAATACTTTGAATCCCTCAGCCTTGAACCTGAGCCACCTCATTTGATCTTTAAGCCATAAGTCTTATTCTTTGTGAACCATTTCTTGTTGATTTACCAGACACTAAGTCACACAAATATGATACCACCCCCCCCCCAAATGTATAACTACCAAACACCAAACACTGAAACAAAATTGTTTGAAAACAACAGAAACTTTTATACTCCAACCGTTCTTTAAAACATCAAAGAATTATACCTTGAAAATTCACTATTTGTCTAATACCTGATTCTTTTACGGATTGGAAGCCGTTTCTTTTACATATCCTGATATACCCGTGTGATATCCATGAGTTTCCTTACGTTTTATTCAAATGTATAATCATCATTGATTATGATTTTGTGTTATCGAATTATATTGTTTATCATATTGAACTGCTTTAGGATTGGATAGTTTTTATATATGTGGACCAGATTCGTGGTCAGACCAATGGTCAAGTTAGGCCAATGTGTGCCTTGGATCCAGTAATTAGAGCAGTGTTGTGTGCTTTGCTCAGGGTTAGTGCGTGACTGATCAGCAGCCTAACCTTGGTTTTAAAACTTAAAATGAATATCCAATTCTAATGATTAGTTAAAAAGAAACTTGATTCATATGAATTACATCCCTTGATCATTGTTTAACCTCAGTTATCGTTATTATGACTTGCTGAGCTAGTTAGCTCACTCTTGCGAATCCTTTTTATGTATTCTACAGTTAAAGAAGGATACAGCTGATAGCGAGGTTTCACAGTTCAATGAACGAGCTAGGACCCCAGATTGAGTTGGATCGAACTAGCAGGAGCTTATTGCGGTAGTGAAATATTAAGATTGTAAGAATAATTCTATTATTAGTTGTAAATTAAATTAGTTGGGATTTGGTGCGTTGTAATAAAAGTTAAGGTTATGGCTTGTTTTCATACTTTAACCTGTTGCGATCCATGGTTACATAGAGCAGGGTCAATGCAATTAATATTTCATATACTGGTTGATATATTATGTTTGTGTTGTGGACCCCAAACTTCTGACCCGGGTTTGGAGGGCGCCACAGGTTGGTATCAGAGCTACAGGTTATAAGTCACTGAAATAAGCCTTGATTTTCGGGATTGGGTAGAGGGTTAGGATTAGGAATAGGAAATAGAAAGATAAGATTTTGTGAGGTTGAGTGCGATTGTATAATAGGTCTTCGGCACGGTTCGTATTGTGACTCAGGATTCTTAGCTTGCGACGTGATTTCCAGACAACGGCAATGGCAGATCCTGATTTCCCTATATCATCTGATCGTTTGGAGCTTCTCGTTCAAGGATTGTCATCTTCTTTCAGATTGGATTTGCACCTTGTTCCTCCACCAGCGTTAATGGTATTACCTTCTGTTATAACAGTTGCACTCTTTCAACCTATTCTACACTATTATCACCTCTTGATATGAAACCACCTATGTAAGAATCTCCCTCTGTTTATATTTGTTTTACTGGATATTCAGCTGGGAGAGTATCTTTTCAGTTTACTTTACACCCTATTCTACACCCCCAGTTTAAAACTCGTCCTATGAAGCAACAGTACCTACGAGGATGGATTCGAGAGCTACAGTAAATGGTGAGTATTTGAGATATAAATAAAGGTGAGAAGAAGGTTTAAGTGTTCCGGAGAATAGCTGTTACCAGATTGAACGAGGGCACTAGTGAATAGACCACTCGTGATTAGTTTGTGGGATGGGCTAGAGGAGTTTTGAAAGAGTTAGAGAGAAAAGTATAGATCTGGAATTTTCATAAAATTAAATGACGGTGCTATGATAAATACGATATGTAAAGTATTGATGTGATGTGAGCAAATTATGTTTTATAAAATAGATTTGTTGACTATTGAATAACCTGTTCTACTTAACGACTGCAAAGTGGATGACGGGAGCATTGCCAGGATGGAAATTTTTATGTGAAGCTGTGAATACAATAACGTGTAACGACACTTGAAGTGATCGTCGATTAAGGAAGGCAAATGGACCCAGTAAAGGAGAGAAGGTAGATTGAAGTGAATGGACCTTTATATGATCGTTCCATTAATTTGATACCTTGTTACAGGTCGGAAGGACAACAACCAACTCATATAGTAAGGACAACCAGGTTTGTGATTTTCCAAACTTTTTAAACAAGTTTTCGAAAAAGATTTTCCTTTACAAATTTCTAAAAGTTTTTCGAATAAAATGATTTTTTTTTACAATGGTTGTCAAGTTACTACTTGAGTTTTTGTTTGTTAAAAGACCCGGATTACCTGGAAGGATATTTGTTTCAGACTTAATATTGTTAATTTAGAGAACAAAGTAACCCGTAATTATGAAGAAGTTGATTATTCCTAACGGTAAGGTGCAAATATTGTCTGACAAGGTTAATAACAGAATCCGCGTACGGAGTAATTATTCATCCAGTTGCAGAGACTATTAAAGTTCAAAGAATTCATTGATTTAACAGGAGCCTGGGCATGACCGAAGAAGATTGGGAAGATTTCCAGACTTTTCTAAAAGAAGAATATTATTAGCAAAAGGATCGTTATGCTAAATGATTCGTGGTTATTTTAAATTAAAAAGAGGAAACTTAAAGTTATTTGGTAGGAACGCCATTATGATCAAATTGTTAAAGTATTATACGTGTAGGTGCGATGTTAAAGACGTAAGACTTAACAAGTAAGAATCTACCATAATGCTTAATTTGCAAAGGCATTCTAGCGTACCTTCTCATGTTATTATATGACACGATTGGGATATGATCAAACAAGCTCAAAAGATGAACACAAGTGAAATGTGGATGGTGACCAATGGTATCATACTTGTCCTCAATATTACAGCGTATATTCCTTTTTGATTCTTAAATAAGTATGAACTTCTTTTCTTAAATAAACTCTTTGCTATGACCTCGATAAGGAGGATATTGCATTCCTTTCAAATTTAATTGTTTTCCTCGAGTTTTGCTCTCTGATTGGGACAAACAGTGTTATGGTAAGACGCTTTGTCGGGATGACAAAGAGTCGGGTGGGACGCCACCTAATCATGTGTTGTATGTCATATGGTATGAAAGACTGGCCATCTTAAGTACCAATGTGGTTGTCTCATACATATTTAAATTCTTATTTCTTCTTTCTTTTCAGCTCTAATTTTGTTGAATTGTGAATCCTTCTAGTTATTTTGTAGTACTGTCATTCTTTGCAAGAGTTTTTCCAACAGAAATCAATGTATTATGGACCAAGCGGGCAAAGTTCCATCTACCTCGCACGCATGGAAAGCAAACAAGGGCATATGGCGAGAATTGCAAATCACTAACCCAGTCAGGGATGCACTAAGAGTCAAGGGAATCTACTCCAATGAGGAATACGTCTCCGAGAACGAGAAATTGTGATTTTCCTGTGAAATATGTTATTCAGAATACGGATGCGGTGATATGAATGAATATCGTGGATACCTTATGCGTTAAAGTATTGAAAGATGTGAGAGCCACTTGATTGTTAGCTCCCAAGGTTTTGTTGATAAGATTGTGATTAAAGGACTAGCAAGTTAAGAACGTGTAGTTGTTAAATAAGTGGGTACCAATGGTGGAATTGAGATTTCTGGCAATAAATTGTGAAAAAATTGATATCATGAAAGATAAGAGGATTTGATATTATTCTAAGAAATGGATTAACTATTAAAGTGTGATGTCCAGACAGACCGTCGTGATGAAAAGATAATTCTGAGGACACCAAATGAGAAGGTGATGAGGTTCAGAAAATGAAAGAAAGTAACGAATTTGTTAATGATGATTACGGTGATCAAGATATGAGAATTATGGTGATCATGGAATACATAAAAGTCGGAAGCAAACCAAGTTTGAAGATTTTATAGCAATTAAGGAGTTTCAAGATACGTTTCTGGATGAGTTATCAACATTTTCTTCGGATATAGAAATTGAGTTCGTGATTGACTTAGCACCTGAAATGAAGCCAGTGTCCAAGGCCCCGCACAGAATGGCGCCAGTTAAAGTGAAGGAGTTAGCAAAGTAAATGCAAGAAGTGCTAGAAGAAGAAGCGATTAGACCTAGTGTACCCTATAAGGTACACCGGTATTAAATGTTAATAAGAAAGATGGAAGTATGTGATTATGCGTCGACTAGCGAGAGCTCAACAAGTTTACTATCAAAAGCAAGTATCTGTTACCTCGACCCAATGATTTGTTTGATCAAACAAAAGAAGTAAAGTACTTTTATAAGATTTATTTAAGACTTGGTATTTCACCAATTGAAGATTAAACATATGGATATATCGAAGATAATTTTCAGAACTAAGTATTTTTCTCGTATTGCTATTTGGATTAACCAATATACTAGTAATATTTGAACTTGATAGACAGAATCTTTAAGGAATTTCTAGATAAGCTGTAGGGTAAAACTTAAAGTCAACGGAGGACCATGCAAAGCATTTAATGATAACTGGGAAGTTGGAGAAGAAAGAAGTTGTATGAAATATAGTTCTTAGCATAAATAGTCAATGTGGAGAAGATCAAAAGAGATTCAGCAGAAATTAATAGTTGCTATGAAAAAAAAAGAAGAGATCAGAAACACCAACAAAAGTAAGAAGTTTTATCATAGACCAGTTACTATCAGAAATTTGTGCAAGATTTTTTTTAAAAGTTGTGATATCTTGGACGAAGCTAACGAGGAAAAGCAAATGTAGAGGCAAGCGATAAGCAAAAAGGAGAGAATGAACATAGAAACTGTACCAAAAGAATTATTTATGAAATTTTAGAAGTTGGAGTTAGAAGTCAGACATTGATCCCAAGTAAACAAGGATGGGTAGTATGATCTTTCAATCAAAATTGCTAAGAAAAGATAAGGAGATGTCAAGGGAAGATAATGGATCACGATGTTAGCAGTAGTGAGAGGAAATTTATGTGCCCAGGAAAACGATCACGATATCCCCAGGTTCTCTTCTAGCACTTGGAAATAACAAGTAGAAAAATTTAAAAAAAAAATGAGATGCCACAGGGAATTCACAGTATAAAGTATATACTCTATTGAAGAGATGCCAAAATATATGGAAATAAAAGAAAAACAACGATAACCAGGTATAAGAAGGATATTTCAAAATGGATTAGAAAGTGTTGGACACGTCAAAGAATTAAGGTGAACTATTGGAGGCCTAATGGATAAGGCAGACCCAGGGAATGGTTTTACAAGAAGTGAATCGTGAAAGGTACCAGTAATATTCATGGAGAAAAGGAATGAAATTATAAGAGTATGTACTGATTATCGGGAGTTTAACAAAACAATGAATAAGAAGAAGTGATACCCTATAAAGAATTGTTTACTTATTAGACCTAATTTAAGAAGTGTGTTATGTATTGAGAATTAACTTAAGATCCGACCTGAGAAAATATCAAAGATTACGATTAAAGTGAGTTCAGAGTATTGCAAGCTTTGATGATATTATGTGAAATGACTAGTGTATCAGGTGGCTATAAGGAATTAAGGAATGTGGTGTATAAGGAGTACTTAGATAAGCAAACTGTATTTATTGATAACATCCTCAGCTACTCAAGGAATAAGAAAGTATGCGTGGAGTGCCCAAGGATTTTTCTCCAAAGATCAGAAGGAAAGCAACTATACGTTGAGTTTCAAGAATGAAATTTTGACCAAGGTTAACAAAGGATTCTGAATTAATCCACTAACAACTACCTAAGTAAAGCCGTATGGTAACAGATTGCCTTATGCCGACATAAAGGATTGAATGTAATTAAGACCACCGAGGAGTTAATAGACGAATTGGAAAGAGTGGAATCTGAAGTTTAAATACTTAAAGGTGATAATACGTGAATCTATGCGATTACTTTTCAGCTTTAACTGATGGAAAACAATAAGAAATGTTTAAATGTTTGAAAACCAAGTTGAAAATGAGCACCGCCTACCTTCCTTAAACAAAGAGTCAGAGTGAGAAAGCGATTCAGGGAATATAAGGTATGTTGAGAGATTGAATTTCAAGAAAAACTGGGATGATCATTTACCATCAATTTCAGCTTTAGAATGCCACTTTACCAAGCCTTATTTGAAAGCGAGTGTAGGTCCCCATTTTTACCGAGATAAAGTGGGAGAAAGAAAGTTGTCAAATTTTAAGTTAATTCAGCACACCAAGGGTGTAACAATATTGACTGAAGCAGCTCAAAGTAGACAAAGAAAGAAGCGGAATTGTATCAAGGGAGAGTATGAATATAGAAATAGAACCAATAATGTTAGTAAAAGTGTCGTCTTGAAAGAGATTGGATAAGTTTGAGTAGAAAGGGCAAGTTGAGTCCTAAATTTAGTGAACCATTTGAGGTATTAATAAATATAGATAAAGTTGTTCATGAGTTGATGTTACTGTCGCAACAGTGTGTATATATAGTGTGTTTGGCCTGTTAAAGTTAAAAACGATAAGTATCTGATCTAAATTAAGTGATTAATCAGGAGCCAATGGGGCTCTTGTCCAAGTTGTTTTGCATAAAGTGATTAATCCAAACTCTTGATCGTTAAAGGCGAATCATTGGAAATGAGTGTATATCTATAATAAGTATATTTGAAATCCTCGAGTAGAAGAGTCTACTTGGAAATTAGGGTCAGATATGCTTGACAAATATCCTCACTCATTTAGTTAAACCAGATTCTGAGGACAATATCTTTTTAAGGGGTAAAGGATATAACGACTCGTATATTTTCGAATAATTTAATTATGTAATTCTGGAAATTATTAAATAAGTAAAATATGTATATTGGTTTTGACCGCTATGTGTTGTTTGATTATTAGCCATATGTGATTTATGGTGTACCGGGTTGTCCGTGTAATTAATTAAGGAATTGTATTGAATTGTTTCACTTTTAAAGTGAATTTAATGCAAATTTATTTGTATAAACATTTGAAGTGTCTCTAAAATTGTTTTTATGATTTTATAATTACAATAATTATTTTTAGGATTTTATAAAATTGAGAAATCAATATTTTATTGATTATTTATCTTTAAATGATTTTCTGGTTACTTTCATTTGTAAAATCCCTAGTTAATTCTAGAATTCTTCAAAAATTATGAAACTCATATTTATTTATGTTTGGAATATTTCGAGAATTTTAAAATTATTTTGGAAATTTTCGGGATTAGTTTCATTCGCGCGTTGTTTCGTTTAATTGTTAAAAAGCGGGTATAAAGTGCACTTCGAAATTTTTCTAAAATTTTGAAAATTAAGTTTCTATGAACTTCGGGATATTTATAGCATTTTAAGATTATTCCCGTGATTTTCTAAAATTATTTTAAGTGCAGCTCGGATCATTAATTATTAAATGCAGATATGAGTTACGTTTCAAATATATTTTGAAAATTACAAAAAAATTATTTTTAGTAATTATGAATTATTTGTGATATTTTAAAACTATTTTGGTAATTTTGCGGGCTTTCGCTACCCGTGCATTTAGTCATTAAAATAGCAAATTGCAAGCGAAACCGGTCTTCGCGGGGAATAGTTATCAGTCCATTACACGTGTCTAATTCTTATAAATTAGAATACACGTGTTGTGCAGGGTGTAGACAACAGTTTATACAAACAAGAAAATAAATAAATATAGAAACACAGCAAAACCCCTCATCCCCTGTCTTTCTCCAAAATCACCGATTATCTATTTTTCTCGGTTTTATTCTATAATCTTCTCCATTCTTAATGTCTTCCTCTCTCTCTCGAAGTAATCTCTCTTAATCTCTTTCTCTCACCCTTCCCTATCCCCATATCTGTTTCCCGATTATGTGGTTCTGCCGCCGCCGCTCAGTTCGGTAAGACTGGTGTTCGGTTGGTTCTGTTGGCTATTTCCATTTTCTGTGCTTGATTGTATATGTATGTGTATTTACATGCTGTTACAGTTGGGTGTGGTCTGTATTGGGTCGCATGTATTCCTCAGTCGCCGTATTTGCTTTGCCGTTTTGCCGCCTTTCACCGGTTTTCGACGAGATGGCGGTGATGTGCGTGTACCCACGCGTGGCTGTCATTTTCTTCTGTTGCTGATGTGTTCGTGTTGATTGAATGATTCAATTCTATTCGAATTATTCTCTGCATATACTCGAATGAAATTTTATTGATTTTCGAATATTCATTTTAATAATTTGAGACTTAATTGGTGAAATTTGTGTTGTAAACCTGACTATTATTTTCGCTTTATGCATGAATATATTTTCCTGCATTCTGAGCAAAACCCCTGAGGGATATAAGTATCACTGGCGATGCAAAGAGCTCAGGTTAAACCACTTGTTCTTTGCTGATGATGTCCTGATGTTTTCTCATGGTTCCAAGCTCTCTGTTAAGCATATTATGGATTCAATGGCTTTATTCTCATCTTGGAGTGGTCTGATCCCAAGCATTAATAAAAGCTCCAGCTACTTATGCAATTGTGACTCTGATTTCACTACTTGGTTTGACACTCTATCTATACCTAGAGGTAATCTCCCTGTCAAATTCCTTGGGGTACCTCTTATATCTTCCCAATTATGTGTTAATGATTGCATGCCACTAGTTGAAAAAATTACGTCCAGATTGCAATCTTGGGCCACTATCTTATTATCCCTTGCAGGCAGAGTTATGATCATCAAGTCTATCGTGCATGCCATTGAAGCATTCTGGTGCAATCATTTTCTGCTTCCTAGTGCTATTCATGCAACTATCCAGTCCATGCTCACTAGATTCCTATGGAAAGGTAATATAAATAATAAGGGTGGAGCTAAAGTGGCCTGGAATGTTATTTGTCTTCCCAGGGAGGAAGGGGGTTTAGGCCTTAAAAACATGGCAGAATGGAACAAGGCTCAGCTTATTCATCATTTGATTAAGGTGATAACCAGGTCCAAGTCCCTTTGGGCAACGTGGGTGAATTCTACTGTGTTAAAACATGGCCACTTTTGGACCATCTCAATTCCTACAGACTGTTCGTGGATTTGGAGGAAAGTCCTGAAGTTTCGTTCAATGGCTCTACAATTTCTTAATTACTCTGTTGGCTCGGGTGATAGCTTCTCCTTGTGGTTTGACCCGTGGTGGGGAGGTACTTGCTTGGCTAACTCTCAAACCTCTTCTATCATCTCCCAATGTGGTCTTCACCATTCTGCAAAGCTGAGTGGTATCATTCATAACGGCTCTTGGAGGCTCCCGACCCCCAACCGCATGCACCATCACTTGGATCCTCTGCTCATTCACTGGCTTAACACATTTGATCATCCAACTATTAACTCTGCTGGAATAGATATGATTCAGTGGGATGGAATTGATGCAACAAAAATCAGTACATGGCACATTTGGTCTTCTATCAGAAGTAGAGCTGATTTAGTGCCTTGGTGCAAGGCTGTTTGGCACCGCCTTCGTATCACTCGATACGCCCATCACCAATGGCTGGTGTGTCATGGCCGTCTTGGCACATTAGCTAGACTGAACAGATTTGGTATTGTGGATTCTCAACAATGCTTCCTTTGTATCTCTGGCAGGGAAACAGATTCCCACCTCTTTGTTCACTGCACATTTAGCAGGTGGATATTAGCACGGATTCTAGGCAAGCTCGGTATTGGGATTATTGGAAATACTTGGTTAGCTCTGCTCAGCCACCTTGCGGATCTTCATGACAAGCCTCGAGGCTTGCTTGCTCTTTGCCTAGTTCAGATCTATTGTTATCATATCTGGAGGGAACGTAATGCAAGGGCGCACAACAAAGGAGTTTTTGGGCCGAATAAACTCATCCAGGGGATTTTCATTGATTTTATTGCCAGGCTTAGCACGTCTCATTGGTTCAGTAATCTTGCTAGTAGTAGGACAGATTTACATTCCTGTATTTCCAATTTATTGTTGTAGTTTGCTGCTTTGCTTTCTATCCCCAATCTTTTCTTGAAGATTGGCTATAGATAGCTCCTTCTCTATGGCCTGTCATAGAGCTTAGGGTTGATCCCTGTTGTTCTCCTGGTTCTTTGTTGATAATATACATAATTTAGCAAAAAAAAAAAAAAAAGTATGTTACGAGTCGGATTTTGTTAACGTTCGGGTAGATTGTTAGCGAGGATATGTCAAGCATAATCGAATGTCTAAGTTAGAATATTTCGACCTTGTAGGTCCTAGTCGGAATGCCCGAGAATTGGAATTGGACGAAAGATAGTTGGTGGTGAGTCGAAAAGCTCAGTAAGGTCCCAATCAAAGGACTTAAGTGTTAAGGTCGAATCCCGAGTGATCTAGTGGTTGGACGTTAAAGCCTAAGCGACAGAGTTTGCCCAGAATTGATCAGTAGTAGTTGTAAAACCCTGTAAGGCAAGTATTTCTAAACCTTTTTCAAAATATAATACAAATGTTTCTAATTCTCTCGTGAAATATTGTTAAGTATTCAAAATAGCCTTGTTTTATATTGCAAATACTTTGAATCCCTCAGCCTTGAACCTGAGCCACCTCATTTGATCTTTAAGCCATAAGTCTTATTCTTTGTGAACCATTTCTTGTTGATTTACCAGACACTAAGTCACACCAAATATGATACCACCCCCCCCCCCCAAATGTATAACTACCAAACACTAAACACTGAAACAAAATTGTTTGAAAACAACAAAAACTTTTATACTCCAACCGTTCTTTAAAACATCAAAGAATTATACCTTGAAAAATCACTATTTGTCTAATACCTGATTCTTTTACGGATTGGAAGCCGTTTCTTTTACATATCCTGATATACCCGTGTGATATCCATGAGTTTCCTTACGTTTTATTCAAATGTATAATCATCATTGATTATGATTTTGTGTTATCGAATTATATTGTTTATCATATTGAACTGCTTTAGGATTGGATAGTTTTTATATATGTGAACCAGATTCGTGGTCAGACCAATGGTCAAGTTAGGCCAATGTGTGCCTTGGATCCAGTAATTAGAGCAGTGCTGTGTGCTTTGCTCAGGGTTAGTGCGTGACTGATCAGCAGCCTAACCTTGGTTTTAAAACTTAAAATGAATATCCAATTCTAATGATTAGTTAAAAAGAAACTTGATTCATATGAATTACATCCCTTGATCATTGTTTAACCTCAGTTATCGTTATTATGACTTGCTGAGCTAGTTAGCTCACTCTTGTGAATCTTTTTTATGTATTCTACAGTTAAAGAAGGATACAGCTGATAGCGAGGTTTCACAGTTCAATGAACGAGCTAGGACCCCAGATTGAGTTGGATCGAACTAGCAGGAGCTTATTGCGGTAGTGAAATATTAAGATTGTAAGAATAATTCTATTATTAGTTGTAAATTAAATTAGTTGGGATTTGGTGCGTTGTAATAAAAGTTAAGGTTATGGCTTGTTTTCATACTTTAACCTGTTGCGATCCATGGTTACATAGAGCAGGGTCATTGCAATTAATATTTCATATACTGGTTGATATATTATGTTTGTGTTGTGGACCCCAAACTTCTGACCCGGGTTTGGAGGGCGCCACAATAAGACTACAAGGATGAGTAACCGGAAATATATTGGATGGATGAGTGGAAATTTTATGAAGAGATCAAATACAACAAGGTCAACGTGAGAACTCGAGGTTGTCATGCGAGAAGCATATCCCTACCTGTTTCTGAACTAATTCCGGGACGGAATCCTTTTAAGGGGGAAGACTATAAGAACCCAAATTTTTGACATCGGTAAAAGACCTTTATAAATAGTAATATAATAACTTGAATTTTTTAGACCTTGTAAAACGTTTAATGAATAGTAACCCAGACAGACAGGAAAAACTTTTGAGCCCACACTATGTAGTGCATGAGAAAATGAGTTTCGGAGTTGATATTACGATTATACGTACCAAATGAGTGTATATAAACGCTATTAGTTTTTGAAGAAAACGAAATTTGAAAAACGACCGTACTTATGACTCATTGAGGATTACAGGGATCACAATATAATTACGAGATTAAAACCCTATGGATTTATATTCAAGTATGATAATTAAAAATATAAGGAATAAATACTAAAGGAATTATGTCGCGAACCATTTACGAGTAAGTATTACGAAAACGTTTAAGCAACCGAGTGAACGCGTAAACCATTAAATAAACATAACGCACTAACTAAACCATGGTTACTTCATTAAATAGTGAGCTAACCATAGGATGATCAAGCTAGCTAGCAAAATAGTGTGCTAAGGAAGCTAACACATGTAGTTAGCTTGTAAGCTAGCAAGCTACTTAGATTTTGGCCCCAAGATTTGCAACAAGAATAAACCTAGGATTCAACCTAGGAGAATAAAAATCAAGTGGAAGATATCACACCCCATTTCCTAGAAGCAACCTAGAGAAGCAACCAAGAGAATCAACCAATAGAAGCAAGTATAAATACCCCCCCCCCTTCTTCAACCTTCCATTTGGCCATTTCAAGAAAAATAAAGAAATCCAAATTCAAATCTCAAAATCTAGCCATGGTAAAATCATCCCATTAATTCTCAAGCTTCCTAACAATCAAACTAAGGTAAGAAAAATCTTTCATCTCTTTTTATCAAGGTTTGATGGGTGAAATAAAATCAAGAAAGTCACTAGTGAATAGTGTGAATAGTAACCCCTCTTTGGTTTCTTAATTTCAATGGTGGTTTTAGGTTCCAAAAACCATACCAAGCACTCCCAAGACTCCACCATCCTCAAGAACACATCTCAAGCGTTTAATAAAGGTAAAAATATTTGGCCCAACTTTATTTAAGATTCATTTTTAAGATCCATTTAGTATATGGTAGTAAACCTAGTTTAAGAAGTGGTATTGTTGAAATCTTGGTGTTTAAGTTAAGTAGGTTTGAGGTTGATTGTTGTTGCCTCAAGAACATGATGTTCTTGAGAGGAATTTATATGTTGATGATGAAATAATGATTTTTGGTGGTTGTGTTAAGAGTTAGGGCGAAACGAAATCCCGATGGTAAACGTAACTCCGTTAAAACCAACAAATCATAACTTCAAGTTTCTGCAGAAAGTCCCGAAGATTTAAACTGTAGTTTCTTGAAAATTAACCATGATAGAAAATGTTATAAGGATCGTTTAGGAGCTTGAATCGCTTGATTCCGATTTACGGATCAAAAGTTATGGTCGTTTTACTAAAAGTGATTTACGCGACAAAAACCGCTACGAATTACACACTTTGATAATATAAAGGATCAACTTAAAAGTGTTCATAAATAATAAAATTTTTAAAAAGAGTAACATATTGAGTTTCCAAACTTCCATAAAAATTTCAAGTAAAAATAATGATTTTTCAATTTTATAAAAATATCGGAGCCAAGACCGCGCGAGTAGAAACCGTAAGAATCCATAAGCGTAGCCGACGACGATAAAGAGAATGAACCTAAGATACTTAGAAAAATGAAGCGACCATGATGTGAATAAGGACTTAAAGGAATAATAAGGGTAGTATAAGTTGAGAGGGTGCGTAATAAGTAGCGCATGAGTACGAGTCGCCGTAAATTAGGACGGGACCTAACAAAACGAATTGTGTTTATGATTATCGATTTCCGAGCGGAACGTAGAGCATCCTCCACCTCAAGATACCCAGGAAAGTTTTCAAACCCTACCTTTTGTGAACTCTTGTGTTGTGAATATTTTACAAAACTGTGATATATGCATGAAATTACATTAAACTATTTTACGAAGTTTGAGATGTATTACATTACTCAATGGTTGATAATTTCTAGTATATGTTCATACCGAGTTCGAAATGTTATATTTAGACCGAGAGTCGGTCGGTGTAAGCTTATAAAAACCCGGAGGTATCCCGGAGGAGTTTATAATTGAGAACGTTAATGCTAGCGAGTAGCGTGGCATGTATATATTTTAGACCGAGGATCGGTCAGTAAAAATTGATGAAAACCCGGAAGTATTCCGGAGGTGCTTATTTAAGAATATTAGCGCTATAGTAGAGCGTGATGTATAAGTTGAAGACCGAGAGTCGGTCAGTTTTGTTTTTATAAAATAAAAACCCGTGAATCATTCCGGTGATATTATAGGACGATTACAAGCCCAGAGTAGTACGTTTTAAAGGGATTCAACGTCCACTTGTAAACATTAAATATACCTCGAACTTTATTAAAACGATTTCCAAATATCGTATTCCCTCAACTATACTTTATCGTTCGGACAAGAATTATTTATCTACTAATCATTTATTATAGGAGAAGTATTCTCCAATGCTTATTTATTTCAAACCCGATTATATATTAAAGATTACTTTAAATTACGTAAACATAAATTAGGTGAGGAATATTATTTCAAATATTATTTAAAGAGTAAAATCATTCAAGGTTTAATTATTTATCGAATATCGTTTAATTATTTATTATTCATTAAAGGGTTTATTATTGATTTAAAAATCATAGATCCTGATTTAAAACATACTTTCTGATTTCGGAAAAATCTTTCGAGTAATTTCAGATCGTCGGGGAATATTACCCCGATTTAATTAATATTTTGAATATAGTTTCAAGGAGAAACTTTTCTCCCTTATTTAATTATCTGTTGACAACGGTCAACTCACATCCTCAGTACTTCCACCGAAACTTTTGGAAGTACATATATATATATATACTGTAAAGTTATGCCTATCAAGAAAGTAAAACGCTCGAAGGAACTTCGATATGGTTTGAGTTCTCGAGATATGATAGGATTTCCTAAAGGACAAGGGAGGGGTAGGATCCAAGTACTCCGTGTATTGGATAGACAACTGGTACCATAGCAGACGGTACAATATGTACTTATGGATCTGCGAAGTGTCTGTATACCCGAAATGAGGACACATAGCCTGTAATAACCCCAATTTTTGGAATTTTTGAAATACGGATGAATAGTAACTTTTGTTGATGATACTGATTAAGGAAAATTATCAGACCACGCTATATAGGAGTACTATTATGGAAATTCTAAGATCATATTAGTATTATATAAAGTAAATAAGTGTATGTAAAGATCGTCAGAATCCAAATTGAAACACTTTGATTTTTCCCAAAAATCCACCAGATACCGAAAGAATTGAGTATAAGGTAATATGATTAAAAGGATTTAAATTCAAGGATTATAAGAGAGGATCATAAAAGGAATATAATGTATTGAGGAAGGTTAAGGGAACCCAAGTAATAAGATCCCGGGTATGATCCCTCAAACGATAAACGAGAACGAAAGTTAAGCGAACCGTATAACAGATCAGCGGTCATTAGCCAAGTAATTAGGAGTTAATCAAAGAGTTAGTGGATAATGATGTCATCACACCAACAAGAAGAGGACAAGTGTGGGAAGATGACATGGGAGGATGACATAAGCATGACCAAAAGGGAAGGAAGTGTTGGTTGATTATAAACCACACAAATTTCACCATGGTTAAAAGGTAATTAATCAAAAAAAAGCAAAACAACCAAGCCAAGGCAAAACAAATCACAAAACACAAATTAGAAGTTGACCTTTGCTTTCCAAGAACAAAAGCTCTCGGCCAAAACCAGAGCAGCAACTTCAAACTACCATATCTCCTTCAATACTCACTCAAATTGTATGTTCTATAGCTCTTTGGAAAGGTATTGAGATGGCCTACAACTCTTGGTCACAAGTCTCGTCCAAATAAGCATGGTAAGACCCTCGTTTTGACAGTTCTTTCAATCTGACTTTTAGAAACTTCAAAACCTAACTTTGTGTTCTTGATTTCTTTGGAAAGATCAAGCTTGTCGGAGGCTCCTTAAGACTTCCTAGCTACTCTAATCACTCCAAGGAAGGTATAAAACCTCATACCCTAGCTTTACTTTTGAGTATTTAGGAGTGGTTTTGATTGTTATAGTTTATGAGAAGCATGATTCTTGGTTATTAAAGTTTAGTTGAGTTTGTAGAGAGTTTGATTGTTAAATCTTGATTAAATAGTTAATGAACTTAAGTAAGCTCTTAGTTCATGATTGAGAAGTAATATAAAGTGGAAATCTTGAGTTGTTGGGGCTGTTGTAGTAGTGTATGGATGAAGTTTGGTTTTAACAATGATTGTGGGTTGATTGTGGATTGATTTGGAGTTGTACAAGTTTGGGAAATCGCGTAAACATAGCCGTCGTAATGTCCGATTTACCCTAGACTGCTTTTGTTCTTAACATCAGGACCCGTGAACTCACTGTTAGTTTTTGACCATTGCCATGATTATATAGTTCATGTTACGAGCTTCGTTTTGATATGTGGTTCGTTTGAATCCGATGTACGGTTTAGGAGAAACGACTGTTTTAAGTAACGGCGTTTCGCGAACGAACCATTACCCCTCGCCTTACTTTGAAACATTGGTTAAGGACCTTAAATGACTAATTGGGGTATTAAACATTTATGTAAAGTGGATTAGGCAGTTGGTAAGGTACTCGCGAAAGAATCGCCTTAAAACTCTTAATGGTTAATTTATTAAAAATGGTGGAGCTGAGGGTACTCGAGCGACTTAAGAGAATCATTAAGCGCAAAACGAGCGTTAGAGTCTAATTGGTTAAAGTATAGATTCATAAGCGACTTTGGTTTAATTCCAACTTATATGTGGTTTATAGGTTACCGGACTCATCCCAGGATTTTACCACCCCCAGTCGCTCAGGCAAGTTTTCTACCCGTTATACTGTTGTTGTGATGTAAATATATGTTTATGCATTATCATGTGATAAGTGCATGATTGTTATTAGCAAATCTTGCGATATATTGGAGCATGCTGATATGGTATATATGCATGTCTGTTTCGTAATCTTGATATCAAATTGTTGATTCAAATGCTTATAAACTGCATAATACATATGCTAGAGATAAGCAGTAGTTGTGTATACCCTTAGTATAGGGGACCCAAAGGTGAACATTTTTCTAAACCGGGAGTCGATGTTCACGAGTATAATATATATATATATATATATATATATATATTTATATATATATAGTTATAGTTTTCAAAACTATTAATCGAATAAGGTTTATTCGATAACTTTATTTTTATTTTATTTAAGGAATATTAGTTGAATATTCATTCGAGGACTTATGACTCCGTTTATTTTATTTAATGAATATTAGTTGAATATTCATTCGAGGACTTATGACTCCGTTTATTTTATTTAATGAATATTATTTTGAATATTCATTCGAGGACTTATGACTCCGCTTATTTATTAAATAATATTCTTTATTTTATTAAAGAATAGTATTTCGATAATCAAACTTATTTTCGATTATTCAAATAAAGATCGTACTTTCGTATAAGTATATATTTGGTTATTTATTATTCATTTCAAGTATGAGTTTTAAAACTTCTACTTCAAATTATTTATATAAAGATTATCCTTATGGGAATATTATTTAAATAATAATATTAAGATATTTTCTAATATATCGGGACTGATTTATTTCATTAAATCAGCATTACTCCAAACATTCTTAAAAATGTTTTCGAGTCTTCAAAATGATTTTTAAAAGTTAGAGCGGATCCCAAAACTCATTTTTATATTTAAGATCTTCCTTTCGAAGAGGATTTTAAATACTCGCTCAAAACCTGAGGGATCCGGCTCAGTGGTGTATTTTACATTCGCAACGAGGTTGCTGTTTTGAGAAAACATCTTGATTACTTGCCCATCGTTCGGGAAGTAAGTTCATCTATTTGAGTCGGCATAAGCAACATGTGCTCAGTGGCCGTCCATGAAAGTGTAAGTGGCTCAGTGGGAGTCCATCAAATACGTAAGTGGCAGAGTGGCAGTCCAGCATAAGGTCCTATTGCGGCCAGGGTGATGACCAGTGGGGAATTCGTCCATCTACTAGTAGAAAAGGTTACTTATTGGTATCTTTGCCTGATCAGCAAGATATCAGGTTTATGTCAAGGTTTTCTCCTTTCCAAATTCATTGGATATTGCAACTCTATTTATAATTTTCATAATAGAGGTTTTCAAGGAGTGTATGAAATGTATATATATATATATAGGTGTATATATATATCGGGACTTAATGAAGTATCTCGTAACTTCATTTCTTTCAAATTATATTTCAAAGATTGAATCTATTCAAGTCTTATCTTGTAGTCTTATCTTGTAGTCTCATCAGTGTGATGAACTTTTAAAACTGATTATAACTTGAACGGTGGTAGTTCAAGTAGTATTTGGAAAAGATATAAGTATATTGGAGTATCTTGTAACTTCATCTTTTAAACTTATATCTAGTAAATGATTATCTTATGCATGTCAAAGATTTTCGGAAAAACGTTGAGACAAGGTTAGATATATGAGATCACCTTGCAACGATATTTTTATACAGTTATAAACTGGAACTCCGTGTATATTATACATGTCAGAGGATTTCAAAGATTTGAGAGGTATATATGTATATATATACTGAATATTTTTGTGACTTGGTCGCGTTAAGATAACAAACTTGGTTCATTTCTTTTTGACCAAGACTTTCATGAGTACTATGAGAATGCTCATATATTATTAATTATTACACATATTATTTCGGTGGGCTTGTTGCTCACCCTTGCTTTCTTCTTTCATCACACAACAACAGATAGACAAGATGAACATGATCAAGCTCTCAATTCGTGAGCGGTTAGGAAACGTTCCGCAGTTTCCTGTAGGCGTTGATGCCGTTGTAGCTGAGGTAGGAGCTACCAGTAGGCTAGGCTTTCAACTTTTGTTGTGCCAGACTTATGTATATTTATGAATTGTAATAATGGCAAATAATATGTAAACTATTCAGAAACCCTTTTTATGGTGAAATGGTTTATAATTGTGGAATAAAATGACTTGTGTTATTTTTGGTATTCATCTCTGAGACTATAACTTGTGGTGTGTGTGTGTGTGTATTGTGGGGTCACAGTACGCAGTAGTTGGTTGACTGTTAAGATTAAGTATTGATAAGAGAAATGGAACTCGTGACAACCCGAATCCCCGACCCCGGATTTTGGGGTGTTACAGAAATGGTATCAGAGCTAAGCGTTATAAACCTCAGAGATGAAGTGACGTTAAAATAATAAGTTCACTAAGATAAATAAGAACTCTTGCTAAGTTTATAGTCGGACTACCTAACGTAGTACTGACAGTTAAAACCCTTATGGGAACCCTTATAAATATCATGATAAAAGCGTAGTTCATTATCATATATGGTAGCGGGACTCCGAACCCTGAGGTTGAGGAGTAACAACGCGATGATATTTTATTACTTATTAGGAGATCAGAATATGGATTCGATAGAGCGTTCTACCACGGGACCGGATGATGTTCATATTGAGGATGTAGCGGTTAAAGATGTTGTCCTAGAAGGGATTATGGCTGAGAAGGATTCCGTGGAGGATCCTGACAAGAATGAATAAAGGACCATTTAGGAATTGATGACCATGGTTAGGAAAACTACCAGAGGTAGGATTGGCCGGTCACTACCGGAGGTTCATTCAAGTTTGTAAAGATAGTAGCCCCTTTAACGCGGCTTACTCGTAAGACTGAGAAGTTTGAATGGAAAGAGAAATGCGAGAAAAGCTTTTAAGAACTAAAGCAAAGGGTGGTGACGGCCCCTATGATGGCGTTACCGGATGGAAAAGGAGATTTTGTGATGTGTAGTGACGCTTCGCATAAGAAATTAGGGTGCTTCTTATACAACACAACAAGGTAATCATGTACGCGTCAAGACAATTAAGGGAATATAAAATTCGATATCCCCACCCATGAGCTTGGGCTCGTGGCAATAGTTTTTCCTTAAAGATTGGAGGCACTACTTGTATGGAGAGAAGTGCAAGATTTATACAAACCATAGGAGCTCTAGTACATTTTTACGTAGAAAGAGCTCAACATACGCCAGAGGAGGCAGTTAGAGCTAATCAAGAATTATGATTGGGAGATTCTTTATCATTCAGGGAAAGCCAATGTGGTGGCTGATGCCCTTAGTAAAAAGGAGAGACTCAAGAT
This sequence comes from Apium graveolens, assembly GCF_009905375.1. Taxonomy (NCBI): domain Eukaryota; kingdom Viridiplantae; phylum Streptophyta; class Magnoliopsida; order Apiales; family Apiaceae; genus Apium; species Apium graveolens. The sequence continues at coordinate 198,315,532 of NC_133655.1, read as the reverse complement.
GATAATGTCTTTGGGAGAGTTTATAAGAGATTTTGAGAAAATGGAAATAGAAGTGAAGGTAACCGGAGCCGATACCGAAAAGCTGTTTGAGATTGCAATATAGTCCAAATTATTGGAAAAGAACATATTGTGCCAGAAAAAGTGATGAATGAAGGCAGAGAGCCAACAAATAGATAAGAGATTAATACCGAGAAAGATGATAAGGGAATAATGAGGTATTCCAACAGAATTTGGGTTCCAAATGTTCAAGAGCTTAAAGATGAGATCTTAGATGAAAGCTAGTTTGAGGAATAAGATTTAGAGCAAACCCTGAACGTGATAGTCAGGGAGGTCGCCATCAAGATAGAAGGAACCCATAACTTAATGAAGTGGAAAATGAGGATTTAAAACATGTAGGATGACCCCGATTATGGGAAGGAGGAGGGAACGTTCAGACTAAGGAAACAGAATTCGAGTAAGGAAAGGAGACCCAAGACGGTACTCCTATACAACAATTCTTGGACCTTTCTAAACAGAACTTAGACTATTATCCCCAACCACCACCCTGAGGAAACAATGCGGTGAGAAATTTTTTTCAAGACTTTCAAGTCGCTAAGCTCTCAGAGTTCCAAGGAACAAGCTGACCCAGTCGAGGCAAGAGCCTGGCTAAAGGAAATACAAGAATCATTTGAGATTCTAAATGATTGACGAATCACAAAAGACTGTTTTTGTCCCTTACCCTCCTAAGAGAGAGGCCACCCGCTGGTGAAAGGCCAAGGAAGGCACGGAGCAAGAGATTATAATAAACTGATTTAAGTTCAGTCAATTGTTTTCAGGAAAGTACTTCCCAAGGTTATGGAGATAGTGTAAAAGCTTTAGAGCCAGAACAAAGGCAGACTAGTATGATGAATTATGAATCTAAGTTGTAAAAGTTGTCAAGATTTGTTTTGAGGACACGAATCCGGAATGACGGGATGTTTGAAATCAATGCTTATGTTGTGTTGGTTCATGAAATAATGATAAGAGAAGGGAAAATAAAAAGAAACTGAAGTGAAAAGGAATATAAAGGCAATAGAGTTTGAGGAATGATAAGGGAGTTATGTATGAGGAAACCCTAAAGACTCGTAGCAATAGAAATAGAAAAGTATGTAATCGTCAGGATGAGGGTGATTCACCATGAGTTAAAATTGATGGTTGAAGACATAAGAGATACATATATTTTATCCCCTGTAAGTTGGGAGGATTCGAGGAAACCTTGAGATAGTTCGAAGGATAAATAATGAGACGCGGATAGACTGAGGAGACAAGAAAGTAAGAAATTAGGAAAATTGGATAAAGGAAGTGACCTTCAAGAATGTGAAGTGTAAGACCAGTGGCATGATACCCAGAAAGGGGGATGCCAGGTATGAAAGATATCCCAACATTGAGATGACTGTTGAGATAAACAACAAAAGTAAATGAGGAATTATTAAGAAGAAGTTCACGTTGAACACGACCAATATCTTCCAGAACACCCCTGTTATCGTTACCGAATCAGGCAAGAAAAGTGGATAACCGTTATTTTCTTTTGGAGGCCATATAGATTGACCACATTTTGGATAAGGATATTATTATGAAATTAGGCATATACTATCGAGGTGGGAATGATTGAATAAAGACACCCTTATCAGGGATATATGACTTGATTTATCCATGAAAGGATGCATGTACCTTTTTAAAGGTGAAATTAAAGATAGAACATCTGTAACCTAAAATCAATCCTAGGGAAATGCATAAAGGTTAGCATTTCACCCTTAATAAGGATAGTATGAGTTTTGACAGTATGAATTGGAAAGGATTAAGGTAACAACAACCTTTAAGGATCAGTGAAGAAATTTTTCAGAAGTATATAGACAATGATTCTGGTATTAGTAAATGGTATCTTGATATGCCCTGTGCCTAGGGTGTACCTGCTAAAGGATTTAAGGATAACCTTAGAGGTTTTACAAGGAGAAAGGTAATATTCAAAGTTCTCAAGAATAGAGATTCTGATGAAGGAAATATGACGTAATTATAATAATTCCAGGTGGGCACGTGTTGAACCATAAGAAAGTATAGATCGATCCAATGAGGGTCGAGATTGGTGAAAACAAGAAGGACCCAACATAAGAGACGTCCTAAGTATGATCGAGAGTCAGTCGTGGCAATGTTCACATCTAAAGACTAAGGCAATGACTTATGGAAAAATGGTGATTTTTTTCTCACCAGGACTTAAGAGAAGCATTTTCACATAAGCAATGATTGAAATGAGGTAGAAAATTTAGTTGGAGGTGGTTAAAATGACATTGATTGAAAGGAAATTTTACTATCAGGAAAGGCCAAAGAGGTGGCCAATACTTTAAGTGTAAGAGGACAATTATCGGCGCTCGTGCCAGAGGAATACAGTGATAATAGTTAATTCCGTGAAGGTTGTATTATGGTGTGAAAGATTGACATTCCTTCTGATGATTATGCAATACCCAACCGTAATAGTAGTTTGGTAAAGGTTTAATTCGTGTAATCGCCATGAGCGGGCTATCAATCTTAGAAGGTACTATCTTGAGATAAGCCAGGACCATGTTACGAAATGACTAAACAAACCTTTGAGTTAAGTCTTCTATTGAAGGCATATGATTAAGAATGGTATTAACCTGCTATCGTTGCTTTGATTGAAACTCTTCTGCAATTTTATCTGCTTCATGTCATGAAAGTACGTCAGAATCTGGAGTGTTCTTCATGAATTATGAATGGTGATTATGTTAACTCCTTAGAAGAATTCTATACGACATGTATGGACTCTGTATGGTTAGATATTAAGATTTCATGGAAAGTGAATGACGACAGTAGGTCAGTGGTGGACCATAGTAATGCGGCAATGATTCTACGAGTAATGAGCTGATTACAACCATGAGAGTTGTATTGGAATGGATGTTGAGATTGAGTACCACTAATCGGGTCGTGTTGATGTATAAGTTATCTTTGATAAAAAACTAGGTCGATTATTTACCTATTGAATATTTATTCCTTCTTATCAATAGAGAGTCGTATTACTATACGAGGAAGGTTGTGGTGCAAGCATAGAATTCTAGTAACAATGATGTCTAGAATGAGATCCCAGATTCGATTTTCGATGTCGAGGGAGTTTCAAAGGTGATTGTGTATAAGCTCAAGGAAGAGCATGGGTCCATACAACGATGGACGGAATAGCAAAAAAATATTTAGGCATGTGAAATACGATGTTATAATACTTGATGTTGAGATATATACGTATATGTTCTGTTCTCCTATGACAAACCTCTATAGTTCAGAGGTAGATTCCAAGCTAGATATTTTGTGGCAGTATATTTTTTTACATATATACAATTCTCTTCAATTCATTCTTTTTTCTTCTTTTCATTGCATGTAATCTGAGAAGAACAACCCTTCCAGAAGGGGAGGTATTGTCGAATGACTATCTATCTGTGTGATAGAAGCCTAGTAGGATACCACATGTTATTTAATTGCTTGTCAAGTACTAAAGGATGGCCACCTTCTGTATTAACTATACAATAGAACAAGTGATCATGATCATAGTGATCTCTCAATAAATTCTTTTACTTCTACACGAAGGACCAAGCTTTCGAAGATGGAGGCAGCTAGAGATGAAGTGGTACCAAGTATGGTGGTATTCGGAATGGAAACACATTCGTGATACTAAGATTGATGCATTTATTAAAAGGTTATAAAACTCTAGCGAGTAAAGGTATATCTAGAATAGTATTATGTACGGAAGATAGTAACGACTACGAACTGGAAAAGAATAGGTATTGAGAAGCAAAAGCTATAATGCTAGAAGCTATGATGAGAGTCTGTGCAATAGACTTGAAAGAATTTGGAATGGTCACTTAGCATGGATTGAGTTTTCTTAAGATAATAGATCGTATGTCAGTATCGGGATATCGCCTTATGAGATCCTTGAGGGAAGACAATGTTGATCTCCCTTATGTTAGGATGAAGATTGTAGACCGCAAGATGCTCGGATCCGCAGTAGTCCAAAGAACCAAGGATATAATAGATCTAATCAGAGGATGGCTGGTAGTAGCCCAAGATGGACATAAGAAGTATGTTGATTTGACACGAAAGGACAAAGAATAGGAAGTAGGGGACCTAGTGCTGTTATAGGTATTCCCTTGGAAAGGATGGATGAGGTTCGGAAAGAAAGGAAAGCTAAGCCCACGAATTGTTGGACCCTTGGATATATTAAGACGTATTGGGAAGTTAGCATATGAGTTAGCCCTACCCCCGAACATGTAGCAAATTCATAACGTGTTCCACGTATCAATGTTAAGGAAGTGTAATTCGAATGCCAGACAAATAGGGGCATATGAGCGCATAGACATGCAACCAGACGTAACCTGTATGGAGCAACCAGGAAGGATTATAGATTGAAGAGGAACAAGTGCTTAGGAGAAAGGTTATCGTGCTACTCAGGGTGTTGTGGCAAAACCACAATGTGGGAAAATTTACTTGAGAGTTAGAGAGTGCAATGCTAAGAGAGCATCCCTATTCATTTTTTATCCGATTCCGGGACGGAATCCTTTTAAGGAGGGGAGACTGTAATAACCCCAATTTTTGGAATTTTTGAAACACGGATGAATAGTAACTTTTACTGATGATGCTGATTAAGGAAAATTATCAGACCACGCTATATAGGAGTACTGTTATGGAAATTCTAAGATCGTATTAGTATTATATAAAGTAAATAAGTGTATGTAAAGATCGTCAGAATCCAAATTGAAACACTTTGATTTTTCCCAAAAATCCACCAGATACCGAAAGAATTGAGTATAAGGTAATATGATTAAAAGGATTTAAATTCAAGGATTATAAGAGAGGATCATAAAAGGAATATAATGTATTGAGGAAGGTTAAGGGAACCCAAGTAATAAGATCCCGGGTATGATCCCTCAAACGATAAACGAGAACGAAAGTTAAGCGAACCGTATAACAGATCAGCGGTCATTAGCCAAGTAATTAGGAGTTAATCAAAGAGTTAGTGGATAATGATGTCATCACACCAACAAGAAGAGGACAAGTGTGGAAAGATGACATGGGAGGATGACATAAGCATGACCAAAAGGGAAGGAAGTGTTGGTTGATTATAAACCACAAAAATTTCACCATGGTTAAAAGGTAATTAATCAAAAAAAAAGCAAAACAACCAAGCCAAGGCAAAACAAATCACAAAACACAAATTAGAAGTTGACCTTTGCTTTCCAAGAACAAAAGCTCACGGCCAAAACCAGAGCAGCAACTTCAAACTACCATATCTCCTTCAATACTCACTCAAATTGTATGTTCTATAGCTCTTTGAAAAGGTATTGAATGGCCTACAACTCTTGTTCACAAGTCTCGTCCAAATAAGCATGCTAAGACCCTCGTTTTGACAGTTCTTTCAATCTGACTTTTAGAAACTTCAAAACCTAACTTTGTGTTCTTGATTTCTTTGGAAAGATCAAGCTTGTCGGAGGCTCCTTAAGACTTCCTAGCTACTCTAATCACTCCAAGGAAGGTATAAAACCTCATACGCTAGCTTTACTTTTGAGTATTTAGGAGTGGTTTTGATTGTTATAGTTTATGAGAAGCATGATTCTTGGTTGTTTAAAGTTTGGTTGAGTTTGTAGAGAGTTTGATTGTTAAATCTTGATTAAATAGTTAATGAACTTAAGTAAGCTCTTAGTTCATGATTGAGAAGTAATATAAAGTGGAAATCTTGAGTTGTTGGGGCTGTTGTAGTAGTGTATGGATGAAGTTTGGTTGTAACAATGATTGTGGGTTGATTGTGGATTGATTTGGAGTTGTACAAGTTTGGGAAATCGCGTAAACATAGCCGTCGTAATGTCCGATTTACCCTAGACTGCTTTTGTTCTTAACATCAGGACCCCTGAACTCACTGTTAGGTTTTGACCATTGCCATGATTAGATAGTTCATGTTACGAGCTTCGTTTTGATATGTGGTTCGTTTGAATCCGATGTACGGTTTAGGAGAAACGACCGTTTTAAATAACGGCGTTTCGCGAACGAACCATTACCCCTCGCCTTACTTTGAAACATTGGTTAAGGACCTTAAATGACTAATTGGGGTATGAAACATTTATGTAAAGTGTATTAGGCAGTTGGTAAGGTACTCGCAAAAGAATCGCCTTAAAACTCTTAATGGTTAATTTATTAAAAATGGTGGAGCTGAGGGTACACGAGCGACTTAAGAGAATCATTAAGCGCATAGCGAGCATTAGAGTCTAATTGGTTAAAGTATAGATTCATAAGCGACTTTGGTTTAATTTCAACTTATATGTGGTTTATAGGTTACCAGACTCATCCCAGGATTTTACGACCCCCAGTCGCTCAGGCAAGTTTTCTACCCGTTATACTGTTGTTGTGATGTAAATATATGTATATGCATTATCATGTGATAGGTGCATGATTGTTATTAGTAAATCTTGCGATATATTGGAGCATGCTGATATGGTATATATGCATGTCTGTTTCGTAATCTTGATATCAAATTGTTGATTCAAATGCTTATAAACTGCATAATATCTATGCTAGAGATAAGCAGTAGTTGCGTATACCCTTAGTATAGGGGACCCAAAGGTGAACATTTTTTCTAAACCGGGAGTCGATGTTCCCGAGTATAATATATATATATATACATATATATATATGGTTATAGTTTTCAAAACTATTAATCGAATAAGGTTTATTGGATAACTTTATTTTTATTTTATTTAATGAATATTAGTTGAATATTCATTCAAGGACTTATGACTCCGTTTATTTTATTTAATGAATATTAGTTGAATATTCATTCGAGGACTTATGACTCCGTTTATTTTATTTAATGAATATTATTTTGAATATTCATTCGAGGACTTATGACTCCGCTAATTTATTAAATAATATTCTTTATTTTATTAAAGAATAGTGTTTCGATAATCAAACTTATTTTCGATTATTCAAATAAAGATCGTACTTTCGTATAAGTATATCTTTGGTTATTTATTATTCATTTCAAGTATGAGTTTTAAAACTTCTAATTCAAATTATTTATATAGAGATTATCCTTATGGGAATATTATTTAAATAATAATATTCAGATATTTTCTAATATATCAGGACTGATTTATTTCATTAAATCAGCATTACTCCAAACATTCTTAAAAATGTTTTCGAGTCTTCAAAATGATTTTTAAAAGTTAGAGCGGATCCCAAAACTCATTTTTATATTTAAGATCTTCCTTTCGAAGGGGATTTAAATACTCGCTCAAAACCTGAGGGATCCGGCTCAGTGGTGTATTTTACATTCGCAACGAGGTTGCTGTTTTGAGAAAACATCTTGATTACTTGCCCATCGTTCGGGAAGTAAGTTCATCTATTTGAGTCGGCATAAGCAACATGGGCTCAGTGGGCGTCCATGAAAGTGTAAGTGGCTCAGTGGGAGTCCATCAAATGCGTAAGTGGCTGAGTGGCAGTCCAGCATAAGGTCCCATTGCGGCCAGGGTGATGACCAGTGGGGAATTCGTCCATCTACTAGTAGAAAAGGTTACTTATTGGTATCTTTGCCTGATCAGCAAGATATCAGGTTTATGCCAAGGTTTTCTCCTTTCCAAATTCATTGGATATTGCAACTCTGTTTATAATTTTCATAACAGAGGTTTTCAAGGAGTGTATGAAATGTATATATATATATATAGGTGTATATATATTGGGACTTAATGAAGTATCTCGTAACTTCATTTCTTTCAAATGATATTTCAAAGATTGAATCTATTCAAGTCTTATTTTGTAGTCTTATCTTGTAGTCTCATCAGTGTGATGAACTTTTAAAACTGATTATAACTTGAACGGTGGTAGTTCAAGTAGTATTTGGAAAAGATATAAGTATATTGGAGTATCTTGTAACTTCATCTTTTAAACTTATATCTAGTAAATGATTATCTTATGCATGTCAAAGATTTTCGGAAAAACGTTGAGACAAGGTTAGATATATGAGATCACCTTGCAACGATATTTTTATACAGTTATAAACTGGAACTCTGTGTATGTTATACATGTCAGAGGATTTCAAAGATTTGAGAGGTATATATGTATATATATACTGAATATTTTTGCGACTTGGTCGCGTTAAGATAACAAACTTGGTTCATTTCTTTTTGACCAAGACTTTTATGAGTACTATGAGAATGCTCATATATTGTTAATTATTATACATATTATTTCGGTGGGCTTGTTGCTCACCCTTGCTTTCTTCTTTCATCACACAACAACAGATAGACAAGATGAACATGATCAAGCTCCCAATTCGTAAGCAGTTAGGAAATGTTCCGCAGTTTCCTGTAGGCGTTGATGCCGTTGTAGCTAAGGTAGGAGCTACTAGTAGGCTAGGCTTTCAACTTTTGTTGTGCCAGATTTATGTATATTTATGAATTGTAATAATGGCAAAGAATATGTAAACTATTCAGAAACCCTTTTTATGGTGAAATGGTTTATAATTGTGGAATAAAATGACTTGTGTTATTTTTGGTATTCATCTCTGAGACTATAACTTGTGGTGTGTGTGTGTGTATATTGTGGGGTCACAGTACGCAGTAGTTGGTTGACTGTTAAGTTTAAGTATTGATAAGGGAAATGGAACTTGTGACAACCCGAATCCCCGACCTCGGATTTGGGGGTGTTACATAGCCCGTATGCGGCAAGGGTGATAATCGAGATGTGAAGGTTCAACTCTCTTCTAGTAGAAAAGGTTATTATTAATATATTACGACTGATCATCGTATACGGTGGCTCCAACGAGTATCTTATTCTTCCAATTGGAATTATAATGAAATACCGTAACCCAAGCCTAGGTGTTGGGTTTACTATTAAGGTATTCGCAGGATAATAAAATCCACTAAAGGATTGTTTTCATGAGAAGGTGTGTGTCACCAAGGAAAACTATTTTTGAATAAAACGTAATTATCATATATGATATTTTACGTGAGTTTATCGTACAGTCATTTTCACACTGTACATTATTATACTGGGCATTATAGCTCACTCTTGCTTTCTTTTAAATAACACAACACAACAGATAACCAATATGCCGATGTGGGACTTAGTCGCTTGCAGTCATGGGGAGAATCCCTGACAACCTTGTCTGAGGTGTGCCAGAGTGTCAGATAGGTATAAGATATCAGTCGTAATTATTGTAACTTCATGTAGAGGTTATGAATAATTGTTTGAGATCTTGTAAAGTACATTTGAGTGTAATAAAAGAAGATTACATTTCGTACATCATTTCTAAGGCTATAACTTGTGTGTGTGAGTATGAGATTAGGGTCTGTTGGATTATTGAATCAATAACAGGTTACACATGTGTGAAGGATGGCGTGACGACCCAGATTCCTGACCCCGAATTTGGGGGCGTTACAGCATCTCTACAGGAACATGTACAAAGACCATAAGGGAGTTGGTTGCAGATCATTACTATGGCTGGCAGCTAGAGCTACCACAGACTACATGTTTAACAAACACATGACTGAGCTGCAAAAGGTTAATTTGTGGTTTTTTAAATGTTTTTTATTTTGATGCAATGTATGTTCCTGGAATGTAATTTAATTTTGTGATTTTTTATTAGTTGTCCAAGAAATGTCATAGTTGGTTAATGGAAAAACCAACATCCTAATGGACTAGATCAGCATTTAGGATATCTTCACTGTCTGATATGTTTGTGAACAACCATTGCGAGGTGTTCAACAATAGTATAAGGGAGTATAGGGATCTTCTCATTATTGGTCTACTGCAAGGTTTGCACAAGAGTGCAATGAGAAGAATTCAAATCATGAGAGACAAGATGGCAATAAGTTATGCTTTAAATCCTATCTGTCCAAATGCTATGAGAAAAGTGCACAAGTAAGAGTACTAGTCCTACTTTAATTTACTAATTTTTAAGTAAATGAAAAATGCTATAAGAAAAGTGCACATGTATGACTATGAATAATGGATTTTTTCATGATTTCCTATTTTTATTTTAGGGAAATGAGTATGAGTAATGGATGTGTTGTTCAATGGTCTGGTAAGAGCAAATACTTAGTTATAATTACATATGGGGGCCATGAAATTATTGTTGATCTTTATGCTAGAACATGTGCATGTAGAAAGTTTGATCTAACAGGCCTTACCTGTTATCATGCATGTGCATGTATCAATTGGAAAAACTTGAATATGGTAGACTACATTCACATGACATATAGCAAGGATATGTACTTGTCTTGCTATGAACACACACTTGAGCCCATTACTAGTGATCAATATTGGGACAAAACAGGCCTTCCTCCTCAACTGCCACATGTGCTAAAGGTACAACCTGGGAGGCCAAATAAATTAAGAAGTAAAACGAATGATATTCCCCTTGATCCAACTAAACTAACAAGACACAATACCAAGATGTATTGTAGTTATTGCAAGGAAGGAGGTCACAATGCTAGGACATGTGCATCTAAGGTAAATTTTGATAGAAAATTATTTATTTTGTATTTTTTACATTATTTATTCTGCATGTTTTTATATTATTTATTTTGTATTTTTTTACATTATTTATTTTGACTAGTGCATAACTTGTGTCACGTTATTTATTTTATATTTTTTTACATTATTTATTTTGACTAGTGCATAACTTGTGTCACATTATTTATTTTATATTTTTTTACATTATTTATTTTGACTAGTGCATAACTTGTGAAACATTATTTATTTTGTAATTTTTTTACAGAAAATTGATCAAGGTAGTAATGCACCTAAGCCTAAGAAAAAGAAGAAAGTGTTTGCATCCAAGGGGTCAAAGAAACACAATACTAGTGCTAATTCGGGTGCAATAAACACACCTACTACTCCTGCACCTAGTTCAATTGATATCACTCCTCAACATGTCCAATGGTATAATCAAGGAGGTGTTTTCACATCTTATACTCAGCCTTCTAGGATGGACAACACAATTTTAGGTATACAACCACAAAGAGCTATGATTATGGGACAATATATGACAACCTTGCAGCATATAGAAGCAGAAGCTAATGCCGGGAAAGCAGCATTGGGTACAAGGCCTCCATGGAGGTTGTGATTGTGATGATGCTCATTTGAAGTCATGTGGTAGAAACTGATATAATTTTGTAGTCATTTTGGCTAGGCTAGTGCATTACGTCTTTTAATTTAGTAAGTTTAATGGCAGGGTATTTTTTGGTACAAATTAATGTACACAATTTTATTTTTGGTACCCAAAATTGTCAGCTAATGTAACAGTTTCTACTGCATTATTAATATAAATTAAGTGGCATTAATCCACCAGTTTCCATTTATCTCTTCTCTTATTGGCTTTTATGGTAAACTTCAAACTGCCTTGGTAATGGATTTTTGAATGTCTTGGGACTTATGGCCTTGACTGTTACAACCAATGCATGTCAAGAGTGTTTGGACCAAATTTATGTTAAGTGCATTATTTAAGCACACACCTGTCCACACTATTTCTCACACACATTCATCCAATTACTCTATACACTCTTAGTTCAATTTGTGCTAGTAATCATCATGGTCGGGTGGAGCAAGCCAACATCTGCAAGGGTTTTCAAGGTGAACTGCAAGGGTGTCTTTGACAGAGGCTGTTATGCCCGCTTTCGGTCATGGGCCCTAAACAGGTCCCCTTAGATGCATTGAATGACTAGACTATCATATGTGGGCTAGAATCGTGGACCAATGTGACTTGGGTTCATGACATGCGAGCTGGGCTCGTGACAGGTGAGTTGGGCTCATGATGTGTGAGCTGGGCTCATGTGACCACATACGCGAGGTGAGCTCAAGTACCTTCAAGCGAGTTGGGCTCAGGTGCTCATATGCGGGCCGGGCTCAGATGCCCACACGCGGGCCGGGCTCATGAGCCCATATCAATATGAAATCAAAGGTAACATTGTATTTATTAATTGAAAAGGAAGGCGGTGCGAGCCGAGGTGACCAGGTTGGCTCGCGTCGTAGGAATTTGTGTGCAACATGGAAAGTAACTCATAGATGATTGAGTTGCTCATAGATTTCGGGGCCGACACGGGTTGTTCCTACAATCACGGGAAGGATTGCGGAGATGCCGCGAGATTGTAGGAAGCGTGTGGAGCCGGTTGAGATTTACGTGACTAATTTGGCTGAAGGCCTGGCTTTATCGTGGGCTTGGGCTACACGGGTTGGAAAACCCTAACCCTAGCCTACGTGACTTGTCCCCCAAGAACTACGTGAGGCTTGATCCCTATAAATAGGGTACGTAGGCACTTGTATGAGACATGAGTCGACACTTGACAGAGAATAACAAACCCTATTCTTTCTTAAGGAGTCAACATACAAGCTCAGCCACCAGTAAATAACCTTCCTCCGCCCATTAACCTCCACAACATTATTTTACGAAATTCTCCCTATAAAAATTGGCACTAGAAGGAGGGGGTTCATTCATCTTAGGGAGAAAGATGACCAAAGAAAGCAAGCAAGCGGCGACACCAGGGAGCGGAGGCAAGAAGAAGGACCCTAATGAGGTCGAACACACGCCCCTAGAGAATCAGGCGCCACCTCCACCAACTGCAACCGTGGACGGGCAGGCTGTGATGACGTATCTCGAAGGGTTGGCTGATCAGATGAATCAGATCAACGCCCGAATGTCAAAGGTAGAAAGAAGCTCGGTCCGGAACGCCAAGCGTAAGGCGCGCCCCCTCAAGGTCTCACAACGTAGCTGGAAGGGCAAAGGCCCTCGGAAGAAGCTGATCCACGATTTCGATGACGTGGCAACCGAGACCAAGCAGAAGAAAGAAACATCGCATGAAAAGGAAGATATACCCCGAGGCCATGATGAGCGGGGCAGCCAGATCTCTACGAGATCGGGGCAGAAGCCAGCTTCATCTGAGGCAAGGTCGACTAGCGTGCTAGACCGAGTGGGTAAAAAACTAAGTGAGCATGACCTCAGGCTCAAATTGGAGAATTGTAAGAAGGAGAGAGAAGGGAAAGAGCCCGTGGATCAGAGAGGCTCGAAAAGAGAACGGGCAGCGACCCCTCCGGAAAAATGTCAACACACCTCGCCCAGGAGGGAGGAGCGACGTAGACGTAGAGACAATCATGAAGAGGAGTCGCAGGCGCGAGCCGGAGGAGGGGGACGTCGTGAACGACCTCAGGGGTCACACCATTCGAGTAACGTGGGTGGTGATAGAGAAGGAGAAGTTGTTAGAGTAAGGGACCTAAGAAGGATCTTAGATGAGATGGAGCGAGAGAAGAGAGGGCCCCCTGCCTCGGCTGCCCCCTCTCCGTTTACGGCGGCTATCCGATCATCCCTCCTACCTCGGGTGTTTAGGCACAACCCCGACCTTCTATTCAATGGTGAAGCCGACCCGGCGGAGTACCTTATATAATTTAACACTGATATGGAAGTCTATCAGGTGCCGGAGATGACCCGCTGCAGACTCTTCGCGACATCACTCAGAGGTAGTGCCCAACAATGGTTCTCCAAGTTGGGACTGGCTAGCATAAGAACGTGGAGGCAATTGGAGGACTTGTTCGTCAGACAATTTCAGTCCACCATCCACTATTCGCCTCCTATGGCCATGTTAGCCAACATCAAGCAAAGGGAGGGGGAGCCCTTGGCAGAATACTTTCGTCGGTTCAACGCCGAGGTCCCCAAGGTGAGAGGAGCCAGTGAGGAGACCATCAAAAATTTCTTGATAGCAGGGTTGAAAGAAGGATCGAAATTTTGGAAGAGCCTCCAAGCGAGTGAGCCGAGGACCTTGGTCGAGTTCTATGAGCAAGCTGAACCCTTCAAGAGGGTAGAGAAATCGATGAGAGAGCTGAAAATCAGCGAGAGCTATCGAGACAAGAGGGACCGATCCTTAAGCCCTGACGAGAGGAGGAAGACATATCGGCATAGTTCGAGCCTAAAAAAGTCTGCCCGGGGCAAAGAGACCGCCAAAGATTCAGGAAGGCCTTATACAAGTAAATGGCAGACACACACCCCTCTAGTAGCCTTTATCGACCACATATATGCTACATATGCGGAGAAGGGGGTATTCAGGAAGGCAACCCCTCTCACAGACTACAATAAAAGAGACACTTCGAAGTATTGTGCATACCATGAGGCCACCGGACACGATACAGCTGATTGTAGATAACTAAAGGATGAGATCGAGACTTTGATTAGACAAGGGAAGCTTACGGAGTGGGTTGTCAAGGAGGTTCGAAAGCACAGGACCGATTATCATCGGGTCTCACATTGGTGGAGACAGCCGGAAGGCAATGGACAGATATGCCCGGGAAACAAAGGACAAGCCCCTCACCAACGTCAACCATCTAAGCCAAAGGCCCCCGGAGCTTTTTGAAAGGGAGGCCGATGATATCGTGTTTAAAGAGAACGATGCAAAATGGGTGCATTACCCTCATACCGATGCCCTAGTCATAAAAATGAAGATTGGGACGGTGAATGTTCACCGAGCAATGGTGGACACCGGGAGCTCGGCTGATGTTCTGACTTATGATGCCTACAAAAAACTGGGATTGTTGGATAAAGAGTTAACCTCGACAGGTGGGCACCTGTACGGATTCAAGGGAAACTCGATCAGAGTGAAAGGGACAATTCGACTCCCGGTGACCATAGGAGAAGAACCTCATGTGGCCACCCAGATCGCTATGTTTATAGTTGTAGACCAGCCTTGTGCCTACAATGTTATAATGGGCAGACCCCTTATGAGGGCGATTAGGATGGTGACCTCAATCCATCATATGACGATAAAATTCCCAACCTCCACGGGGGTAGGCATCTTGAAGAGCTGTCAATACGAATCAAGGGTCTGCTACAATCAGGCACTCAAGGCGGCTGAGTCAAGAAATGCCTCAAGGGAGATAGCTGAAGCAGGTGAATGCAACGTCCCCATGGAAGAGGCAGAGGGCAGGAAAAGAATACGTCCCGAGGGCCATGAGACTTGTAATTTGATTTCAATTGAGGAGTTGCCCAAGAACTACTTCAAGCACATGGGAATTCAGGTGGAACCACGCCCAGGGGCCTTGCTAATGGAAGCCTCTCAGCCCATCATGTTGATACAAGAGAGGATTGTGGAGGAAGCAAGTGATGAAGAAGAGAGCCCAGAACAAATCGCTGCAAGACTTAGGAGAGGGAAGTGGGAATGCAAAGAAACAACAATCACTATGGACTTGTCCAACGGAATCACTCGCACTGTAACTGCAGCCTCTGAACGCTTGATAAATCCGGCCCGAGCTCACCAGCCCGAGCTCAAGGATACGGAAGGTTTGACAATCACGGAAATGGGAAAATCTAGCGAGGCTCGAGCAGATTTAGACCCGAGAATGCCCCCAATGGTTGAAAGGGCTGGGGCCGTAGAGGACACAATCCCGATCTTGGTAGACCCAAATGATCCCTCCAAGGTACTCAGAATAGGCTCTAACCTAAGTCATGACTTGAGAGAGGATCTAGCCACTTCCTAAGGGAGAATTTTAATGTCTTTGCATGGTCACACTCTGATATGATAGGGATTGACCCAAATGTCATGTGCCACCGGCTCAACTTGGACCCGAAAAAGAAGGGGGTTAGGCAGAAGAGATGGCTGATTAGTGGAGAGAGGGCAGAGGCCCTCAAAGAAGAAGTGGATAGATTAATGGAGGCAGGACTTGTGAGAGAAGCCTTCTACCCCATGTGGCTTGCCAACCCCATGCTTGTCAAGATGCCCAATGGCAAGTGGAGGACATGTGTAGACTTCACCGACCTGAACAAAGTTTGCCCGAAGGATAGCTTTCCTCTACTCCGAATCGACCAGCTGGTTGATTCCACGGCTGGGCACGCATTGCTTAGCTTTATGGATGCTTATTCGGGATATAACCAAATCCCCATGTATGGGCCAGATCAGGAGCACACCTCCTTTATTACTTATCGAGGCCTTTACTGTTACATCGGGATGCCCTTCGGGCTCCTTAATGCGGGGACAACCTATCAGAGGCTGGTGAATAAGATGTTCAAACATCAGTTGGGGAAGACTATGGAGGCCTATGTAGATGACATGCTGGTGAAGTCGAAAGAAGCGAGGGATCATGTCCGCCATCTGGCAGAAATGTTCCAGATCCTAAGGGAGTACAGAATGAAGCTCAACCCCCAGAAATGTGTGTTTGGGGTCGAATGGGGGAAGTTTTTGGGATTTATTGTCAACCATAGAGGCATTGAAGCCAACCCAGCCAAGATACAAGCCCTACTCGAGATGAGATCCCCTCGACGGGTGAAGGATGTTCAAAGCTTAACGGGACGAGTGGCTGCCTTGAACCGCTTCGTCTCAAAATCCTCCAATAAATGCCAAGAGTTCTTCAAAGCAATTAAAGGAGCGGAGAGGAATTTTAAGTGGACTGAAGAATGTGAGGAAGCCTTTCCGAACATAAAGAAGCATCTCAGCAGCTCTCCAATATTGTCCAACCCAAAGGCAGGAGAAACTTTGATCCTATACTTGGCTATCTCCGACTTTGCAATAAGTGCGGTATTAGTCCGAGAGGAGGATGGTGTCCAGCTCCCGGTATATTATGTGAGTAAAAGGCTAGCCGATGCCGAGACTCGATACACGAGCCTCGAAAAGCTAGCATATGCTCTGATCCTGGCCTCCCGAAAACTCAGGCCCTATTTTCAGGCACACAAGATAGAGGTGCGAACCTCCTACCCCCTCAGACAAGTGATGCACAAACCAGAGTCTTCTGGTCGAATGTTGAAGTGGACGGTTGAGCTCGGCCAATTTGAGGTGGATTATAAGCCAAGGACTGTGATCAAAGGCCAAGCCCTGGTCGATTTTGTGCTAGAATTTCCTCCACGTCAAGAAGTAGAGTCGGGAGCCCTTGTTGTTATACCTAGCACAGAAGAAGTTGGACTGGAGAGCCAAAATAGTGCCCCATGGTGAAGCCTATTTGTGGATGGAGCCTCTAACGATGATGGAGCAGGAGCTGGAATTGAGCTAATCAGCCCAGAGGCGCACAAGATCAGACGTGCGATCAATCTGGCCTTTCATGCAACCAACAATGATGCCGAGTATGAGGCCCTGATCAACGGTCTCAAGCTAGCTTTGGAAATGAAGGTGGAGAATTTGAATGTGTTTAGTGACTCCATGATTGTGGTCTATCAGATAAACGGGGGGTATCAAGCTAAGGGGCCGAGAACAGAGCTTTACCTGAAGTGCGCACAGAGGATAATCGCGAGGTTCAACGAGGTGAGGCTGGAACTAATCCCGCGTGGGCAGAATGAAGGCGCGGATGAGCTAGCTAAGCTCGGCTCACACCGCGAGAGCACTTTGCTAGGGACCGTGCCCCTTAATATACAGAGGCAACCTAGTGTGCCCGAGCACGAGGTGGGCAGCCTCAGTAATGAGCTCGGCCCCACGTGAATGACACCTATTCTAGCATACATAAAAGAAGGTTCACTTCCGGACGAAAAGAATGAGGCAAGGAGGATAAAATATAAAATAGCCCGCTATGTGATATACGACAGGATTCTATACAGAAGAGGGTTCAGTGTGCCTCTCCTCAACTGCATAGATGGAGATGAATGCAACTACATCCTAAGGGAAGTACACGAGGGCATTTGTGGCAATCACTCGGGGGGTAGCTCTCTAGCTCAGAAAATCCTCCGTCAAGGCTACTACTGGCCAACGCTGAAAAAAGATGCCTTTGAATTCTCCCGAGCTTGTGATAAGTGTCAGCGATATGCCAATTATTACAACAGCCCCGTGGCCTCCCTCACATCCCTCATGAGCCCTTGGCCCTTCTCCATGTGGGGAATTGATCTGATTGGGGAACTCCCGAAGGCCAGGGGAGGTGTCAAGTATGCGGTGGTTGCGGTAGACTACTTCACTAAGTGGGCAGAGGCCGAGCCCCTAGCCACCATCACGGCAAAAAAACTCAGGGAGTTTGTACACAAGGCTATTGTGTGTCGTAATGGCAACCCTTACAAGATGATATCTGACAATGGAAAACAATTTGATAGCAAGGAAATGTGAGAGTTTTGTGAGCAGCTGGGGATTCAGAAGAGCTTTAGCGCAGTCTGTCACCCCCAGAGTAACGGGAAGACGGAGGCTGTTAATAAAATCATTAAGCATACCTTGAAGGCAAAGCTTGAAGAGAAGAAAAGAGCATGGCCAGAGGAGCTCGCCCAGGTCCTGTGGTCTTACAACACTACACCCCGAACCACAACTGGAGAGACCCTTTTCTCTCTGGTGTATGGGTGTGAAGCTATGGTGCCCGTTGAAGTGGGAGCAGGATCTTTTCGAAGGGACAACTATGACTCGGAGGCAAATGAGGTCAATCATCATCTCTATTTGGACATGATCGAAGAAACTCGAGAAGATGCTCAGATCAGGGTAGCAGCATATCAGCAGAGGACAGCTAGGCACTATAACAGTAAGGTTAAAGCCCGAACTTTCAAGGTGGAAGATTTGGTTCTACGCCGGGTCATGCCAAATACCAAGGTGGTGAGTCACAGAGTATTTGGAGCAAATTGGGAAGGCCCTTACAAGATAAAGTCAGTCATCTGGGAGGGAACCTACCACCTCAATGATATGCAGGACAAACTGACCCCGAGAGCCTGGAACGCGGAACACCTCCGCAAATATTTTCAGTAATATTATTCTTTTCAGACTTAGTATTATCTTACAATATTCCTAAGTCTCGGGGGTAGTGCCATATAGGTGCCTCCCTGAGACCACAAGCATGTACTCCTTTCAGTTCCCATTATCTATGAATAAAACGATTGATTTCTATTTTGTGCACTTGACATTTTAACTTTTGTTAAATACCCAGCAGGGGAGCCCATCCTTGGGAACCCATGCGAGGAAAGAACGGTTGTTTTATTAGCATGTTAAGATCACAAATCAGGCCGGGCCCCGGCCCGCTTGACAACAAATATGGGAGACAAGCTGGGCCACGACCCGCTTAGAAAGATATGAGCACAAAGCAAATAAAAGATGAAGCTTAAAAGAGGGGTGGGCACGCGATGCGAGCCCATACCCTGGCTCGCAGGTTCCCAAAATGCGACCCAGGAGGCCCAGCCCTCCACCAAACATGGTCAGGGTCGCATCATGCGAGCCCATACGACAACGCGTGCAAAACTTGTGAATTAGTAATGATGCGAGCCTGTTCCACTTAGCATTTTTCGACAAATTTTGATCGATTGAACAAAAGGTGCAAGCTGATTAGCTGGGCTCGCTGTGAAAGTGTAACGCTCGCCATACGCGGCCAGAGTTATGATAACTTTTGGTCAGTAGAGGCGTGATAAGAAAACATAAAAATAAAGAAAGCCAGCTAGCACCGTAAAGACATACGCAGGCACAAAAGACTTGACATTTTATACAAACAAAAGTTAAATAAGTTAGGCCCCGAGGCAGAATATTTCAAATACAAGCGCGAGGCGAGAGGGGTGCTCGCTTACCCAGTCAAAAGTCTAGTTCTAATTAAAATTACATCAAGGGTTATCAGCCTCTGCTCCCCCACGATTTTCATCACCAGCGACCTGGGCATGCTCGGCCGCGAGCCGAGCCTCCTCAGCAATTTGGGCATCCCTCTCCATCTTTAGCTTCAGCTTTTCAGCATGCCTCGCTGTGCTCGCACCCAGAGCCGCCCAATCGAAGTCAGGAACCTTCTTCATAAAGACTTTCATAAAATTCCTGGCTCCCAGGTTCCTAGCATCAGCGAGGGCGGCCTCACGGCCCTCGGTCAGGGCAGAGACTGATCCCTCCAGCTCGAGCATCCTCTCCTCGAGGGCATCCTTCTCATTCTTCCATGCCTCAGCAGCCAGGTCATGAGCTTCCTTCTGCTCCCTTAGGGCCTGGTCGTGAGCAGCGTTCATGTTAATTATCTTCTGATTATAATTGTTCACCAGTGTAACCTTCTCTTGCCCGTGCTCAGCGACCTTACTCTGAAGGGATTTGACTTTAGACTCGAGCTTTGTGTTGGTCTGGCTGAGGGCTCGCATCTCTCGAGCCTTAGACAGCTGACGATAGTAAACTTCGGCCGCAGCTCGAGACAGTGCATCCTGATTGACTTCGAGACCAGAAGAAGACCAACCCTTTGCATCCTGCTCGCTGATGTGACCTTGAGCGAGTCGGCCGAACGTGGTCACAACCATATTGGCAGAAGAAGAGGAGGGAAGAGGAGCATCAGATGGAGCAGCCTTCTTTGGCTCAGGCTCGCCAGTTTTTCCTTCTTTGTGACCTCGATGCCTTTTTAGCCGAGGAGAAGGCTCTGAGCCTTTGAAATGCTCAGTAAGGGTCCTCATGCGAGCTGGAGGGGGGACTTGAGAGTGAGCCCCTGTGGTCGCTGCAGCGGGCTGAACAGGGCCCGAGGTCGCAGCTTGCTCAGCCTCCTCCATTAAGGGGATAGGGGAGATGGCCATTTCTAAAAAAAAGAAAATAATGACGAAAAAGATTAGTCACGGCGAGATGAAATGCAAAGAAGTAATGCGAGCAGATAAAAAAATATGGAAAATTAAGGTGCAGTGTGAAGTGATGCATGCAGGAAGCGTAAACACGCGAGCCCACGAGCTCGAGCTCGCAAGTAGACAGGCCCGCACATGTGAGCCCGATATTCTTACCCTTTCTGGCTCTCTTAGATTTCTTCTTTTGAGGAGTCAGCCTCACTCCTTCTTTAAAAAACCCACACGCGACCAGGTTCGAGGTCGTTATGAGCTTTCGAATATCCCTGTTTGTCTTGAGAAGGTCTAGCAGGCTGTCTGCATTTGTTTTTTCTTGTCCCACAAAGACAGTGCGAGGCGGGGTGGCTGGAGATATAAAAAAAACGTTTCTTGTTAAAAGAAGGAATTATGGTAGAAAAACTGAGAGCGGCCAGGGAAGACTTACATGGGTTGTAATAAAAATGAGTCTGGACTCGAGGCATCTCGTGGATGTAGAAATAGGGGCTCTTCCACTTTCCTGAGTTGCTCGGCCCGTTGTGAATGAGATTCTTCTTGTTGAAGCACGGCCAGACAGAGAAGTAGAAGTATCCAAAGCCATTTGGAGAATGCTTTAGATTAAGGAAGTAGCCTAGCTGCCTCGCTGTGAGAGGAGGAAACCCACACTTTCTATACATGATGTATAATGCGAGGGCGGCCCGGTATCCATTCAGGTTGATCTGCAAAGGTGCGAGCTGGTAGTACTCGCAGACATCCTTGATGAAAGGATGAAGAGGAGAAGAGATGTCTAGCCTCAGAAGGAAGGTAGACAAGACCATGCGAGGCACCCTGCCTGCATTCTCTGGATGGTTAAATCTGTAGCACCTCATATGAGGCAGGGGCAAGACAACATGGCCCTCGAGCTGGAACTGTTCAATATGCTCGGCCAGATGTTTCTGAGTCAACGAGGTAGACAGGTCGCGGAAAGCGAGCACCTTAACCTCCTCGTTGATAGTCGAGCTCTCCTCCCCATCAGGAATGATCTGCCTCTTAAAAACAATTTCACCCTCCAGCTCGGGCTGGGCAGGAAGCACATAAGGCTCAGGAGAGGCCGTCGGGATGTAGTTATAGTTACAAATCTTATACTGACTTGTAACATCTGCCACCTCCTCGCTCTGAGGAGAGTTATAGGACCAGTGTGAGCCGTCCTCTTCACCCTCGAGCCCCAAGTTGGGATATTCAGCAGCTACGGGCTCCTTTTCTTTCTTCTTGGTGTCATAGTATGCACTCCCCAGGTCGCTGTCGGTAGATTCTGAGTCAAGGTGAATGGGGTCGAGGTCGTTAGCTGCAGCTTGTTTCAGGTGGGCTGCCCTCTCTTCAACCATCTCTCTTAGAATCTCCTCAGCTCGCTCTTTGTCCAAAGGAGCGGGCTCGCAGTTCAGGAGCTCTTCCACCCCAAGGGAAGATGGTATATTGGAGATGTCCACGGGTCTTTTTCTCCAATCATAAATATTCCTCTCCCTGGTGTAGTCTTCAGGGTTAGGGTCAAGGTGAATATCCAGCGAGCCGGAACCAGCTGCTCGCATCGAGTTCTCGACTCTAGCAATGTTTAGGGCCCCTTGAGGGGTGATAGCAGAGCCAGGGGAAATAGGTTGGCTAAGACGGCCAGAAAGAGAAGTCAGCTCGCGTTGAAAGTCCTTTGAGCCTCGCTGCTTGGGTGGATTTGGTTTAATGGAGACGGAGTGGCAGAAGAGCGAACCGGGCTAGCAGAAGTGCGAGCCGGGCTAGAGGAGGAGCGAGACGATTCGTAGGAACGGGCTGAAGACGCACTCGACATCTGTAAAAGATGGTGAAAATTAGTGTGTAGCCCTAAAAAGAAAACAAAAACAAGTATGGGGTCGCACCTAAGTGTCCTCGCATCTCACACGGGATCGCACCTAAGTATTTAAACGAGCAGACGGGCTCGCATCGCATGTTGTGGGTGTGTGTGAGCTCGCATCGAACAGGTGGTGTGTGCTCGCATGGTGCACATAAACAAACGTGAATGAAAACGGGCTCGAATCGAAGATTACCTGTTGGAGAGGTGTATGAAGATCCAGATGAATCTGTGCCGGGAGAATATCGCCGCCGGTAGACGGTTCTTGTTGAGATGATGATCTTCGCCGTGGTAGATCCTTGAGCAAATTGAGCAGCAATTCAGAAAGTGTTTTTGGAAATGTGAGAAATGAATTCAAATCTCACATATTTATAGGGGATAGGAGAGAGAAAGGGAAGGTGACACGTGTCACCATCTTAGATGATGACACAGATCCCCACACCAGTTGTCCAACGGCTGAAAATGAATATTAAATAGAAGGCGTGCGAGACGAGACACGCGAGGCGGTTTGGTGCGGCCTGGTGGGCTCGCACCTGCGAGGCCATGAAAGACTGGAAAATTCCTAGCCTTCAGATGCGACCAGGATTTTTGGGGGTAGTTGTTATGCCCGCTTTCGGTCATGGGCCCTAAATAAGTCCCCTTAGATGCATTGAATGGCTGGACTATCATATGTGGGCTAGAATCGTGGACCAATGTGACTTGGGCTCATGACATGCGAGTTGGGCTCGTGACAGGTGAGTTGGGCTCATGATGTATGAGCTGGGCTCACGTGACCACATACGCGAGGTGGGCTCAAGTACCTTCAAGCGAGCTGGGCTCAGGTGCCCACATGCGGGCCGGGCTCAGATGCTCACACGCGGGTCGGGCTCATGAGCCCATATCAATATGAAATCAAAGGTAACATTGTATTTATTAATTGAAAAGGAAGGCGGTGTGAGCCGAGGTGACCAGGCCGGCTCGTGTCGTAGGAATTTGTGTGTAACATGGAAAGTAACTCATAGATGATTGAGTTGCTCGTAAATTTCGGGGCCGACACGGGTTGTTCCTACAATCACGGGAAGGATTGCGGAGATGCCGCGAGATTGTAGGAAGCGTGTGGAGCCGGTTGAGATTTACGTGACTAATTGGCTGAAGGCCTGGCTTTATCGTGGGCTTGGGTTGCACGGGTTGGAAAACCCTAACCCTAGCCTACGTGACTTGTCCCCCAAGAACTATGTGAGGCTTGATCCCTATAAATAGGGTACGTAGGCACTTGTATGAGACATGAGTCGATACTTGACAGAGAATAACAAACCCTATTCTTTCTTAAGGAGTCAACATACAAGCTCAGCCACCACTAAACAACCTTCCTCCGCCCATTAACCTCCACAACACTGTTATACGAAATTCTCCCTATAACAGAGGCCAAAGGCAAGGGGATGTGGCTTGTATCATAAGAAACAATCGAGGTAATTGGGTGAGGGGGAATGCTGGTATGATGGGATTGATGGTGCCACTAGCTGCATAGTTATGGTCTATTTTTTATGGTTTGAAAATGGCATGGGAGAAAGGAGATGTGAAGTCAGTTTTCATTGAATTTGATTACGAGGAAGCTGTAAACCAGGTGAATAATCCTGACCCTGAGTTTTGGTTCTTTGATTTGGTGATGTTGATCAACAACCTCATGAATGAGGCTTGGGACTCTGTGCAGTGATGCATGTGGCTAACTATGTCAATGAAGCAGCCACAACTTTTGTTATAACTCAGATTGGTGCTGATGGTGGGCTCAATGAGTTCCATGAGGCACCTTCATTCCTCCGTCCCATCCTTGCAGCAGATCTCATGTAGGCACTCTAGTTGAACTAGAGTTTATTGCTTTGGTTTTGTCAATTTCCTATGTTTTTCCCTATCCACTGCTATGTTGTTATCCTTTTTAAGCAACTTTGTTATGTTTTTTCTAGTTCAATAAAGAAAGGGACTGATTGAATGAATTTCTATATGTATGGTTGTGTAATTTGTCAATTTATGTCCATTCTAAGAACCACAATACAAATGAAAACAAGCAACATCACATAAACTTCATAACTTAGATCAACAAACTTTTTGAAAATGCATTACAAGTGTCAACTGGACAATAACCTAATCCAATCCACATTACATGACATAAACATACTACATCACTTAAACCAGTCAAAAATAACAAACAAAAATTTTCCTTAACATCAATTTGATCCATTGAGACCAAAGCAAACAACTACAAACAGTACAATGACTACATTCAAACAAACACATGAATTAAGTCCAAATTAGGAGGGGCTGATCTTCTTCTCTTTGTCTTGCAACACCACCAATTTCTCCAATTCCTCTTCATTCCTCTCGATTCTTCTAAGCAACCCCAATATAACAACACGACCACGCTCGCAAACCGGAAAATCAACCTATCGGAAGTACTTACAACCCCTTCGACCATTGACATAACTAACAAACCTCCGTCCAACATTGTTTTCCGTCCACGCAATGCGTTCTACCACCAACATACCACACACATCTTTCATCCATGAAAACACATAAGGAAGAAAATGATGAAATTAGCTTCTCAATTTTTTTTACTTGCTTTTTAGAGTACTCTACATTTTTATCTTCATTTTAGAGTCGTTGTATGTGTGTTTTTACTTCCAAGCCCTCCACTTTATATGCTTTTCCTGAAATACCCTTGCGGAGTTGAACCAAATCGACGGCATCATGCATTTTGCAGGGAAGTTGATACTATAGCATGCGTTCTGCTAGATATAGTAGTTCAGGTACAAAAAGTGCATATGTTCAATAGTTCAGGACTTCAGATACACAAAATGCTTTTAACTCAAATTAAATACTGTATATTGCATAACTTAACTCTTATAAATAATATTTCCTGATTAGAAGAAAATAGTATTAAATTCAATGTAAATCTTAAAATTAGCCATTAACTTTTTCTTGTCGGAATTTACCATTAACTTAAGATTATTCACGTATTGTGATTGAAAAATGTTAAATTGAGAGCAGTTTTTCTTAAATCCAAAGTATAAAAAAGATGAAAAAACTAAAATGCCCTCTTTGGATCCATCAACAATCCTATTAAAAATTTGCTCTGGATTTTCGCTCTAAATTTAACATTTCCCTTATAATTTTGAAAAATAATATAATTTTGTGACTATCAATACGTAGTAAAAGTAATAGATCATGATCGTCCTCACGAATTCCACTCTGAGTTATGCTTCGAAGACAAAGACACAAACTATTGGTTGTTTTCATTTTCTTCTTCAGAATGGAATATGTCTGCATTTCAATATTTCATCAGAATGTGGTTTACTCAATAAAAAACCCCACATGGCTGCTATCTGCAACTAGTTTTAAAGGCTCTATTACCAAAAAAAAAGTAACTATTAATACTACTAGCTTAGGCCGTGATGCACGGGTCTTAATTAATATTTATATTTTTTATTTTTATTTTATATAATTTTATTAAAATTCTATAAAAAAATACTAAATAATGATTATATTATTATATTTTTATTGTGTATAATTCCAAGTTAAGTTTAAATAATATATCATTGATGAGATCTTATTCATAAATAATAATGTAAATATTTGTTATTGATGAGATTCGAACCTCAAAACTTATATGCATTTTTATAAATATTAATATAAATATTTGTTGTTAACGGGATTCGAACCTAAGAACTTATATGTATCTTTATAATAATAATATAAATGTTTGTTGTTGACGGGATTCATACCTGAGTACTTGTGGAGTGTATTTTTTAGTATTTAAATCCTTATTATTTAATGAAGAAGATTCGACGGTTGTGATGGAAAGGGATAATGAAAATAAGGGGTTAACCAAATTACAAATTATAGTTATTATAATATAGTATAGATTTTAATTATTGAAACTCATTAGTATCGGAGGACCCATTGATATAGTATAGATTTTAATTATTGAAACTCATTAGTATCGGAGGACCCATTGATCAGATCTAACGGGCTAAAATAAAATTAATGTATATTATGAAGTAAAATAAAATTAAAATTTAATTATTGATAATGTATTCTAGTCACCTATAATGAGTCTAGAGAGTTAAAATAAAATTAATGTCTACCATGAATCTGAATATTAAAATGAATATGTGTCATAAATTTTATTGTAATTAAGAAATAAAATTATATGCCAAAAATAAGAATTTAAAAACACTGAAAAACATAAATGTTAAAAATAAGCTAGTAATACTATGTGCCCGTTTGGGAAATTTTAAAATAAGTAACTTACGATTTAAAATGAATAAGAGAAATATAATAAGTTTAATAAGTGTTTGGATAATTTTACTTATAAGTTAGATTTTTTTTTCTTTTAAATGAACTAAAATATATAATTATTAAATATAATTATCTAAATTCTTGAATTTTAAGTTAGATTAACAATTAAAAATATAAATTTTAAAATTGAGGTTAATAAATTAACAAAATAATAAAATAAGTTAGAGAAAAAAATAAGTAATTATCGACTTATAAATTGTAAATGTTAGCATGGGTTTATAAGTGGATTGTCAAGCATGTCGTATGTGCTTCATATTTGTTCATCATCTAGCTATAAAATTATGTACACATGGTCCATGGATCATGCATAGCATAAAGTCGGATACTCGGATGTAGAAGTAAAGCTACGTTTAAACTTTAAATCTCCCACTACTCCACACACATCGGGAACTGGGAAGGAGTGTAAACAAATTCATAATTCAAATTTTTATATACAAATTTTTGAATAACCCTTCATTTCTCCCTCAAAAGATATGTGCAATTCATCAAAATGTGTTTTACTGAACATAAATCAAGGAAAAGCTGCAATCAGCAGCTATTTTAGAAGCTTTACAAGATAAAAACCCGTTATCTATTCCCTCTCCATTGATAGAATCAACCATTTGTTTGGTTCTTCTTTCCTCCCTGGTTTGACATGCTCTTGCCTCTTCAATTTTGCAGCAGATGTTGTAACTGTAAGCATGCATCATGCATGCAGGGGTATTATCTCTTGTTCAATGGCGGAAGACCATAATATTTACTCTTCTCGGAGAACATGAATGATCAACGACCGACATCAACACTTCAGAAAATCGAGTCAGGTCAGTGAGTTAATTTTACTAATGTCGTATCAGTTGGCTGTGCCCCTCTAGGAATTGTACATGGCTTGTCTGATTCAATTAAGAAGTCTTCCAGTGTTGCAAGAGATTTTAACTGCCTGCCAAGAGAAGCAATTATTTTCTTGCACTCTGAAAATTTATATGCAGCAGCTGCCAATTCCTTATCCTGTCACACCAGTCATCATAAATTTATTTGAGTTTAACATTTGGTAAAAGAACAGAAAAACTGTCTAGAACAGCCAAAGTAAACTGACCTGGTTCTGTTTAAAGTCTCTGCGTAAACTTGTAGCTCTCTGCAGTTCACTTTCATGTTGCAATCTTGAAATTTCTTTTTCCAGTTTTTGACACTTTGAGATGGTTTCTATCGAAAATGACCTTTCCTTCTGAATTTCTTCCTCTAAGCTAGAAATTCTTGTAATCATGGTTTTCAACTTATTGTCCACTACTTCAAGCCGTGACTCTGCCACTTCTTTCTTTATATTGGTATCATTAAGTGTTGCCTCAAATGTTTCTCTTGCTTCATTTGCTCCAGCTAATCGAGTCTGCAACTCTGCCAACTTCATCTCTGTTTCTTTTAAACGAGCTCTTAATTGCTCAAGCTGATGTTGGTGTTTAATTAAAGATGTCTCTAATTCATTATTGTCTGCTTCCATCTTGACCAACTTCGTCTCTGTTTCTTCTAAACGATCTCTTACTGTGTGTAGGATCAGTTGGTGCTTAATTAATGATGTCTCTGTTTCATTTTTGTCTGCTTCCATCTTCACCAATTTCATCTCCGCTTCTTCTAAACAATCTGTTAGCATTCTAAGTTGATCCTGGTGCTTATTCAAGAATGTCTCCAATTCATTTTTATCTGCTTCCATTTTCACCAATTTGTCTTCCAATTCAGCTGTCCGGTTTCTCATTGTTTCTAGTTCAGATCTCAAAGCAGTATTCTCTTCATTTGATTGTTCCAGTATAGATCTAGACTCGTAGGAATTTACATTCCTAGTATCAGGTAATGCCACAAGCCTTTCCATTTCTAGGAAGTCATCCATGAGACTGTCATTGAGTGAAGAAGTCGTAAGGCTTTTTCCAACAGTTTTCACCTTTTTGAAGTTAGCTGACTGTGATACCAATGACGTGGAAGGATTTTGTTTCCAAAAAAATTCCCCCAATTCATGAATCCTATGTGTATCACTATCAACTAGTGACAGCCTCTCTCCAATATCAGATTGGCTGTCTATAAAAGATTCCACATAAGCAGTGGATTCAGTAATATACCTTTGTTCATTAAAGGAAGGTGCTTTGTGAGCCATCGCTTTGAGTCTACGACACTCACTTTCAAGCTTAGCCACCTTCTTTACACTTTCCAAACTTTGTCTGCTAGCTGATTCAGCAGCTTGAGTACTTAAGTCCCTCTCGATAGTCCTCAATTCTAGCTCCTCTGCTCTGGAAAAGAGCTCATGTTTAAGGGATGATATCTCTTTTTCTGCAGCTTCAAGCTTAGAGTGAAGATCAATGTGCAGGGAGGTGGAAACTTCACCTTTTGCAGCTTCAAGTTGGGATTGAAGCTCAGAAAGCTGTTTCTGAAGTCCAGATTCAGTAGCTTCCCATTCATTGGTTTTATTAGTAATAGCTTCATGAATCTTTTGCTCTCGCTCTTCTCTTTCGTGACGGAGCTGTTTCATGCATTCCTTGAAAGCTACGTCAAGATGGATAGTTCGATCTTCAAGTGAAGAACTTTTCTGGATTAACGACTCTAACTGTTGCTTTAAAGCAAATACTTCATTCTCAGCTTTCTCCCATCCTTGTATATTTGGATAGCGAACAATTGTCATATTAACAAGCAGTGACCAAACAGCACAAATAAATTTCTTATTATTTAATTGCATTATCTTTTGAAAAGCTCAACCCAATGTCTATAAGTTGAAAATATAATGTTCCATCAGGAAATCTAGTCAAAGTATCATGTGTCTAACCTCCACCACTTGAGTTGAAACTATATTGTTCCATGTGAAAATTTTGTAAAGATAACATATGCTCAACCTACACCACAGTTCCAGTAATAGGCAGGAAATTGTTGCAGGGTAGGCCAAAACAAATCTAATGTTGGCATTATAAATGGCAACCCATGTCAATTTTCAATGAAAGCAGGGACTATAAACAACTTTGGACATCTCATTTTCGCAAAACTTAATATATAGACAACATACCATAGTTAAAAAAAATTCAGCAGTTAATTTTGAACTTAAGCCCTCAATAATGTTAATACTTGTCCATTCAAATCTCAGGACATGCCATGGGTGACCCTTATAACAACATGCTCCACCTCTAACCACAACATGATGATGGTAAAGAAAAAACATGAAATGTTTATTGGTTGTATATTTCAGAAACACATGGAGCATGCATTAGTAATACAACAAAAGTGTATATCCACATCAAAATAAATTTGGAGAAAAAAGAAGAAGCAATATAACTAACAAGGAACATTCTCAGTTCTTCTCTAAATTATACTTTATTCAGTGATGGTAATAATGTTCCTACTAAAGGATGACTAAAATACAAACAGTTATGAAGCTGAGATATGAATATGACAGAGATCTTGCTTTGCAAATAATGTAGCTAATCATGATTTACCAAGTTGTAAGAGCTACTGGGTAGCTTAAGTGCACAAGAAAACTACTTGGTAGCTGAAGTGCACAAGAACATGGAAGATTTTAATCAATGATATGCTACGAGTAGGAAATAATAAAATATAGCTTTCCCGACTTTAGAGGAAAACGTAAATTATTAATGATTTTTAACCAGGTACATTAGCCCTTGTACATATCTCTCAACTTATCATTTCTCCGGCAGAACAAATTACCATAGTTCCTTAAAGTTTTTACCGACACCCACCCTGACACGCAGACACAGAGAGAGCAGTCCAGCTCCTCACAATTTGCATGTAAGATTTAGAAAGGTGAAAGTTGTACCTGAGACAGCTTCCTCTGCAACTTTGGAGTGCTGCTTCACCAAATCGTCCTTCGCACTAATTTTCTGAAGTGCTGAAGCTAGTTTCTCTCTTAGAGTCTTTACGCTATCGTTAAGCTCTTCATTGCTGAGAATAGCTTTAGATATGACTTCAGGTGATTGAGTATTATGATTTGAGTATGCCTTTTATAACAGACATAAAATCATCAGTTTCTGTTGAAGATTAAGAGCCTTTTTTAAGAAAAGTGCAACGTCAGTAAGAATCAAACAATATACTAAGCAGAAAACCGACACTAGAGGCAATTAATAAGGAGTAAGGATGCACCAAGAGAGAGTGAAGAAGCTAGTTCTTTGCAACAACTTACATTGAACTTTTCCTTTAAAACACCAAACACTAATTAAAGACGTAGATGTTTAGTTAAGATCATAAACAGCGGTCGTTCTGATTTGCCTCATTGAGTTGCACTTTCAAACTTCATATTCAGCAGTAAATTAGGTGGCTGTGGAACTTTATATGGAAATGTAAATTCCACAATTCTCCAATATTGAACCATAAGACACAAATGTCCTGTCATATTTACACCACCTTATTGTTATTCAAGGGGACTTGTGATGCCTAAAATCACTTGGAAATACAAAATTTACTTTCTGTTCACAACTAATGAGGTATCTCTTAATTGTCAATGTATGGAGCGATTGGACATATTGAGTAGATAACAATGGTTAAGCAAAATCGAAATGATTCAAGGTATAGCAGCAGATACTGATCAAGGTACTGTTAGCGGCCCTATTGAGTTAAGCTGATCAGTATATCCACATATCCTTTGCTATATTTTTACCAAGTACATGCATTTATTCCATCTAAGAGCATCTTCAAGGCGATGATCACTATTCATCACTGTCAGATTATATATTAGCTGATTATATATATCATCAGATAGTGGTTCTCCAACAAGAAGTTATATTTTTGCCTCTCAAGAGTATAATCCCTTTATATAGTTATGTTTCTCTCACACTTTAAAATATCACCTTTTACCTAGATAAAATTATTCTTGAGTGCAATTGGAAAATAAAGAAAGGGTGTTATTTTTAGGGGGTCATGCCCATTTTGTCATCTTTGCAGCTTAGGATTGCATGGACTTATAGATTAAATCATGAAATGCTTCATGCGAGTGTGTGGAGCCAAATTGACTCCTGTGTTCTAAGGAAATATAATGGACTTATGTCGATTATCAATTAAAATGTAAAACCTAAAATGTTTGTAACAGATATTACTGGGTTTCCTTAAGTAAACTACTACTCTATATCGTTGAAATTGTGTAACTCATACATATAAACAACTAAGATACATGTTAAAATGAGATTTCAACATTAAAGACTTGTAGAAACTAGTAAGGAATCATAACTCGTCTAAGTTCACACATGTTTTCCTGCAAACCTTGAGTTACAGTTAAGCCGAGCACTCTGCATAAGATGAATGAAAAGATTTCTATTGTAAAGACCAACAAACAGAGTAACCATATATATGACTGTGCTTGGGTAAAGTGCCAAGTTATTAGCTGAGCATGTAGAATTGACAGGCTTCAAGACTACCAGTTGAGGTAGGAAAATCAGTCTCGCAGAGTCGGAAAGTGGCTACTGTAGTACGTGAAACAGGAAGATGATATTCACTCGTAGCCACAAGAATATTTTTTCAGCCAGCTCGACAGGCTATTTGTATTGATTAGAAGACGTAAGGTCTTATTTTTCTTCTATAATTTAAATGTAACATATAAGCTTTTCTACAACTGAGACCTTAACATATATCAATTTACCTTTCCTGATCTCTAGCTATCTACAGAGTACAGAGTAACTACAGTGAAACCCTTATATGTGGTCTTACTTTTTGTTTTTTATAAAACCTGTGGTTTGGGAAAGGGTCCTTCAGTAATAGTAAGATTCACACATGCTTATGCACTTTTAGAAAAAATACTGCAATTATGTCAACAACATTGTCAGGACCAAGAAGGACAATTGCCTGGACCAAACAGGATCTAAATCTAGGATAGTGACCAACCTTCATTTGGCTATGAATTAGTTGGCCCATAGTATAGGGGTCTAAAGTTTGGAACTGAGATCATTCTATCCGTAGTGGATACAAACTAGACTAACGAGAGAGTATTAACCGGGAGAGAGTATGTAGCAGTAAAAGTTACAAATAGAGCATATGACCTTTCTTCATGTCCTAAATTTTTTTCCACTGCTACGATGACTAACAACTCCTCAAGAAAGTCATACCCTAATGGTGCCTATATCAATAACCAACCCATATTTGAAAGAAAGTTATTTGCTTTAGAGTGATTAAAATTATATATTTTTTTAACACAGCTGTGTATATAATCCTGAAATCCAGGTGGAGATAGGAACAGCAATGATGCCTAAACCAAATACTTGTGAACAAAGGAGAGAGTCCCCTTGTGGTCCAACTACAATAATGTATAACCACACAAGGTGGTCCATGCTGATTATGCTAACCAAACCAAACTGTAAGCAGACAGCGGGGCCAATGATCTGGGTATTATACAAAGCAGCTCTATTAATTAAAGATGAAGACATCTATGGAAGCATGGCATAAGTTGAACTCTGGATTTGACATGAATGATAGAAAGACTTAACATTTTAAATATAATTTACTTTGGACCTGTCACTGGTAAACTTGCGCACCTTTTTCTACATGTATGACCCAGCATTTGAAACATAAGAAATGCAGACAGCTAAACAGGCATGATGATCATTATTACTTCAAACCCATCCCCCACTTGTTTTCTCAGTTCATCTCTACAAGATAACAGATATTGACATATGAGGTTTTCACATGGCTAAAGTACTAAAACTAGGCATTTTACATCATACTTCTGAAAAATGTTTTTAGTTACTCCGTAAACTCCGTTCTATTATTTGAAGAGTCAATTTTATGTAGCAAAACTGTATTCTGAATAATAAATTCAACTATCATGATGTTGAATTCTCATACAAAGTACATGTGCCTGTATGTGTCCTTCGGAGTGTACAAACGAACAGTCACAATTTGCAGTTAAAGCACTGATAAGTCGCTATACTACTGTAGCAAATGTTAAGGTTGCTGGTGTTCCTAAGAAAGATGAGACATGAACTCAAAGATTAGATTATATTCTGCACTTAAAACATTGCTCTTTAAGCAAAGGCCTGAACTTGGCCACATAAGTCTTTGTCAGAAACAAACCAAAACATGTACAATTCCAGCATATAATTGCAAGTCCCTCTTGTTGCTAGAAGAAACATTGATCCTCATTTTTTTCTTTGACAAATATTATGTCATATTACAAATTACGTTCGGCTAGGCGGGGAAGAAAGGGTTGTGGCTATTTAAAAAAAGAAAACTAAAAACAATTCTGCAACTGTTTTTTTTAGCAGAAGCAGATGAATGTGAATCGAAACACAGAACAAAAGATTCTTACTGCATAAAACAGAACTAGGCCAAATAACAATGTTTGGAGATACATAAAAGTCAAGGCAATCAATGAGAATGCAAACAAAAGCAATCACCATGACGACAATTTGATATAAACCAACCAACCTGTTCATCAGAAAATCTTTCGGAGTGTGATGACAACGATCCAGAGCTTTCGGTTTCACCTAGACTTTTATCGGAAGACTTCCTCCTCCACAACCAGCTCCGACGATCCATCAATATATAATTTAGCAACCACCTATCTAACCAAAGGTATCACTTGGCAGACACCTCATCTACAACATTAAAAATTCACCGTTCTTCAATACATAGCCAAAAAGCATATAATCTGACACCAAAAACAGTTCTTAATCACACAAACTTGAACAACCCTATGACTCAAAACAATCAAAAAACTAATAAAAACACAATATTTCCATCAAGAAACAAAAGACAGTCAACTAAAAACATTATACATTCATAAACACATAAAATTTAAACAACCCCATGATTCAAAACAATCAAAAGACTAATAAAAACACAAAATTTCCATCAAGAAACAAAAGACAGTGAGCTGAAAACATCATACATTCATAAACACATTAAACTTAAACAACCCCATCATTCAAAATAATCCAAAAACTAGTAAAGACACAAAATTTCCATCATTAAACAAAAGGGTGTGAACTAAAAAACATCATACATTCATAAACACATACAATTCAAGAACCAAAATCAGTTGAAAACAATAAATGGTGCCACAATATTTTCTTGGTGAACTAAAACATTGCTTAGAATCCACTCTAGACATACATATAATAATCACCAACTAAAAGTTTGAATCTTTTAAAAAAAACACAAAAAGGCAAAAAGACAAGTGATGAAAAGAAACAAGGTACAGTTACATACCCAAACACTTAAAGAAATGAGTTGTGAACTTGAAAGTTGTTACTATCTTGATAGTTAAGCTTTCAAATGAATACAAGAAGAACAGGAATTGAGGTAGACCATTATAATATTTGTGTGTGTGAATATGAAATGTATATGTATATGTACATGTATGTATGCATATAAAGAGAGAGTGAAGGAGAGAGAAGCATGGATGGATTAAGAGAGTGAGTGACCAGTTTGTCAGACAAAATCACACTTGTCTCACGAGATTACTTTATTATTTTTTTACCACGAAATTTGGAATATAAAAGTTTTTTTTGAGATTAATGCATTTTCCACCCTCAAACAAAGTTGAAAAAACAATTTTGTACCAGACTTTCAGAAATATAACTTGCACCCCTCAACTTCAATTTACTAATTCAGTATGCACCCTTTTGCAGATTATAATTAAAATAATAAGGGGTAAAAATGGAACTTTATTTTAAAATATAAATAAAATTTAGTTAGAATTTCAAAAATAAGTTAAAATATTTATAAAAATGATTTCTTGTATATTAAATATTAATATTGATCAGAATATTTTCATTAAATGCACTTCAAAATCATACGACGTCAAAGACTTTAAAATGAAATAATTACATTAAATTAAATATATATAAAATATTTATAAAAAAAATATTTTGAATTTAATTTTGGCAGAATTATATAATTTTTGGCATTAATAATATTACTAAAATTCAAAACTCAATTATATAATATTATTCAAAAAATTTAATGATATTATTTTATAGCTATAATAATAAATTCAATTTTTAAAATAATATGAAAAATAAAAAAAGTTAGGTGCTTTCTGAATTGGCAGGTTGAAGTTGAGGGGTGAAACTGAGTTTCCAATACTATTGATATACATTTGTTTTTGAAACAAAATAAGAGGTTGGAAAGTGCAATTTTCTCAAGTTTTTTAGTTGGTAAATTCTCAGTTTACTAATGTTATTTGGTCCCCGCACATAAAAAAATTATGTACTCTATACCTCCCCTCAATTCTTTATATTCGACGGGTTCGACACACATTTTAATATTTTTAGTAGTTGCATAATTTTTTTAAATTTTTTTTTTATAAATAAAAATATAATATTTAAACTTTTATAAAATAAAAAAATTACAAAAATATATACTTTTGAAAAAAATTGTAAAGAAATAAGAGTTAGGGGTGGTAAGCACTAACAAATCAAACATTAGACGTCAATCAATTGGAATTCAGATTTTAATAATTGATTGACCGAATACTCCCATACTGAACATGAGTATCCAAATTTAAGACAATTACTCAAACTTTGAAATATGAGAAGAAAACAATTTTATGGTACGATAAGTGTAACAAATTGTTGAGTGGATTCCAAATTCGGATACAAATTGAATTACAATTTTGTTAAATATGAATAGTTTAGGTAATTTAATATTTTAGTAAAAAATCATTATTATCACGGCAGTTGATGAGTCATTGACTAGACTAGTCGTTTTACTAATTTAAAATTCAATCAAAATTTAAAATGAAAAACAAAAAATTAAAAATCTACTCAACATTAGCAACGGTTAAGTCATGGTCTCGCAGTTTACATGCACTGTGATTTCAAAATATTAAAAAGATTTAAAAGGTGGAGATGGAGATGGAGAGTGTTGGTTTATTAAAAATTTGAATATGGATGAATATACATTACACACGCTGAGTATTTGTGTGTGCATGCATGTCTTGTTGAATTTTCAAGCCAGCAGTCTGCATTATTTGTGGTTGGATTTGACATGAAAACTATAGATTTTCTTTTATCCTACTCGGGGCTAGTTTGAAATTTTGGTCATTTCTTGATAGACCAGCAAGCCACAGAGCTAGTACTTGTTTTCAGGACTAGAATTTCAAACTTTCACTTGCAAGAGTTGCACATTCACCCAAACCAATGTGAAACTACAGTAAACACAAAAAAGAACTTGTTCTCTTGCAAAATTAGGATACATATGTTGAAAAATACAGGAGAATGTGATCTGTATTCGAAATGAGGTAAAAAATTATTATACAAACACACAAGTGAAAACAAATTCTAATAATTTTATAACAAGTTGTTAGAGCATCTCCTACCGACTGAGACCTATTAGCTATATCTGGTGTACAGATAACTAGATACAAAACAATACCCCTCCAACCCACAACTGTAGCTACAAATAATTATACATAAGCTGCCTTTAGAGCATTTCCAACTGAACTACCTATATTCATTAGTTATATTAGTAGAAAATACATATTATGTAAAAATTGATGAATCTACAAGAAATTCTGCTTCAGTAATATTAGCTATAATGATTAGCTATATTCAAAAAACAGTTTTTATTGTTATTTTCAAATTTTAACAGTTATATTTTATCAAAAAGGGTTGGTAAGAAATTATTAATAAAAAATATTTTTTTAACTTAAATATAAGAGGAAATAATATATATATATATATATGTATAAAATAAAAATATTTACTGATGTTATTATAATATTTAAATCATGAAAAAATTAGTTAACAAACATTACTTTTATATATTATAAAATATTTAACTAAATTTTTTATCCAAGTAATTTTTAATAGTTTTTTATATAAAAATGTACAATAAAAAATTATATAAGTAATTAATAAAATTGGTTAACATGATTTTTTTTACAGCTTTTTGATATTAAATTTTTACAATTAATATTACATAAAGTTAAAATATAAAATTAAATTAGTAATTATATATATATATTAAATGTAATTATTATTATATATATATACATGTAATTTTTTGTAAAACTCCACTCGATTCTAAAATCCCAAACCTTAATTATATATATTTGATGAAGCCAGACGGGAAGGTGTACAGTGGAGGGAAAATAAGTTGCGGGAGAAATATTGTAGAGGGAAATGAGGTAGCCTAAATATAGATGACAGTCATTAATTTTTTCTCGGTATCTGTCTCCCTTGGAGTACTGTTTTTTTACATGTTATATATTTTAAAATTAGGTTGTCACGTAGATATTATTGGTGACAGGTGCTCTCTCTTAGAGATGCTCTTCTTCTCCAAATTTATCAAACCTGTATCTTCTTCCACGTAATCTCCCTCCCTTTCTATCTCCTCTCCCGCTACAACATTCCCCCAAATTTCAAATCTTTTCAATTAACTTTTTCCTCTATTTTACCCTCATTATCCTTCTTCATGTTGGTGTTTCCAACAATCAAAAACCCTAAAAATCCCTTTCTCTCTCCAGCTTTAATTTTTAATTCTCATATTTTTATTGTTTGATTTATATCTCTTACTTATAGTGATTGTAATTGTTGAAGAACCCATGCCTTCATATAATTCTTTTTAATTTTTAGGCCTTTTTATTTATGTTTTTAATTTTTAACTATGCTCTAGTTTGATTCTATCTCTTGTTTATAGTGACGGTAAGTTTTCTTCTGTTCATTTCAAACATGAGTACTTTTATTAGTTGTTATTTTAATAAATGATGGAATTTTGATGTGTTTATGAGTGGGATTTTACTCTCTTGTCAGTGTTAGTCAGTATTGTATTTTAGCCATACTTTATAAATTTTTGGAGAAACTAGTAGCAGGCAACAAATTTTTTTGATTTTTAATACCATTGTATGACTCTACAAGTTGATTATAAATTCTTAGATTTCTAAAAGATATTAAATGATAATCTGAATAAAGTCATAACAAAAAGAAGTAACATTGCTCTCATTACATAAAGAAGTAACATTGCGCTCCAAATTTCTTCAATTTTAAATTTTTTTCTCGAAGTTTGTAATGTTTATAACATAAATGGTTATCTTCTAGTTTTATTTAATTTATTTATTACAGTTATTTAGGTTCCGTTTATTTTGAAATATAAAATTGATATTATAGTTTAACGTTAAATCTCAGTATTTTATTTTAGTTTTTTTTCTCTCACATTTTAACCAATTAAAAGTCTCTTAACTCATATTTTAACATTTCTCTTTTACGTTTTTAGTAGTCAATATTTTAATAATTTGTACAACAAAATTGAGTAAATATTTTTTTTAATTAAAGACTTTTTAAAAAAATCCAGTAAATATTACATAACATACAATTTATTGCAATATTTTATTTTAAAATCAAAATAATACAAAAACTCACTTATATTAAAACATAATATATAACACTATTTTGTAAAAATCATTTTTTTAAATATTATAAAAAAGGAGAAAATATCAAAAAAAATTAAAAACCCAAACAACCCAAATAAGTTGACTTTGGGATATATTAAACTCCTGTCTTAAAAGAAGCCCACATAAAATCAAAGTCCTGTCTTAAAAGAAGCCCAGATAAGAAAACTACCGTGACTTTGGGATTCTCAACTTCTTCAAACAAAAAGTAACTTCTTTTCACCAAGAAGACAACACTCTCGGTAGAATCATACTCTTTCTCTACAATGGAGGTATGAATCGATTCTTTGTCTATAGTTTATCTTGCTTTCATACAGTATATATATGCAATGGAACCATGAATCAGTGTTAGAACATGAGATTATATTGCTTGATTGATAGAGTTTTAAAGTATATACACACATTAACTTAATCGATTAATGTTATATAGAATTTAAGAACATTACTTGCTCAAATTCATGTAATTCTCAAGTTTTGTATCCTATACATGTAGTGTTCTTGTAAAATCTTTGATTTGTATCTCATGCATGTAATATCTAAGTAAAATAACGTGCTTTATATTGATTAGAACAAATTTATTATGTAATTACAGATGAAGAAAGGATCCAGTTCTAGAGCGAAGAATGTCAAATTCAATTTAGGTAAAAATTTAACCTAGAATGTATATACTGTATTTATTTAGGTACATTAACATAATACCAACAGTACAGATAATGAAGAGAATATATTTAGCTTTCTGGCAGCAAATGTAGGATTCTTTGATTTTAGGAACTTCGTAAGTGTATATTTTACAGCGTTATTTATATAGTGTCAAATTTATGTTTATTTTTAAATGTATCTTATTTAATGGTACTTGATCAGAGAGTGCCAGAGGATTTTAAAAGTGTTTGTGGTAGAAGAATTCCAACTGGCTTGAAGATATATTGTAAAACACATAAATGGTGTGCTCGATATGATTCAGAAATCGGAAAAATATGTGGTCTTGCTCGCTTTATGGAGTTTTATGGAATTATGATTTATAATCTTGTTTTATTTGATTATCATGGAGATGGGGTCTTTAATGTCAAGATATATAAGGAAGCGACAATTGAGATAAACTACCCGACGATAGAACCAAATGAGTGGATGTTAAATAAACCGGAATGGAAAGACGAAGAATTCATGGTTGTCTATGGAAACATTCAGTTTCAGAAATCTGTTGTTATGTTAGTTTATGATGGTTTCCTGAACAAAACTGAAGCTTACCGTATTAGCGTAAATAGTGGAGACTTGCAAGGTGATGGGATTGATCTGGTAAGATTTATTTGCAATTGGTTTCCATATCAGGTCGCATTCATACTTTAATACCAGTGTGTATATACTGGATACCTGAACAAATTTTTGCATATATGACAGACAATGAAGTCAGGAACAGAGAATTTCTACAAAAACTTCAAACATGGAAACTCTGTCAGTCCGAGGTTCACCACTAAGGAATGGAAATGTGAGGTGGAGAGGGTTGGAGGTCATTGCAGATTTGGGAAAGGTTGGTCTGATTTTGTATCAGACACAGGATTTGGAATTGATGATTCTATAGTGATGTACATGATACATAATGATATAGAAAATGTGAACAATGTAAATGTTTATATCTATAAACATGATGTTTATGAGAAAGATCTTGATAGAGGTAATGTGATAAATTAACTACTTTAAATTCTATATTTAAATTGATTCAATTACAGATATTCTACAATATTACAAACTTATAAATTATTTTATTTTTTGTGGCAGGAAACTTGTTTGTGCCAAAATTATTTCTGAAAATCGTCTCTAAAGATACTCTGGCATGTGGAGGTTTTGTAAGTAGTTTTTTATGTGATTTAACCGAAAAGGCTGTATATATAATAGAGTCTATATGTTTGTGTGTTTGTTTTGTATTTGTGTTTTTATGTGTAATCTGTAAACATTGCATTGTTTATTATTTTTTCCAAGGTTGTACCAAGTTTGGTGCGGTACAAATACAGTGAAAAGCTCATAAAATAATGAAAATATCGCTTGAAGGGCATGAATCTTTCGTTTCATACAACTCGGAAAATGAATATTTTTACTGCCTTGAATATGTGCTAAGGATATTTCATTTGCGCGAAAGAGATACACTTTTATTTACAATGGATGATAGTGATATCATTTCAGCAAGGATATTTCAGGAAGATGGATTAGAGATTGA
The DNA here is from genome assembly GCF_009905375.1 of Apium graveolens. Lineage (NCBI taxonomy): Eukaryota > Viridiplantae > Streptophyta > Magnoliopsida > Apiales > Apiaceae > Apium > Apium graveolens. The sequence goes on along the minus strand of NC_133655.1, from coordinate 198,274,332 downwards.
TTATGTGAAAAGGCGTATTAGAGGAAAAGAGATGATTGGAAAAGATTGGTTTCTACAGGTTCATTTGGATTCAGGTGAAGGTATGTCACTTATCAATGTCTTAAAATCTTTATGATTTTAAATTTATACTTATTGGACATATGTTTCTTAATTACATATTTTATAGATATGGAGATTGAACATAAATTTGATGATGGAGAAAAAGGAAAAGGTTTTTTAATGGAAGAAGCAGATGAGATCAATCCATTGCAGGAATTTTGTAGTTGGTTGCCACTAATAAATGATGCAAATATTCCTAAATCAAATTTGAAAATGAAGCAGAAAGAGAAGATGGTATGTAATCATATCAATTCATATTAATAGAATTAAGTTAAATGGTTTTTTAAATTTAAAAATAATTATCTTCTGTTCCTGTAATTATTAGGTGGATATTTATGTATCCAAGCTTCCAGAGTTTATTGTGATTCTTAAATCCGGTAACTATGTACAAAATGTAGTGGTAAGTTTTTTATTTTAATATTGTACAAATTTAACATATTATTTTGCTATAATCTATAGATTGCTGCAAGTATGGTTTACTAATGAGTTTTTTAAAATTTAACTGATTTATACAGAAATTTCCAAAGAGGTTGGCTACAACATTTGCAAGCGTGATGCCAAAAAAAGTTTGGTTTCGGTTACCAAATGGTCGTCAACATGATGTCAAGTATTCACAGGAAGACCACAGTTTTGTAAAGCTTACATGGTTGTTGAAAGAAGTTAGCAGGTATTCAGCTACAATTCTGATTTTCAAGCATGAGGACCTGGGACAATTTGTGGTCTGTGCACTAAATCCTGATGCAATTGAAGTAGATTATACTTCTGCAAGACTCGCTTCCCGGTCGCATTTATCTTCTAGAGGTAAATGCACATTTATACAAAGTTTTTACTTATTTGTTTTGAGAGAGAATTTTAATTTTCATTATTCATTATGACTAAAATTGGATAATGATATTTAATTTATAGATACAATAAGTGGAATTGATTACAAGTTCATGGTATTTGGTATTGGCGATGCAATAGACTCTGGAGTAATAGTAAGCTTTAAATTGCCTAATCATTATTTTCCCGCACTATGATCAGTATCTCTTTTTGTAGCAATACGAACTTTAAAAACTAGCGATACTTATGATGCTTGTGACATACCATACCAGAAAAGTTTCACACCTCTTTTGGACAGTTAATACATGTCAAAGTACAGTTGATGTTAAAGAATGGAATGATATACAATTGTCAGTACTCTGAATCTACTGGGAAGATTTCTGATCTACTGGAGCTAGTCAATGACAAAATGTTCGAGAGGAAGGATTTTATATTGCTTACCTACAGAGGATCTGGGAAGTTTGACACTGTCATTTTTTATAGTTCAAAAATTGAAAAATTACATGTCAGATGTTCATCAAGAAGTGGTAATACTTTAAGTACTGCATATCATTTAATTTGTCTGGTAATTAGGATACCAAATATTAGTCATATAATATTATTGTTAAAATATTAAGACTTATTGAAGCAATGCACTCATTCGCTAATAATGGAGAAGCTATTAATGAAAATATTCAACTTAATACATTTTCTTAATTATCTGCAGATGTTAATGAAGAGCTTGAAGGTGGATTTGCGGAAATAGAACAAATTGTTGACATGAATATTAAAGAAGAGGCTGATGATGATGCAGAAATTCCTGAAGCAGGAATGCAGGAAGAAGAGGAAATCTTTGATATGGATATTGAAGGAGCAGCAGAAGATAGAAGAGGGTGTAATTGATGAGGAAAATGATCAAGTAATGGTGATGCAGTTCACCGCAACGCTGACAACTTCAAATGTGAACAACACATGTCATGGAGCGGTATTGTTACACTAATCCTTCAATTCACCTACAATATTTTCACAAATACAATATAAAGTTCACTTGTATTGTGGCTAATTAATTCAAAAATGATATTTGTTTTGCAGTATATCCCAATAGCTATACAACCAAATGGTAGGAGATGGATAAATGGTGAAAATGTAACCTTGAGGAGGGGGCTTCTAACATGGAATGTTAAGGTAGTGTGTTCCACTGGATTACCTCGATTCTCTGCTGGATGGAACCAATTTACAACAGATAATGAGCTGGAAAAAGACGATACCTTGGTTTTACTTTTCATTAAGAAGACTTAATATTCGATATAGTTATCGAATAGTGTGTTTAATCTCTATTAAATTCGAAAGTAGATGAATGTGATCGAGTACTTTGTGTCTGAAAGATGATGTATTAATCTTATGAATTTTATTGATTTAAATTTGGATTATGCATCTAAATTTTATTGTCTTCCGTACCGTTCAAATTAAATTTCTATTGAGTTCATGTAGTAAATAAAACATTTATTCATAACTCTCGAGAAACTATAGTGTTAAAATGTTGTCATCGAAAAGTTTGATTGAGTACTTGTGGAGTATAAATAATTGGTCAATCTTTTATATCTTAAGTTTAATAATTTGTACAACGGATAGAATTAAAGAAAACTAAAAATAGGAATCTAAGTACCGGATTATATAGATAAATATATGAAGCAATTCTTAATAATGATATAAAGTATTGAAGGAAATTATTATAGAAATTCTGGAAATTGAAAGAAACTGGATCATAGTACGTACAACTTGTCCAATATGCAAAATTCATTTGCATCAATTCCGAAAAACAAAGTTATGAAAGATATAATATGATGATCACAACTTGATAATGGTCATTATTTAAAACAAAATTCAGAAATGCTAAACACCAATCCAATCCAGCTTTCGTACATAACATCAAGCAAAATAATTGAGTGATGAACTGTTGTATTACTTCTCCTGCAAATTTTATCAAATTAAAAATTCTTAGAATATGACCAAAACAACATAAAAAACTTATAGAACATACGTACTTATTAATATATTTATTCCAATCAATTCATATCAAATTGTAATGTAACTCAGACTTACGTCAAGAACCAAAACCAATATGTAATCCTTTAAATTTAACGTAGAAAAACAACTTAACTTACAACTTATGAGGATAATTAATGAACAAAATGTAAGTGATTTAATGCAAAAAATAAAATACAATGCATAAATGTATCTTACCTTTTTAATTTTTTTGGTAACTGATTTTGCAGAGCCTGGAGTATGATCAATGGCATCAAGATCGACAGACTAACACAAAAACAATTACGCTTTATAAAGATTTGTTGGAAGACTAAAAGTTATAAAATTATAATAGTTCGAGTATTATAACATATAAAAATCAAACTTACATTAACGAAAAAGTTGATGGAGGAAGATTCTGATATATGTACAGATTCAGATGGACTTGGACTCCGTATAGTCATGTCAAATATGTCATTTGCATCAAATATGGTACTATCCTCAATTACATTTGCTTTGTTCAACTGAATAATGATAGTGACTTCCTTTCCAACCAAATCTTTAATTACCTGAGGAAGGCCTTCTTCAGGAGCCTGAGACAATGTAATAATTATTAAACACTTTAATTGATAATTTAGAACATTATATTGGATCTGCTTTGTTGTAATAAATTTATACCTTCTCAAAATTATTATACGCTTTTGCTGCACTTGTGCCAACAATCCTTCTAGAAGCTCGGTCCATGAGCATAACATTACATGAAAATGTATCATCTTCGGCAAGGACCATGATACGAAACCTGAATTTATATGGAATTATGTGATAAGTATTGAAAGTTGACTTTAATACAGAGTAAAGCATAATAAAATTTTGATATAACTCTAATTCGTTCTACCTTTTAGGGGCAACCGGAATTATGCGAGGGCAATTATTATATCGAAATCTCCTGTCAAGCCGCTGAACCTCTTGTTGACATTTGTTACAACTGTAAAACCACCATGCTACATCCTCATCCACCTTAACAACTGAGAACGTGGTGTATATCCTTTTTTGTTTGAAGTTAAAAAAGTTCAGATTTAAAAATAAATTATATTCAATATGGTTGTGTTGTGCAAATTTTATAAAGGTTATAAAACCTTCAAGTCATCATATGTGGGCTTTTTATTGAGATCCTTTAATGTCATTCTTTCCATAAAGGTTTGAACAAATTCAGATTTTGCTGCCTTAAGATATTTTTCTCTCTTTGACAAATATCCCTCCTCCTTCAACCTACAAAGGTAAACATTGACGTTTATTAACTCAGCCTCCTATCAACTGTTATTAAACATGCAAATGTGATGTAATTATGTAATTATTATAATTCTTAATCGTAGTACCTCATCCTCATATCAGTCATAGATTCATCATCTAGGTTGAGGTACAATTTTGAAGATGGCAAAGTACCAATCTGCACAGTATCTAAATCAAAGCAATATAGTTCAGGAAATTGTTGTATAATGTCAAGGTCATTTATACTAAGTAGTTAAAGAGAACTTACTCATGAAAGTTGTAACTTTTGTGCTCATTATTATTGCAATGACTGGAGACTGGAGTTCCTTAGTATAAATGTTATTGGCCAACACAGCAAGATCTCCCCAAACACTGACTTTATGTTGATTACTATATTGAAAAATGAACATATAATTCATGATATAAAACTTCCACATTAGAGGCGGACTCAGAAAATAATTAAAATTACAGAATAAATATTAAAACATTCGACAAACCTGGAATCACAAATCCTGAATTTGACAATGTCTCACATGCCAAATTTTGTGTCAAGTTTCGTTAGAGGTTCAAAATCCTCAATAACTCCAATTACATCTAAATTAAACAGAGCAATATATTTAATTTAGTGAAAGATAAAATGCAGTGAAATATTATGGTACGCATTTTAAAAAACTAATAATTTGAACCAAAAGAGTATTATATTAAGGTCACCTATAGCAAATTCAGGCTGTTGTTGTGGCTGATATTTGCTGGCCTCAGCAAAAAGATCACCTAAATCCAGAAATTCGAATTTATAGGCAGGAATCATGCCATCGTCTTCAACAGCGGTGACCGTAGTATATTGTGAAAATCTGATGCAGATATCAGCTTGTACAGGCTTCAGATTACCGACAACATCTTTCACAGAAAATTGGTCAAAAACATAAACGCCTCCTTCAATCACCGGAGTTTTGAATCCATTCCAAATATTGGGATAAGCAAATGCATGGACGTGACTATTCTAAAACAAAAAAGGATGTTACATTTGGTATACAAAAGAAGGTAGGATTTTACGTAATATCATAATAAAATTTTAGAACATAAGACTTACATCATCATCAAGCAGAATGACATTATATCCTTTGACTGATCCATTCTCAGAGCTAACGCTGGTCCACATCCTAGTTACTCTAGCCTTAATCTTCCAATTGGTAGTCGATTGATCAAGGTCTTCAATAAGATTGAATACTGCAGACTCCATTGAAGCTTTTTTCAAGTCAATTAAACAAAGTGTCAAGCATTAACAATTGAGGAATTAAAGCCTACAAAATATTAACAAAAATTGACAGCATGCACGATGAAGAAATAATGTTAACATATTAGATCAGTTCCTACCAATCGATGATATTTTTAGAGAGAACAAATTGAGAGGAAACCTAAATTTTTATTTGATGTTTATCTCAAGGCATGAAATTTAAATGCATTTGCAAATGATATATGCAACTTGATAGGTTATGATTACCATTCAAACTGGTAAATTGATGCTAATTGATACTCTATTTTAACTGTATGATAAAGGCTGCCAACAATATGGTCCTGATTGATTCTCTAATTATTCATCAATTATCTTATTCAATCTGGTAAGTTGATGTTAATTGATATTTTTTTTAAATATGTACGATAAAGACCGACAACAATATAATCCTGAATGATTATCTCATTAATCATCAATTATCTTCCTATCTATTCAATATAATTCTTAAATATATAAGTACAATTTAGATGTAACGGAATATTATATTTTAAATTTTGAGTTAATTAGTTAATTAAGGTTAATCAATTAAATTAATCCAATCATCACAATCAAAGTGTTATTAATTCCATTTTTTTATCAACTTGTATATTTTTGTTCATAACTCTGTCTGTTTCTCTAATTTATTTAAAAATATGCATAAGATATGAAAATGATATGAATATTTATAACATAATCTGTTTGATTCTTTCGAAATGGAATTATAACATCTTTTTTTAGAACTTTCGAATATACATATTAAATTTATGTATTTATTTAAACTGTTGAGTTGAGATAATGTGATCAAAATTGTTCCAATATTTAATAAAGACAAATACTGAGAGAATTATTCTTTACACAGAAATTATAAAATAATCCATAGCGTGGTAAATAAGTTTAATAAAAACAAATACGACAATGCGGTTGAATCAAGAAGTTTATTACTATTCCAACAATTGAAAAACGACATGTCTCATCAATTTAATAGAAATGCAGTAAAAATAAAATGTCTTCAAGCTTCGTTGACGGGAATGGTTCTGCAGCGTCAAATTTGGATTTGTTAAATGTCCATCAACCTATATTGCAAAGTATGTAAAAATTATAAGCGTAAATATATGAAAAAAATGATATAAAAATCAAAAATATATAATTTATATTTAGTTACCTCTGCCTCAAATAAAAGACATCTGGATAATCAAGATTGACAAAAAGCTTTGTTGAAGGAATATTACTGATATGCGCTCTTCCTGTTTTTAAGAGCAAAAAATATATATTATTTAAGAGCTAGAAGAAATTCTATAACTTATGAGAAGGCTTACAATTTTAAAGGTTTTTAATATAAAAAATAAGACATTAACCTCAATACATAAAGACTCTAACAGATACCAGAATCACAATTTTGGGTTCAATTTCAGTAACTTGGTACAATGATTCAAAATTTGTTGGCAAAGAACCGCTAAAACACACTTGGATGGCCCTCCTAAAAGGAATATAATAAAACGTCAAACACTTATGGATGTTCAATAGTCTTAATATGTAAAATATGAAAATTGGAGGATGGCGTACTATTTTTATAATTGTCAAAAAATTTATTGAAGAGTCTTAAACGCCATCTGAAATTTTGAAGCGTAACACTTCCTTTTTACCAAATCTTGTCATAATAGATTGTACTGGTTGTAGGAGTTCAACAGTTCCAATAACATCTACAACAATAAACTTAAAGTTAAAAATAACAAATTGTAAGCAATTTGTTCTAAAATTTAATACGCAATACCAGTGGAATAAATAGGAAGCTCATCGAGAGCAGAATAATGAAGAGAATTATATAGGAGCGTCACAGGAACCAAATCAAATTTATGGCGCGGTATACTCAAAATTTCCTCAGGTTCCAACACCACCACAGTGATGGGAAGAAACATGATGTAATTTGCAGAATGTACAAGCCTCAAAAACCCAGCAGCTAGAAGAACCTGAACATTTCTGATACGTAACAATGTGCCAGGATTAATGATAAAGGCAAACAGATTCCAAAGAGCTGGTGGAATAATTGCAAGTATGTGATTATTATGCAAAAAAAGAAAATCTTAGGATAGAGGCTGGAAAACACAATCATAGATGTGGTATAAGTCATATAGTTATTCAATCAAACCTCACAGTCCAATAGAATAAGATTGTTCGTGACTAAAACACCTTGTTGATTAGTTGATACCCACATTCTTGTCACATGGACCTTCAAAGTCCAAGCAGTATGATTACCATCCATATTGGATAAATGATGATGGTCCTGCATATCTGAGTAATGAAAAAGTTAATAGATGTTATCAAAAAAGGAGTATGTTAAATTTTCATATCAACAAAGAGGTAATGAATTGTAATTATACTTGGATGTTCTGCCATATGAACTCTGAAATTAGTTTGTGAGTTGGATATATAGCAAAAAAAATCCGAATGTGTGGAGTGTTTAAGACAATCGGCTGTATTTTTAATAAAGATATACACTATCTTTATAGTTAAGGTGATAGGCTGATAATTAGTCCATGAAAATCTCAATTTTATAGATATCTATTAGAGTTGTATGATGATCCTTAACAGCTTACACTAATATTAGCATGGAAAAAAATATTGTGTTAAAATAGAAGATCAATTAGTAACATAAACATGATATTAAACAAATATTTAAATATGAGTTAGTTATCTGATAGATATTGTTGTTATCCCATAATCTTCTCTGATTATCATAATGTCTCCTAATCAATATAAAACATATCACATCTAATTATATTGAGAATTTGATATGCATAAAAAACTATTCGAGAATCTGCCTTTTACGTCGCATATGAGCATCAATAACCAATATGACCTGATGTAATTCTAATTTAATAACAAATAATTTCTCAAACTACCAATTATAATAAAATGATGAGTAACTTAGTCAGGATTGTAAATGTGCAAACAAATAACTAATCTGATACATTCTCATCATTTATGCTCGGTAGGTTGTAAAATACTTCTTCATAGACTACATTTGATGTAATAATTGTGGTGGTACCATCATCACTATCGATTAGAATGTGGAGACCTTCTGGTCTTGTAACTCTTGAGATGGCAACATAGACCTGGCCATGAGAAAACACTGCTCTGGGAAGGTATAGACCAACCGTGTCAAGTGATTGGCCCTGGCTCTTATTAATTATCATTGCATAATAAATCTGGAGTGGGAACTGAATTCTTTTAAACTCAAAAGGCCAGCTGGTATCTGTTGGAATCATCTCTATCCTTGGGACCAAATGTTTTGAGCCAACATGGGATCCGCATAATATTTCACACTCAATACTATTCTTCTTGCAAGATGTCACAATCATTTGCGTGCCGTTACACAATCCCATAAATTGGTTTAAATTTCTCATAAGCATGACAACGACGTCAACCTTGATGTTTAACTCGTGCTTAGGAATGCAAGGTATATTTAATGAGTTCAGGTAGTCTACTGGAAATGCTGATCTAAATTCATTATCTTCATCACCAGTATCGTCAATTGAATCCTGACTAAGATATGTGTGTAGAGTTCCAGGAATTTTCTCAAGAATGCTGTTATTGATGTCGTCCACCACAACATTAGTTGGTGTTAGGATAGCTCTTGATCTTAGATAAGAATGTGAAGACATGTTTCTTAGAAAATCCGGGTAAGTAATTTTAAAAAGACTTTTCATAGGATTTTGCGTGGTATGAACAACATATTGATCTGGAATCTTTATTAGCATTTTACCAGTGTCTGCATCAGGACTAAAGTTCTCAACTTTACCATCGTCAACTAAAAGCTGCCATTTACTAAAATCCGCTATAACCTTATTCTCCATTTCTGTATTTCCTGCATGAAGCCGCATATTTTGCTTAAGTAAAAATACTTGGTAAAATTCCCAAATCTTTGATTTATTGAGGGTGGAACGTACTACTTCAGCTCTGGATGCCTTTGGAATCATGGGTAAAATCTGCCTATAATCTCCGCAAAAAACTACTTCCATATACAAATACGGCTGCTATTTCACATGAGGCAACATGAAGCACAATATTTCCTTCTGAATGAAGGCGACAATATAATGTCTGCCACAGAAATGTCTTGCCGCATCCTCCACTTCCATATACAAAGAAAACACCACCTACCTTATTATAAACATTTTGTATGATAGAATCGTAAACGTTCTTCAGGGTTGAGCATTCCATGATTCTTTTAATGCAAAATTTTCAGTTCTTCTTTATCATATGAAGTTTCTTCTTGGAGTAGTTTATTAACAGCATTGCTAAAATAAACTTCACTTGGAAATGGCATTTTCGCGTAGTCCTTCAAACTATTCCCGATGTCATTAAACAATTTTTCAATTTCTGCGGGAAAAAATAGATATGAAGTGTTATGTTAGTTTAAAAGTATACTACATATAATATCTAAAACAGAATTATGTTAATTATTCAGGTAGTATGATAATGAGATATAAACCAGCAAGTGCATAATTCTTCAAATCTTCGTCTGATAGGTATAGATGAGGATCATTAAGCATATGTCGCCTGATGATGAGAATATCGTTTGACATACATTGCCAATTAGCTTCCCAGAGTCTAAGTGGGTCTGAAATAGGACTATATGCCAAAATAGTGACAAACATTGCACGTAACTGTGAAGGCAATGATGTATGGGAATTCTCGGCAATTGTTTCATGCCATTGGTTATCATTTTGTAGAAGACCAAGGGCCGCACATGCTTCCTTGAATGTTTCATGGATGTGTCCATTAATAGTTTTAAGATCTTCAAAAGACCTGGAACCTTTCTTCTTAAGTAACAACATGCGGAGATATAATAGTTCACCACTTGATGAATGCACTTTAGAGAGTCTCCCAATAACATCTCATCTTTTCCTTTCTTTCCAGATACCAGGTCGAGGATGCCAAGTAAATTTATTTGGAAATTCAGAATAACTATAATTCCTCGCATTTGGGAAAGTCTGATTTGCATCAAACCATGCTTCTAACTTGGTTTTTTTGATATTGCCTTGTCGCAAACATCCTCAAAGACATCTTCAGCCTTAAACGAAACATGCTTCTCGCCTGGTAAATGTATCGGTAACCTCTCTACCGATGGCCAACGAGAATGAATGTCAACAGCATATATCCTCCAAGATGCTTCTGATGCGCAAACATATCTCCCATCCAAATAATGTTTTACCTCATCAATCGGACCTTTTGGTGCTTTTTTTGGGATTGTTGCAGAAGTACCTGTACGTGTTTTCCTCAAACACATTGTTGTCGTGTCATGACCCTTGAGACAGTATTTGAAAAGGTACTTTAATGATCTTGTATTATTGCAAATCTCCAGATTCATGTGACATTGAAAATGCACCAAAAGATCGCGATTGAATGGGACAACAAAGCGATTATCAAGATTGACCCCCTTCTTATTAATGGTATTTCCAGTTCTCCTTCTTTTATATATGGGGAATCCACACTCATCAAAAAATGTATGAGAATTATACCTGTAACCAAACATATTTAAAATTGTAAAAATTCTGGTAATAAAACTGGAGGTATTAACAAAGTAAAGTATTTATAATTTAAGGATCTTAATGAAAATACCGCTTAGGAAAATGCTTTATACAGTTGCCTTTGACCATGCATGGAGATTTAGTATAATCAAAACCACATGGTCCATGGATCATATAATTGCTCACGGTATTATATCCAACTGGATCAATTTCTGGATCGGGAATTTCAGCTGATACCATTTTATCAATTTGCTCAGTTATTTTAGGTCTATCGTCGGGGTGCAACCAAATTAATATATGAGCGTGAGGCAATCCACGCTTCTGGAATTCAATTACATACATCACTATGGAAATATTGTAGAAAAATGGTTAGTACCAGGCAAAATATATACTAAAAGTGCATTTTGATATAACAATTTAGGAATAATTGTGTGAGTATAAAAAAACTTAGCAAAAATTATACCTCCTATACATCTGCCAAAATAATTTTTCTTTTTAATTATATCTATAAGTTGATCAACCTTCATTTTAAAGACTCTGGCTACAACATCAGGTGCATCAGCAACATCAACACCAGGCATATGTTTTAACATGTGCTGAATTTTGGGCCATTTTGTATTAGTGGTCATAGTAAGTAACAATGAAGGATATCCTAAAGTTTGACATATTGCTAATGAGTCTTTAAAATACTGAGTCATCTAGCGCTTACATCTGGTGAATGAAGCGGGGAGAATGATTGTTTTACCAATATTGGATGGATTTTTATTCCCTTTTGCATTGTATCTTTGATATTATGGTAGAGATTAGATCTTATAGTAGTTTGATGGTCTCTAATCCGGTCCAATCTGTACTGCTCAATTGCGGTGAAAGCATCCACAACATATTGTTGCCATAAACGACCTTCAAGATGTGGTGTCAAACCTGTTACAGTAAAAGGTATAAATGAATCGAATATAAACTAATTATCACAAAGTTGAACAACTGAATGAGAAATTATACTTCTGTTAAATAGCAAATTTGTGCCTTTTGAAAGACGTATCATTAGTTTATAATTATAAAACTCTCTCATTGTAATATACTCTCTAGCACCTTTTTCGTCAGGATCTTCAGATTCGGTAACTTCTATGTCTCTCTTAGAATGCTTCACAGGTCTATTTAATGGGATCTCACGGCAATATCCCATATCTCCGTGAGGGAAAAGTAATGGATTTTGAAGTTGCATGAAATGTGGATCGGTCTCAAAAATCCTCTGTAATCCGTCAACTCTAGAATCAATGACAGTATCTCGATAGCCTTTTGCATAAAGAGAAGTAACAATCAATCCTGCTACCTCATTTGATGGAGCAATGTGATTTGGTCGGCCACTTGCCGAACTCGATAAAATCAGAACCAATTACTCGTCAACTGCATTTTGCCTAACCCTTTCGCGAGCCATACGAAAACCTTTAACCAACCTGTTATGCTCATCCAACATATACAACAAAGATTGTACAATTTTTTCATTAACAGTATCCCTCCCACCATTAACTGCATTGATCCTGTTGTTGGTTTTGTCCTCTGTGTCATAGATATAAAGCTGACAAAACTTTGGAGTGTTATCGTCAGTTGGGACCAGACTTCCTATATTGTGGTAATTAACACCTTGGACCTTGAAGCAATATGGCGCACAACCTCTGTTTATTGAATGGTCAATCTTTCCTCCAGTAGAACTCATGACAAATATGCAGTTGTAAAACCTTATGTTTTGTTTTAAAATGCTTAAAATGAACACCACCAGTAAGGAGAGTAGCCAGAGGTTCAGGAGGCTGTTTCTCCTTATCCAGTACGACTTGACCATTTTAACAACAAAGAGAAAATATTGGTGGCTTGTTAGGAGAACTCTTATTGTTTTTTTCGTGATTCCACATGACAGCATCACACTTCGAACAGATTTTATCAGGAGCTCCAAGATCTAAGCATCCGTCCCACATAGATTGATTATTGCTCAAATATTCTTCATCAATATCCTAAATATCACTTGCCATGTCTGTCGTAAAAAATGCAAAATTTTAAAAATCATCATTGAGCAAAAGTATGTGATGCTTCAGACAGTAAAACAATTATTAATGTCCTGCAGAATTAAACAAATTATTCGAAAACAAATAATTAATACCTCCACATGTTGTATCATTGTCGATGGTAACATTGTCATCAATATTGTTGAACTCATTCATTAAATTTTTTTGCCTAGAACTTTCACCTTTTTTAAATGTACTCTTTACATTTGCTGTATTGAACGACGAAGGACCTGATGATAGTTTTCCACAAAACTTTTTGAATGATTATGTTCTTCTTCACTGTCAGCAACAATTTTCTTTTGATACCTTTTGTTTGTAAACGGTTGTCACACAGGATTCAGGAATTGAGAATATGATAGAACTATTTCCACTGCTGTTAATATTCTAAATTTCTGTATTTTTACTATTATGTTCTGCATGATATACATTAGTAGATGCAGAGTATTAAACATGACACATTGTTTAAATAATCCTTCAGAGTTTTGTAATTCAGGAATAAGCCGCAAAATTTGATACCTTTGACATGAACATTTGGTGATATTATGCGTTGAAATTGATTTTTACTTGTTCAGTTGTCTGAAAAGAGGAATACATTCCTGAAAAAATATTTTTCAGAATACTGAAATTTTTAGAATTTGACATAATTTCGTATCAACTGATACATTCAGAATTGCATGTTATTGTTTAAAACATTACCTGATGACTGTGTATTAGTTGTAGAAGAAAACTGAATATTAGGCGATGACGTACATTGTCCGGATATTTTTCTCAAATCTGGTAAGGTGCTACGAAATACACCGAGATCTTCTTTGTGAAATTCTTTGGACGAATCCCAACTTTATGGACTACATAGAAGATGGGAAACATATTTTAGCATCTGCGCTGATAAACACTCATACATAGACTGAAATAAGAAGTTAATGAAAGTAATGAAAATTAACCTGATTTTGAATTTGATGGAATATTAGGAGATATATTTTGATCAAATCTTGATAGAGGATTCGGCAGACACGATTGTGATTTTTTTATCGCAACAGGCTGCATCATAGATCTATTATTCATTGTTGCAACTATTCCCACAAAATCCACAATTTCAAAAGCAATTTTATAACAGATGTATCAGAAAAATGAAATATATCAAGAATTATACCATTAGGTTCTTCTGAACAAATTATGTACCTTGCAAGATTTTCTGCAAGAGAGGTCCGCAGAACACTTTGTGTCTGCTGTGTTAACCGTGAATTCTGAGATGAAATATTATCTGAAGCATGTCTCCGCCATAAATTCCTGGCAATTAGATGTTTAAAATAGTAATCGTGAAATAAATCCAACTAAATTTTACCTCTTGATGATCTTAACGATATATTAGGCGGCACACGTTCATCAGTTCTTGATAGAGGAGTTCTCATTGGATGGCCTATATTATTAACTGAAACACAACAGATATAGGCAAATTGATGGCACAATTATAAAAAGGTATGATACATCTCAGAATGGAGTAAGAATGATACCATTATTGTGCTCTGGTGTCATTCTATTGATTTCTCCATCTGCTAAGGTGTTACGAAAAACACCGAGATCTTGTTTGTTCAAATTCTTTGAACGAATTCTTACTTTTCGCACTACGTAAAAGATGGAAAATAAATGGAAGCATGAAACATGACCAACATCTCCTAATAGACTGGAATAAGATGTTGATCAAACTATTTTAAAATTTACCTAATTTTAAGGCTGCTGAAATATTAGGAGATATATTTTCATCAAATATTGAAAGAGGACTCTTTAGAACACTTTACGGATGTTGTTTTAAACGTGTAAACTGAGATGAATTGGTACCTGCATGAAGTTGTTAATAAAATTCAGAGAATTAGAGTTAATAATTAGTAGTAATGGGTAAAATCCATCTTTGTTTTACCTATTGATGATCTTAACAATGTATTAGGCCTAAATTATTAACAGCAACACAACAGATATAATAAATGATCGAAGACAAAATTGTAAAAAATGTTATAATACCAATCTAAATGGATAAAAATGATACCATTATTGTACTATGATGTCATTCTATTGCTTTCCAGATTTGCTGCAACTCCGCTATGCAAATACCTTCGAAAACTATCTTATTCCTGAGTTAATAGAAACTTCAAGTCACAATTATAAATGCACGTATAAAAGAATCAGACGGATAAACAATGATACAAATACCTTGTTCTGGTGTCACGCTTTGATCAATCATTGATTGCGGAGTTGTTATAGAATGACCTATTTTATTATTAACAGCAACACGACACATATATGCAAACTGAAGACATCTACAAAAAACTATATATATAAAAATCAGAATGCATGATGAATGATACCATTGATGTACTCTGATGTCATTCTATTGCTTTCCAGATTTGCCGCAACTCCGCTTTGAAACACACCTTTCAAAACTATCTTATTTCTGAATGTTAATAGAAACTTCAGGACACAATTATCAATCCATGTATAAAACAATAAGGCGGATAAACAATGAGATCAATACCCTATTCTGGTGTCATGCTTTGATCAATAATTGATAACGGAGTTCTTACAGAATGACCTGTTTTATTAACATAAGCACATCAATATATGTATAACAATGTACATTATCCTAAAGGTTGAGAAAATTACCATTTGTGCGATGAACCAAAGTCTCTGGGAACTTTCTTAAATATTCTTCGTTGTTATGTAAATTCGGAGTAGATTTTTTCTTTATCATTACTCATATGCTCAGTCGGAGAAGATACATGGTATGTTACATAACATGGTCTGTCAAATGTATATACACATCAACCAATCTAAAATTCTATAGAGAAATTTTTCGTGTATCATATATGTTCGCTAAATTTGTGAGATTCTTGTACCACATTCTTCCCACGCGTACGACGTTTGACAACTGAATTAATACATGAACATCATTATCACTTTCAATAAATGAATCAGAAATGGAATTAAAGTGTACACTACCTTGATTCTTGGTTCTGATGGATTTTTAAATATATTATCAACATTGCGTCCACGAACACGTCATTTTGAACCTATAAGAAAATCATGATCAAATCAGATATCTGCAAAATGATGTTATTATAAGTAAACTGACAAAGGAGATGAATACCTGATGTACTTGTTCCTCGAGAATCCATCCGGATATATTCAGTAAATCATGAACCTGGTTTTAACAGATGAACAATATATTCTGTAAACTTGTATGAAAAATATGATGCACATCAAATCTTCATCAAGAATTTTATGAAAATTAGGTCATGCTTGCAAAGAATGAGAGAGAATAAGAAAACCAATAATTATCATTGAATTAGTGTTGTAACAGATGTGAGAAAATTATGCAAATCTTTCCTTAGATAAGATGTTTAAATTTTAAAATTCAAAAAAATTCCATGTTTAGTGTTGTGATGGGTTAAAAAATGGGTAAACTTATATGGATATATCCATGGATATATATTTTATACTTTATATGAGTCATGGGTAAATTTATTTACCCATTGGGTAAATTTTGTGGATATATTCATGGATCTTGATTTTATACTTAAATATAGGTTATGGGTAAAAAAAAAATTACCCATTTAGAAAATGGGTAAATTAAGGAGTACACTTTAAGAATATATAGATTTGATTAAGTATAAAGTTAATCTTTTATAAATTGGTGGCATTTAGGTCATGGATTCATCTTTTGTGTCTCTACTTAACAATGTCACATATGATGATGTTGAAGAACTATGTTCTCAATCAAGCCAGCAACAAAATCCAACCGGGCAGGAAAAAGGTTGCAGATCCAAGAATTTCATAATGGAAGAGGATTTATTACTAATATCTGCCTGGTTAAATGTTAGTTTGAATCCAGTACAAGGAACAAATCAAACGCAATTGACATATTGGAGTAGGATCTGGAACTACTTTAATGAGCACAAAATTTTTGCTAGTGACTGTACCCCTACTTTGTGCAATCGACGGTGTGCAATACAAACGTCTGTAAGTAAATTTGTCGGATTCTATAATCAAGTACATGAAAAGAATCAAAATGACATGACTGAACAAAATAAGGTACTATCAAATTTAAATATGATTATGCTTATACAAGCTGCAATATTTCAAGATTATATTGATATGCTTTTTGTCTTAATATTTTGTATTAATTGTGATGGCTGATAATTAGTTATAGATGTTTGTTATCTTTCAAGAGTACATATTTCATTGTTGAGTAAATAAAACAAGTCACCTCCAGGGGATTACAATGTCTGCGGAACTGCGATTCATTGTTGAGACTTTTCCTAGCTGAGTTGGTATATCATAAGATTTAAAACCTTGTGGATTGTGGTCATGTGTTTTTTTAGTGTTATTACATTGTCAAAGACAGAGGTATTTGAAGGTTCTAGATAACAAAAAATTTGTGTCATTGGATCAATTAAGCTATCCAAGGTCTTTAAAGAATTGGGAGTTGGATCAGCTAATGGAACAAATAATAGGTTGCGTTCTTTGTTGGGAATTGAATAGGGAAGACATTTGAATAATACCTAGCTTTTTATGACCTGATGTATATGTTCGGAGAATCTCGAGGGGTTGCTAATCTTGACTTGGGCCGATACTCTCGAGTTCAGACTCATGTTTGCCTTAACAAGAGGCAACTTGAAAGAGTTTTCTTAATCACATTTATGTCACTATTGTGTTTAAGAGGTTATTATCCATCACTAGGGATCACATCATGTATGTTTTGAGAAGTGATCAATCTTCTCCGGACTTTGACTCCAAATGGTATGTTGTTTGTTTTGTAAAGATAAATATAGTGACGTGAACTACAATACACGTGTTAAGATTTGTGTGGCAGACACTACTATTTTATATTAGTACAATTTTTATAAGTTTAATGGTAAAACGAGGATTAATATTCTCATTTGTTAAGTAATTATATTCTCATTTTACCCGGTTACATTTATGTTTTGGAAATAACCAAATCTTCT